>NC_080413.1:984285-1310714 GCF_030265065.1 Corythoichthys intestinalis
AAAAGTGGCACGATAAGAGCTGGTCATAAATGACGTATTCTTCAAGCGACCTGAAATCTCAACGAGCCGCTTGATGACGTAGCACGGGCTGTGAATCACATCCGGTATGCAACATATAGTATTGTGTACATGCACTTTGACGTGACCCGTCAAAAAATAACAAACAAAAAAAAAAAAAATGAAATGAAATGGGGGGCTGCTGGGGGGTCGTAGCTCCTAAATGAAGTCTAAATAGTAAAGAGACGCGTCGCTTTTGGGGAAGCAGCAACAGGGTTAGCTTAAAAAGGAACCTGCTGCTGCCAATAAATCATCATCTACGTGGGCACGTCACCCCTTAAATGTCCTCCAACGCGACATTCCGACGCCCTAAAAGCCCCCCTCGCGAGCCGCCGGGCGTCAAATTATCGAACGACTGACATTGATCCACTTTCCCACAAACGGAGGGGCTTTTATTTCTTGGCCAACTTGTTCCCAACCCCCCACCTTTCGGCCTGTTCCACGAACAACAACAATGGGCTTTTCCGAAGACTCGCTAGCTTCCATCCGCCGTCGTCGGGCTACCTTTCGTATTTTTCGTGGCCGGTAAAGGGAGAGACGAAACTTACCCCCAAAAGCCGCAGGGACAGCGGGGAGGGAGGCCGGGCGGCTTGCTTCTCTCGCTGGTGTCGCCCATGGCGGCCGGCCGCGGGAGGCTACGCGAGGCTGGGGATGAGTCCGCGGCCTGCTCGAGCGGAGGAAATAAAAATAAAAAAGCGACGAGACGAGAACAACCTGCCCTCGCCTCGTTAAATGACCCTCGGGAAATGGAGAAAATGCTCGAAAAGAAAAGGGGAAATGAGGCTAGACGAGACAAAACGGCTCGGTTTGAACAGAAAGGCACTCAACGCATCAGCTGGACGTGTGGACGTGAGAGGTCGCGACCAAACTAGAGAGAAAGAGGGGGTCCGCGTTCAAAAAGAAGCCATCGAGGGAGAGGGGAAAAACGCGTTTTCCCCGTCGAGGTCTTCAAATGCAATTTAAAGAATTGTTCCAGTTGTGGGAGGAAGTTTTTGCTCACGAGATAATAAGCGTCCGGTGGAGTAGATAACCCCCGCCCCCCCCTTACATACATCGATGGTGTCAACCGAGCTGGGCCCGGAAACGCGTTCATCAACATTGGCAAGAAATAAAAATAGCACCAAAAGTTGTTTTTCTTCAACTTTATCAAAGCTTAAACAGTATTCTGGTTCATATTCCTGTGAGTGTACAATTGATTGAGTTCTTTGCCACTGACGGTGATGAACGTCAAATAATTCTGCTGTGAACTTTAATGAGTTGATCACTAGGGGACGTTCAATCCATATGATGTGGAAGGACGCCCAATTCAAATGGATTTGACGTCTTTGCCAGCCGATGAGTAAAATCATACAAGATTTATGTAGTCCTCGGAGATCGAGGACGCCAGAAAACAGTACAGTGATCCCTCGTTTTTTCGCGGTTAATGGGGACCAGAACCTGCCGCGATAAGTGAAAAACCGCCAAGTAGTGCCCGCTTACCCCCCCTTTTTTTTGTGTGTTGGGTGTATTTATTCAGATTTAGCATTGGAAAGATATATTTATATATATATATATAAAACACGTTTTTTCGCCCCGCCCCCAAAGTATATACATTTTAATGTTTTTAAGCACTTCAAATTATTTTAAGTTTTAAAGATGTTACTGTCCCGCCAAATTATTTTTAAACAAGAATAAAGTAGAAAATGCTTGTCTTTATTGAATGCTTCATTGAGTCCACTCAAGATACTCACTTACACACAATGAGTTGCCACAGCAACTGTTTAACAAGTTAAACGATGATTGACGCATGCGGCGCTTCGGCATCCAAGAGTCTCTGGCAAGATCAAACCTTAACGTCTGTTGAAGGGAATAGTATCTTTTCTCGTATTTACTGTTTGTATTAGTCCAACACACCCAATATCAAATAAATAGCACTTATACCATAAAGGAAAACAAGCAGAATATAGGGCATAAGAGATACATGGCTCCTTCTTATCACGGAAGCCCAACATGTGCGTCATGCAGCCGATTAAGCAACATTGACGCAGACTACCAGGTGATGGACATCTACAAGCCCACGTCTCCACGTCAGTTCTTCCGGACAGTCCAGTACAAATGTCGGGGTGTCCTGTCCCAACTAAAGTAACACCGGAGAACACCTGATATCCAACTGATCACGTGACTGATAAGACTCCAAGAGTCCCTTTGATGCTGAGGTGGCAAAATCCCTCGTTGCCCTGACAACAGTAACTCCCGAATCCTCCTGTCCAATCCACAGACAATAACCCTCAACAACGCCCAAGCACACCCTTCTCTTGCAAGCCCGCTCCGCGAGAGCTTTCAAAAGACTGAATGTTTAACTAATCGTTGTTATTTTTTCTCCGGAAGCTTTTGCTAATTTGTGATATGGTGATCTTGGATCCTCGCCTGGGTCCCGATGTGCTGTATGATTGCTGTCGACTCAGAATAAATTGTCAACTTGTGTTTCCAAGCACTTTTCCAGCTTTGAAAATTGAGTCAGCACAAGGGGTTGACTAAGGTGAACGCGCCAAGTTTGGCCTTTTGGCCGGATTGTTGGACCGGCATCCGCGCGGGTCCGCCGGTTCGGCTGGCTTGATTGCGGCAATCTGGCTAAAAGGGCATTCCTTCAGTGTCAATCATCGTTAACTTTTAAGCAACTCCAGTGCACTGCCTGACCAAGAAAAGCGGCAGGAGTGAGAGACTACGTGATCGGATCAGGACAGCTCCAAAATACTGCATATATTTATTTATTAATTGAAAAAAATCCGAGACGGACTGAGGGTGCGAAGTTTGAAGCGCAAAGTAGCAGTGCAAAGTAGCGAAGGATCACTGTATTTCCTTTTGTTTTAAATAAGACAATATATTTACCATTTTTTCAAAAAACAAATTAAAAAGAGATTTTTTTTGTGGGAATAAATGTTATTTGACACAAAACAGTTGAAAGCAAACATTAGACAAACACATTTCCTTCCAACTTAAGCACGGGTGTCCAATTCAGCCTCCTCTGTTCAAATGGATTGGACGTCCGTGGCCGTCAACGGCAGCCAACGAGTTCGACAAAGGCCTCGCTTCTCCAGGGTGGTTAAGATGAACATAATCGGGGGGACTCCAAAGTGCAATAAAGGTTCAACATTGAACTCGTGTTGCACCCATACGGTTTCGTGGTTCCAGATTCTGATATTGTACGGTTATTTTGTAAATAAAAATAAACACTTTTTTTTATACCAAATGCCTACGTACTCACTCGACAGTAAAGTCATTGCTATCGTGGCTTATTCAGACAATGCTTAACTCATTGCGGGCGTCCAATCTATTTGAAGAAGGAGGGTCGGCAAGGAATGAACGACAAACTCATTTCAATTGACGGCAGAAGCGTGAAAAGACCTTTCATCGTTGGTAGGGGCAACGTTCCCATCAAAGTTTAATTGATATTTAAATTAGGTCATAACTAGCTTAAACCGATTTTTGAACTATTTAATCAAAATCAAAATATCTGCTCCATTGTTTGCCATTGACGGCGCCAGACGTCCAATCCATTTGAAGTGGGAGTAGTGGCGAATAAACCCTCCGACTTCAAATAGATTGGTTGTCCACTAGTGATAAACTCATTTCAATTTACAGCACAGGATTGGATGTTTATTATCTTAGAAAGCGCCTTTTTACACTGACGTACGCAGCTGGCGGCCATCTTGGGTAGGTGAACCAACGATGGGAAACTACATCTGGAAAAATACATATTACGCGTCACTTCTTAGTACTCCGGACACCCATTTTAGCGCCCTATCGGAACCGATACAAGTATCGGCGCAACACGACTCAAGGCGTTGAACATTTCTGGAGCTTTGTCAGTCAAAAGACGCGAGCGATCAGAGTTCAATAAAGTGCCAGGGAGCAGCCGCTCGTTTTCCGTCTCAAGTGCCGCCGCCGTCAAAAGTTTTTCGGCTGGGATCCAAAAGGTGTTCCAAAAATAGCCGCCCTCTCTTCAAAATAGATCCCATTTGATAAGAAGCGGCGTCTACAAAAACGTATCAAACGACTCGGGAAGACCGGACGGCTGTGCAAAAAAAAAGGGGGCGGTCCTTCCTTTAACGATGGTTGCCCTGCGAAGAAGACGGGTTGGAGGGCAGCAGGCCGTGCCCACGCGCCGGTCGCTGAGGTCGCGGCGGCTGCGAGGACGGAGCGGCCGAATCCGAGGCGTCCGGCCCGTTTTCCCCGACGTCCGAGTCCGACTGGGCGGGACACTCGAAGTGGACGCAGTGGAAGACCTGCGGCGCACGCGGGGAAACCGGACGCCGATCAGCGGGGCTCGCCGCCAAAGCGTCGGTCGGCGGTCGTTCGGTCACCTCGTTCGCAGTGTTGTGAGTGCCCACGATGCGGATGAAGGACGCCGGCTGCTTGTCGAACTTCAGCGTTTGCCAGGACCTGCAGCAAAAGGGTTTAGAGTTAATAACTTCTAATTCTATGTTTAATAGTTGACTGGTGTCAACCGTGCGGTCCGTGGGCCTCTTCTGGCCCGCTAAGGGGTCCAATTTGGCCCGCAAGGTTGTAGCTCATTCGTACTGTACATATAGAATCACATTTTTATTTTGCATTGGTGCTGTAAAACCAGAGATCACAGTTAGATTATTTCAACACGTGGTTCACTTTTGTGTCTGCAGTCACCCAGTGCATCTCCCCACCCAGTCAAAATGGATTGCCTAAGGCCAGATTTGTCTGTCAAAATTTCTGGGCTTTATCGTTCCATTAGATTTCAGAGTTGTCTTTTCTCTTACTGTAACAGATTACAGAACAACAAAAACGCTTTTTAAAATTGTGTTTATATTAGGGCTGTCAAGATTATCACGTTAACGGAGGGTAATTAATTCTTTAAATTAATCATGTTAAAATATTTGACGCAACTAATGCACATGCCCCGCTCAAACAGATTAAAATGACAGCACTGTGTCATGTCCATTTGTTACTTGTGTTTTGTCGCCCTCTGCTGGCGCTTGGGTGCGACTGATTTTATGGGTTGCAGCACCATGAGCATTGTGTTAATTATTGACATCAACAATGGCTGATGTCTACAGGTTTATTTTTTGTTTGAAAATTTTACAAATTTTATTAAAACGAAAACATTAACATAAAACTTCTATAACTTGTACTAACGTTTATCTTTTAAGAACTACAAATCTTTCTATCCATGGATCGCTTTAACAGAATGTTAATGCCATCTTGTTGATTTATTGTTATAATAAACAAATACAGTACTTATGAACAGTATGTTGAATGTATATATCCGTCTTGTCTTATCTTTCCATTCCAACAATAATTTACAGAAAAATATGGCATATTTTACAGATGGTTTGAATTGCGATTAATTAATTTTTAAGCTGTGATTAACTCGATTAAAAGTTTTAATCGCTTGACAGGCCTGGTTTATATATACATATATATATATACTGCTGGCCCCTGCAATTCTGTCAGATAATGCTCAATTTCTCCCAGAAAATGACTGCAATTACAAATGCTTTGGTAGGAACATCTTCATTTATTTTGCTTGCAATGAAAAAACACAAAAGAGAATAGGAAAAAAAATGAAATCATTATCATTTTACACAAAATTCCAAAATGGGCTAGACAAAAGTATTAGCACTAGAGCTGTCCCGACTAGTCGACATAGTCGACGTCATCGATGACGTAAATCCGTCGACGAGCACAACATCCCGTCGACGGTTAATGAAGGGTTAAAAAAATATATGCGTGGAAAGTTAGAATGTCGGATGCTCTGTTTGCAAGCGGGGAAAGCGGCACAAAGCCAAAAAAAGCGCACCAGAGTGTCCAAAACATTGCCTTATTTCAAAGAAACAAAGGAGAGTACACTCTTCTGTCCTTTCTCTTCAATGCCAAGCTTGGCTGCACGTCGGCCGTGAATAAACACCTCAAGCGCCTTCACGCAGTTTGTAATTTTTTTTCTTTCATTTTTTGTACACCAGAGGGTGCTGTCGCCTTACTAAATAATAATGTTTCATTGACAATGGGCCTATAAGTGCTATTAGTATTGTTCTTAATGCTAATTGAAAGGTTTATTTCATGTTATGGTTTATTTTATGGTATAGAAAATTATATAAGGTTAAAAGGTCATAAATATATACAGTATATACAGTGATTGCACTCAAGGGAGAGATTGTCAATGATAAGGTAATAAATTAAGGTAAAGGCAATTCATATAGGCAATTCATTGATATATAAATAAGGTTTAAAAGGAAAAAGGTGAAAAGTTTTTGTTAATTTCTAATTGTGTCGCTTTATTTGTGTGCACCGTAGCTCTTACAGTGTGTTTACATCAAGGATGGAATAAAAGTTGTAAACCATCAGTTTAAGAGACCATCTTTTCAATCGGGATGCTACACTAGTTAATTCTATCAGCATTTGAACTCATTGTTTATTTGTGATTTATTATTGTTATTTACATGTTTATTTGTACTTTAATAAATAATTTGAGTGTTCCAATATGTTTTTTGTGAATTGATAAGCGTCAACAAAAATTTCATTGCTAAGTTGGTAAAAAAAAAAAAAAAAAAAAAAAAAAATGTAATTATTAGATCAGTCGACTAATCGTAAAAATAGTCGGCTGACTAATCGGGAGAAAATTTGTCGTTTGGGACAGCCCTAATTAGCACCCTTCGAAAAATCATGTGATGCTTCTCTAATTTGTGTCATTAACAGCATCTGTTACTTACCTGTGGCAAATAACAGATGGTGGCACTAAGACACACTTGCAGCCAGTTAAAATGGATTCAAGTTGACTCAACCGCTGTCCTTGTGTGTACCACATTGAGCATGGAGAAACGAAAGAAAATCAAAGAACTGTCTGAGGACTTGAGAAGCAAAATCGTGAGGAAGCATGGGCAATCTGAAGGCTACAAGTCCATCCCCAAAGACCTGAATGTTCCTGTGTCTACCGTGCGCAGTGTCATCAATACGTGTAAAGCCCACGGCACTGTGGCTAACTTTCGTAGATGTGGACAGAAAAGAAAAGATTTCAACGAAAGATTATCCACCATTCGCACAAAGAACCTCGACTAACATCCAAACAAGTTCAAGCTGTCCTGCAGTCCAAGGTTACAACAGTGTCAACCTGTACTATTTGTCGGCGTCCGAATGAAAAGGAACTCTATGGTAGGATACCCAGGAAAACCCCACTTCTGACCCAGAGACATAGAAAAAACAAGCTGGGGTTTGCCAAAACTTACCTGAGAAAGCCAAAAACGTTTTGGAATAATGTTCTCTGGTCAGATGAGACAAAAGTAGAACATTTGGGAAAAGGCATTAAAAACGAGGCCTTCAAAGAAAAGAACACGGTACCAACAGTCAAACACAGCAGAGGTTTTGGGGTTGCTTTGCTACCTCTGGCACTGGACAGCTTGACCGTGTGCATGGCATTATGAAGCCTGAAGACTACCAACAAATTTTGCAGCATAATCTAGGGCCCAGTGTGAGAAAGCTGGGTCTCCCTCAGAGGTCATGGGTCTTCCAGCAGACAATGACCCAAAAGCACTAGAAAATGGTTTGAGAGAAAGCACTGGAGACTTCCAGGAATGAGTCCACGCCTGAATCCCATCGAGCACCTGTGGAGAGATCTGAAAATGGCACCCTTCAAATCTCAAGAGACCTGGAGATGTCGGCCAAAGAAGAATGGTCGAAAATTCCAGCAGAGCATTGGAAGAAACTCATTCATGGTTGTTGGCAGTTATTTTGTCTAAAGGTCGTGCTACCAAGTATTAGGCTGAGGGCGCCAATACTTTTGTCTGGCCCATTTTTGTAGTTTAGTGTAAAATGATCCTGATTTCATTCCCCCCCCCAATTCTCTTTTGTGTTTTTTTCAGGGGTGCACATATTTTTTTTGCCCAGGTTCTCAGAGGAGGACCTGGAGATGTGACTTGGTCCTCATTGAGCTTGAGAGCCGACCCGCCTGATGCGATAAAATTATGACAAGCTTTACTTAGAGCCAATCACCTTTAATTACGTGAGACAAGAGAAAGTGTTTCTTTTTCAGTGATGTTACCAACTATAAATCTTTAATTTTCAAAAGTAACTTGAACAACCCTTCTGAAAAAAAACAAAACAACCTGGGAAATACATTTTTAATTTGAAATAAAAGAAACAATTTGCATTTTTTGAATAAGAGAGGGCTTTCTCACTCACCGGCACGTGACCCGGGTGCGATCCGCCACCTTGGTCCACTGCTGCTGGTTGGTGGACACCTCCACGTAGTAACTGTACGAGCGCTCGTCGCAGTCCCACAGAAGAAGCCTAAGCCAGAAACACTTGAAATTCTCCATTTACAATTCAGTAAGCCACCATCGTCCGATCCGTTCGGACCCTCCCGCTTCGAACGGATCGGACGTCCGCGAGCGACGGACGGACGTCGGCGACCTTAAGGAGCCGACGCAGTAGGGCTGAGCCAGCTGTATGACGATAGCCCCCGAGCCCAGCTGGTGGCAGGTGTAGCCCGAGTCCCAGTCGTAGTTGCGCGTGTCGCCGTTGAGCAAGGCGTTGCGGCTGCGACTCACGCCCTCGATGACGCTGGCGCAGGCCGCCACCGTGGCCACGTTGTCCGACGGCACTGCGAGCGCGGTCGGGCGCCGTCAGTCGCCGAGCGAGGCGAGTCGCCCTTCCGGAGACTTACCCAAGAGTCCTTGCTCCAGCGTAAAGGCCCGGTTGGTGAACATGCACTCGAAGGCCACCAGGTGGAAGACTTTGTTGACCGTGTTGTGCGTTCCCACGATGCGGACGTACCTGCCGTCGGCAAAAATAAACTAAGAGGCGGCGGCGTGTCGGCACGCGGCCGAGAGGTCGGCGGCTTGCCTGCACACTCTGGGCTCAAAGTAGAGGTTCTGCCAGGACCGACAGAGATACTTGGAGTGGTCCACCACGCGCACCCAGTCCAGGTCATCCATGGAAACTTCAATGTAGTAGGAGTACGAGCTGCAAAAAAATTTGCCTCGCTTTACAATTTTTATGGATTGATTTGAATCGTTTGGGAGCAAATTGTCGGGCTTTACCGGCTGTCCCTGTCCCAGAGCAGCAGGCGCACGTGGTTGATGATGGCCGGCTGTCCCAGCTTGACCTGGATGCCGGCCCTCCCGTCCTCCTCGATGGGGTGTCGGGAGAAGCCGTGGTCCAGGTCGTAGTTCTGCGTGTCGCCGTCCAGCAGCGCCGACTTGAGCTCGCCCTTCACCACCTGGGCGCCGTGCTTCATGGTGGCGATGTTCTCCTCCGGGACTGAAAGGCCACAAGAACTGAACGTCACTCCTGAGCCGGAAAGACGGGCGCGTCGCCGACGGACCCAGCATGCCGCGGAAGTTGAGGTCCATGTTGCGGCTCTCCGAGCGCAACTTGATGGCGTCCAGCAGGTGGTCGGGGCTGAGGAGGCCCGACGGCCGCACCACGTTCAGCATCTCCGTCAGCGTCATGAGCGGCAAGCGCACGGCCGCCATCACCTCCCGCGTCTCCTCTTCGTCGACGCCGCCGCCGCGCCGCCGGCACCAGCGGCACAGCGCCTGGAAGATCTCGCGCTCGCTGGCGGCGAAAGAGTCGCGACGCACCACCGTCAGCAGCGCCGTCTGTCGCAAAAAAAAAACAGTAAAGCTTCACTCGCCGTACGGGACTCCGTAGAATACAGTGGTATGAAAAAGTATCTGAACCTTTTGGAATTTCTCACATTTCTGCATAAAATCACCCATCAAATGTGATCTGATCTTTGTCAAAATCACACAGATGAAAGAACTGTCTGTTTTAACTAAAGCCGCGCAAACATTTATAGGTTTTCAGATTTTTTGAGGATAGCATGGAAACAATGACAGGAGGAGGGAAATAAGTATGGGAACCATCACATTTAATATTTTGTGGTCCCCCCCTTTGGCAGCATTAACTGTACAGGAAGGAAGGAAATGTACAGGAAGTGACCCTGGAAAGCCCCAAAATGTACTGCAAGTAACCCAAAATTAACAGGAAGTGACCAAAGGAAAGAAGGTGATCCCAGAACCCTTGATGTAATGCGGGACATCAATGGAAAGCAACGTGCGTGTAGAAGCAAAATTATTTTACTTTCCTTCATTTACTAATGTCTATAATTCTTTGATTACTCAAAATACTTCCGAACCGCAAATTGTGAGTAGAGATGTCCCGATCCGACGCCGATACAAGCAAAAAATGCTCATCAGATCGGCCGACACGGAAAAATTCCGATCCAGACTTCCGATCCAGTTTTTTTTTTTCGAAAGTCCGGTCCGGGTTTCCCAGCGCACCGATTTACATAATCCATTCCAGTTTTTGCTTCGGTTTCCCTAAAATCCGGTCCGCATTTTACGGCACACCTTCAACACACTACATTACTGTCTCCCAATTTACCGAGAGACTTTATCGGTAAAAATGTCAGCTGTGTGGGATCATTTCACCTTAAAGGACGACAAAAACGAAGAGGCAGAGAGCAACATATGCCACATTAAAGTCAAGCGTAGTGGTAAAGCTGTAAGACGTTTTAATGCAACCAACCTAATCAAGCATTTAGAGAAATACCACCACAAACAATATGAGGAGTATGTTAGGAAAAACGAAGAGAAAAAGAAGGGTCCTACGCAGAGGTTGCGCTAGACTTTTTCGTTGTCTGTCATTCTGACTGACAGGGTCATAAAAATCCGGTCATGATCTATTTTTACCCGTCACTTAAATTTTTAAAATGATGATAATGACATTGTGGTGACCCTTTGTTTGGCATAATTCCCCTTCCGTACTTGTGTGTCCATTTGGCCGAGCGCGTTACCGGTGTAGGTTCAAGCGCCTACACCGGCTATGACAGTCACGTGACAGAGACACTTAAGAGCCGCGCGCAGTCCCCTCACTATCCACTCGCTCTCGCTATATGATTGGCCGAAGAGTCGAAATGCTCTCCCGTGAAATGCCTGTTTAAAAATGTTCCCGTTGTTACTTCTTGCGTTCGCTTATAAGTGCCCATTTAAAAAGGAAAAGCGATGGATGATACTACACACAGAGCGTATTATTAACAAATGTTAAAGTTGTATAATCATATAGCGAGAATAAGAAACATCACTGAGGCCCCAGTAGGTAGGTAGCCTACCATATGTAGCATATGGAACAATGAAATTAACAGTTCACCTGCTGTGGCCTGAACGTAGTCTCACACTTTCCTCCTAGTGCTCATGGACTTGAATTGCGTGCCCGCTTGTGCAGTCCCTGTTTTTTCACCTCTTTTATCAACACCATCGTCGTTTTGGGGCTTTTTGAAGAAACTTCGGACACTCAGTTGCCTTGACATTTTTTCAGAGTAAGGCCAACGACGTCATGCATCAAGAGAGACAATAGCTAATTAATATGCTCACTCGCCACCCTGTGGTCTGGGGTGTGAATTGCAACTGGTCAAAATGACGGATGGACTTCAGTTTTTTCCGTCACCGTTTTAAAAAATCGGTCAACGACGGAAAATATTCGGTTAACGCGACCCCTGGTCCTACGCAACTAACACTGGCAGAAACTTTTGCTATGCGTGACCAACTGGCACTCGACAGTCCCAAAGCCCAGGGAATAACAAGAGTAACTGCAAGAAGAAGAATCAAGAATTCATTCTGGATGACGAGATTATCTCTCGTGAGTAAAGACGCACCATCCAACACATTATGCTGCATTCCAGAGAAGTAGGAAGTCGGATTTATCCCACTCGGATGGTTCCAGTTCCGACCTCAAAGCGTTCCAAGCAAATGTAAACAACAAAGATGGTTGATCGCGACGAGGTGTTTTTTATTTTGGCCATCCAAAGACATTTTGACCTCCAGCGAACCTGCCTTCCTATAAGCGATCAAATAGTAGAGGAAAAACGACGGCTGCGTTATAGCCCACACTGTAAATTGCCTTTTTTTTAGTTACATCCTTTGCTGATCGTCAATATAAAAACATAGCACAACAAAGATAATTCAATGTATGAGGAAAAAAATACATGGCGTCTCAAATAAACTTGATTTACTTCATTATTGTGTTATCATTCGTGTTCTTGAGCGCCATTTGGTCCAGTGACGTCAGATTGAAACAATTTGGAAGTCGGGGTAGTTATTTTTTTCTCCGACTTCGTGACTTGTACCTCCCAGTTCGTGTGGTGTTCCAATAATATTTTACTAATCGGAGGTCGGAAAAGTACGACATCCCACTTTTCTGGAACACAGCATTAGAACCACGGTACAACATGCCCAGACGTCATTCCATCCTTGAGCGATTCTGTCGTGGAAGATTCGAGCACGATTCACAAACATCCAAATTCCGATTATTGAAATATGTCAAGTAAAGCGAAACTAATACACAGCGAGGTCTTCGCATTGCGTCCCGAGAGTAAACATGCTTGTCTAATAGATATCATATGTATGTAGAACTAGATGCAAAATGACAGACTCGACAGCGTGAGCAACACATGCATTGAAAACTAGGTGCGTTAGTAAACAGCCTCCATCTTAAAGCAGGAGACTTCCCTTATAGGCTGTTGTAGTGAACCTTCCAAGTGAACCTAATGAACTTTTTTATCTAAAATACTCCTAAATCGGTAAAATTTTGACTTGAATCTATCTTCAAAACAGTTTTAAAACTTTCACATGTCAAAAGTAGACAGAAGGGAAATTATGGAATAACGGGAGCAATTTTAACAACTGTAACAGTTGATTCGCAAAATTAAATGAATTGAATGTAGTTTAAAGCTGCTGATACAGAATGGGGACTTGAGTAGTTTATTTACTGTTTTAAAATGTTAACTTGAAACTGAAATAGTTGTCT
Organism: Corythoichthys intestinalis; assembly: GCF_030265065.1. Lineage (NCBI taxonomy): Eukaryota > Metazoa > Chordata > Actinopteri > Syngnathiformes > Syngnathidae > Corythoichthys > Corythoichthys intestinalis. The sequence continues at coordinate 997,159 of NC_080413.1, forward strand.
ATTTAAACCTGAGAGGCTTTTTAAACAATTTTAGTAACTAATGCATGAAACATTAAAAGCATCTAATAGCTTGGGGGATTTGTGGGATTTTCCACTGACAGTTTACAAGATTATTTGCACGTTTTACTGACTGACTATGCCATTTCTGTTTGTTATTTATACTCTTTTGTGTTTGTCATTGAATAAACAGGTCAGTTTCTTGTTACCAACCATCGTGTGTTATTCAAACTCACCTAATTCAGCTGGCTAGTTGTTATAAAGAGTAATAAAACCCTTTTCAACATGAGTCTGACAACTAAGTAAGGAGGCTAAATAACTTTAAACTTTAATACATGCTCAGATAGGCCGGTATCGGTATCGGCCAGTATCGGCATCGGATCGGAAGTGCAAAACAATATCGGTATCGGATCGGAAGTGCAAAAACCTGGATCGGGACATCCCTAATTGTGAGCCAGTAATATTAGCTCGTTGTGTTTTGATGACGTCCTCACAAGAGGACACTTTTCAGTGCTAAACTGTCGGCCTTTTAACTGAAAACCTAAAGTGCAATTTTAGCTATTTTCGGTGCCAAATTTTTGGTCACATCTCCAGTGATTGGTACTACAAATGAATGTTAGGTACTTTGTTAGGATAGGGCCATCTAGAGGCCGTTTGTTGGTATTACTGTGACATACAAGTGTGTAGAGCACACCAAAGTCTACGCTGAGTGACAAAAGCCTTTCTTGTCCTATCGTTGAGCTGACCTTGGAGAGAGTCAGGAAGCCGTCGGAGGCCAAGACGTCGGGCGCGTGTTTGTCCATGTAGCAGCAGCAGGCGGCGCCCAGCGCAGCCAGCGAATAGAGGCTGGCCACGTCGAAGACCAGGCAGACGTTGTCGGTGCGCAGCACGGTGCGCAGGAAGTCGGAGGTGGAGTCCTCCAGCGGCTGCAGCCCGTAGCGGTGGGCCAGGCCCAGGAAGTCCAGCAGCACCTCCTCGCGGGCCGAGCTCAGGCTGGCGCGCCCCGTGTATAGGTAGCGCAGCAGCATGGAGAAGGCCTCCGCCCGCGTCTCCTCCAGGCTCACCTCCGCCTGCGGCTGGGACTCCTTCATGCCGCCGTACAGCAACGCCCTGAGCCAGAGTCATCATTATCATTACTAGCTTATTTGATTAAATCTGAAGTGGGAAGGCCGGATGGCACGTCTACTAATGAAAGGTTTTACGGGCCCAGTTTGTTACCTGAAGTAGTGGCAGCGAGCGGCCAGGATGACGCGGTGCGCGGGGAAGCGCTTGCCCTCCACCACGAAGGTGACGTCGCTGTACTCCTCGCCCAGGGCCAGCGCGCCCAGCTGCTCCGATAGCAGGTGGACGTGGTCGATCTCCGACACAGAGGCCGGCGGCCGCATGTGGTGGCTGTTGCTCATCGCGCCTGCCCGCCAAAAAAAAAAAAAAAAAAAAAAAAGGCAGAGTTGGCTCATGCTAATTGGTGCTACGTCGACCCCATTTGACCTTTTAATTCATTGGCCGTCATTGCTGGTGATAGCGGTCACATCCAAGTTGACTGTCAAAATGGTGGTTCGTTTTTTTGCTTGTGTCAATTTTTTAAAAAAATATTTTTGAGGGGGGTGGAGGATAATGTTTTGCTTTTTTTTTTTGTCTTTAGGAGATTTTTTTTAATTTATTTGATTTTTTTTCTTTTGTAAAAGATATTTTAATTTTGTGTTTTATGGAGATGTTTTACATTACGATTGAACATTATATAAAAAATAAATAAGATTTTTAAAAAGAAAAAAAGAACTTTTTTTAACTATTGAATACATTTATAATTATTTGTTTTGAAATTCTCTAATAAAAGGAGGAACCAGTTATTACTTTTTGTGATTTTTTATTTTTATTTATGATTTTCCCATTTTCAGTGGTATTTTTCTTTTTTCTATATAGATACTGTTGACAGATTACGATTTTATTGTTCTTATTTTTATGTACAGTTTTATTCACCTTTAATGCGTTTTGATGTGTTTATTTCAGGCATCAAGGGGTTGAGTATGCTTGTTTAAAGGAATCATACAGCAAATCCTATTTTTTTTCTTTTTGTTGTTTTTAATTAAGCCAAACTAGTTTTGAACACAGTCGTTGTTAATTGGTTTCCCTTCAAGCTAAAGTGAAAATAGATTCAAACCCGACTTTAAGGTAATATAGTTAACAAAAGCATAAGAAAAAGCAATGGTCTGGCAGACTTTGATGTTGCCTTCCTGTCTTTTGGCTTGTCGGACATTTGAAACCCCGACGACGAGATTTTTAGCTTTTGGCATTTTCCGCAGCTTAAAGCGCGTTCGACTCACCGTGAAACCCGCAGACGAAATATTCAAGTCGTCAAAATGCTTCCAAAGACGCAAACCCCAGGAAAAATGTTTGGTTTTCCTTGAACTTTAAAGGAAAAACCTCCGAATATCCAGAGGAGCTAACATCTCAGCGCAACAAGCGGGAAGCACTTCCGGATTAGGAGTAAGTAGTTCCGGTTAAAAACAAACTAAAGCAAACGCGTTTTATTTGTCAAATTTCAATTTATTTAGGCTAAATAGTGGCTATTTCTGTAGACATAAATTAGAGTTAAAATGGCACAAATGTCTTTGAAGGGCGTTTGCGCACATACATGTTTCGTCGTTATTTAAAATGAGGATTTATGGAGCACCATTAAAAAATGCTATTTGTCGAAATTACAGGTGTCAAATTCATGGCCCGCCACCAACTGGTGTGGAATGTGGACCTTTCTAATCATTTACTGTTTTTTAAATATATTTGCTAATTGTGTACCGCACGCAACAAATCCCCTTTGCTCATTAATATTCATGACACTAGCAATTGTTGCTAGGCGGGTCAGGCTCGCGTTTGTCCCAATGCTAAATGCATGTAAATAGTGTACGTACGAGATGTTTACTGAGCTAAACCTACCAATTCTGTCCGAAAATTATGTCCTTGGTGCCGAATTCAATGGTAAAAATGTGGAAGAACATACAAATGTTCAATTCAAGAGATGGCTTGAATCTCGAGGGCTGATCAAAAGGTAGCTTTTTTATCGACACCTTTTTCTTACGCCATTGACAATGACATTCTCCTGTTTCAACAATCTATCCTTTACCACCATATGCCCTGTCTTTCTTATATATTATATCCTCTGGTTGTTTTACACCTGTGGCTGTTCTTGGGGGTAATTTATATTGCTACTCAGTGACAGCCGACGAACACTTTAAATTTTTTCATTAATAACAAATTTTAATTCTATTGATTTATTTTCACTTGCCCGTTACTAAAGTTGTTTATTTACAACAGAAAAGGTAACGACAGTTTTTTTTTTCCAGGTCATGCATTGTCAGACAAGCAGCACGGCAAAACGCCACGCTAAAAAATAAAAATATCAAAATGGCTTACTTCTTCACAAGTTGATCTGTTGTTCACATTTTTCCCTCTTTTTTGGCTTCGGGAAACGTATGACGAAAATATCCTTCATATGTCGTAATGTCTAGAGTCGTTTCTACAAGTTCCATAGCAGCAATGTTTACTCGGCATGTTCTAGCATGGGTTGTATGTGAGCTAACCCCCTTTTTTAAAATTTTTGAAAATATATTTGCTAATTTAAAAAAAAAAATCATACAAAAATACAAAAATAACACAATAATTAAATCAATAAATTTAAAAAATAAGGTTTATAACTAAGAAAAATACAAAAATAGCCACTATGAATACTGTTACATTTAAATAAATGACCATAAAAAAGTGAACAAATATTGAAACATTTATTAGAGAATATTACAACATTTTTAAAAAGGGAATGCAATTAAAATGGATTTGGACGTCCAGCGCGATCATTAATGCTCGAAGTAGATGAAGTAAAGATGATGATGATGGTGATGATGCTAGGGCATACGCTTGGTTTCAACATTGGTAGGGACGCTATAGAGAAAATTTACAGTGGTTATGATTTTGTGTGTGTTTTTTATGGTGGGGGGGTTAAAATGTTTGCACAGGCTGCAAGTGTTTTTAAATATATTATGTAGAAAAGAAACAAATACATTTTAATTAATGAATAAATGCACAGGTGAACTAACGTTAACAGTAGAAAACACATACAGGAGGACGCTTCTCTCCAAGCAGCTTTCTATTCGAGATCTACAGGTTAGCAAGTTCACACGGTTTAATGTTATGCTAACTCTGACGCAGGTCAGACTTTCAGTAGCGGGGTTTTAGTTAATTAGTGGCGTGTTCCCCACGTCCACCACATTAACGTCTTTTTACATTACGTACAGTGGCTGCTGCTGCTGGGCGAAAAACTTCTAAGATCCTTTCTCTTCGAATGCATGTAAGTCTGAACATAATAAAAATAATTCACTTAATCATGTTAGGGTCTATTCTATCTATTATATCCTTACAACATGTGGGGAAAATAACTGAAGTCATTATTTAATGCAAATAAGGTTGATTAAAAGTTTGCGGGGACAATTTGAGCATCCTGAAAAGATGCTAGTGTTATGTACCTACCATCCCTATGCAAATCTACGCCTTTGTGATGATGGCTAGCATAGCAAGCTACCTGCGTCCCTGAGGTTTAATTAGGCCGCTTTGGTGACTTCATTATTGTTACGCCACCTCAAGAGTTTTTGAGCCGAGCGCACTGAAACGCAATTAGTGTTGGCGTGTCCAAACGTGTCCGTCCTTACGCTGATGTTGTACAATTGAAAACACTTTTGCTTGTTTCTATGTATCGATACTCTGTATTAGTTTTTTTCACTACCATCAGCCGCCAAAAAATTGTGGCATGGGGGAAATTTCATCCAGATGGATATCTTTGTCAACACATTGGCTACCATTGACGTCCAATTCATTTGGACTCGGAGGAGTGAATGAAAATGAGCACTGAAAGAGTTGAATTGGATGTCTGTTGTTGTCGATGGCAGGCAGTGAGTTCAATTTGGGTCACTTCCTGTTGATTTTGCGGGATTCCGGTGTCACTTCCTGTACAGTTTGGATCATTTCCTACTGATTTTAGGGCATTTCCAGGTCACTTCCCGTTCATGGGACACTTCCTGGAGTTCATTCACTTCAAATGGATTGGACATCTAGCGCCATCAATGGCACTGAGCAGGCACGTGCGCCGGAGGGTGCTTGAGCACCTGCCCCTTTGCCCCTACAAGTTCTCCTTTTGACTGGGCTTTTTTTGTTTTTGGCGTGTACTAGTATGTGTGCGCTGGCCGACTATGCAAGCACGCCACCGAGTACTTCAACACCCAAAACACATTTAAAAAAAAAAAAATTAAAGCCGTTTGTGTGCTGCTAAAACGGCGCATAACCCCACCCCCCTTCCCCATGCACGCTGTTCCTCTGTGACCTGGGTGTGTGGTGAGGAGTCTGAGGACATCTGGTGGTTGAAAACAAATGGTGTTACCTTATTAAACCGTGTTCGAGCAAATACTGGAGTGAAAATTCTCACACCAGCTTTATTGTGGGGATTTTAAAAATAATAATATGTCATTTTCTCCTATACAGTTTTCTACTTTAATCGTGAATTACCCCCACCCAAGGCCATTTCAATCCGTGTGTCTCTATAGGCAACTATATTTGTCCATTCTCTTCACAACTTTATCTAGAAAGGTACATATCTTTAAGTTCTCTAATATTGGAAATAATAGTTATGAAAAAAATTTGGTTTGCTCTCAGATGCTGAGAGTAAAATGACTCTGTAAAGCCCTCTGAGACAAACCTGTTGTGATATAGGGCAGGGGTCCCCATCCGCCGGGCTGCAGACCGGTACTGGTCTGTGGCGCATTTGCTACCGGGCCGCACAGAAATAATATTTTATTAACGACCGCATTCTGGCCGGATTAACTTTGGCCTGTGCCCCTGCTTAACACATCAATATCCCTGTCTACTCTAGATAGAATACTACTGTATAGATTAGAATGTCGTCATAGAAATCCATTGATTGGACTGCAAGCAGTATATCTTGTTTTGTATATATAATATATCTATGTGCGCTTGTCCCTCATAATAACGTATGACTAAGCCCCGGGCGCAGCACATTTGTTCCCCTACACTAGCGGAAATGACTGGAAAACAGACTTCTTTGGAGAGATTTTTTACGGCGAAAAAGGGCACCTGACGAGCCAGAAGATGAGCCTATAACCTCGAAGACCCACGAACTGCGAAGGAGTGGATTCGTGACCCGTTTGGGAATAAACCGAGTGATTCGAGCATGTCTGTGCAACAGGAGGATCAGCTTGTAGAGATGGCAAATGACGGCGACCTTAAACATACATGTGAGACAATTAAGTCATTCCGGAATATCCTGACAGCGCTACGAGAACACTGAAAACCTTGCTACTATTTCCAACATCGTATCTTTGTGAAGCGGGCTTCTTAATTAATGCTAAACGACGCGGCGAAGGCGTTAACGGTGAGCTAGCGGTGTGCAGCTAACATGGCAGGATGGGTCTGAGGAGAAGTTCTGTCCATTCACGATCAAACTTAAGTTAATATTCCTTTCTTTAAAGAAAGTTTGTAGTGTTTCTTTAGGAATCGCTGCATTCGCGGCCATTTTTAATGTTACGCGCATGCGCAGAACCGCATAGTTGCAGTATTTGATGGGTTGCAAAATTTGTCAAAACACCGGTCCGTGAAAAAAAGACCCAAATCACACCGGTCTGTGGAGTAAAAAAGGTTGGGGACCCCTGATATAGACCCTACCCACCGACGTCACAAAACCACGTGCTCGCTGTATGGTTCCGCCCACTTGTCCGTCATTTTGTCTCTGTATTAGCATTGGTTTCAATTGATCGAGGAATTGAAAATGCATTTCATGGAAGACCCGGTGCTTTCTGATGCCGTAAACTCACTGGATGTGTTGCATAAAAGGCGTTATGTGGAAAAGCTTCGTTCTATACAGTCGCCAGATCCATATTTGATGCCCAAATCGATGTTTTTCGACCCACTGTCTTCGCCCTGTCTGCCTGACATCTGCTACGCTGATATTTACAATTATCTTGTCCACACAAAATCAGCGTATTCTCACGAAAATTTGAAAAACTTCAAGAGCTTGGAGGCTTATAAATACTTCGTTGCTGGGTGGGTGAAACAGGTCCTCGTCCACGAAAATTCGGCAGGAATCTGTCTTGTGCTTGGAAAGGTGAGTTACGAAATTTTCAAATCTTTTGTTATTGCTAACATCCACTGTCAAGTCTAATGTATTTCATGTCGTTTGTCAATGGAGATAAGGCTTTTAATGTTTATATGGTTTAGCGATAGCACTCTCACTACATACATACGCGTATGTTGTCGGCGATTAGCCTAGCAATGATCTTAACTGTGGTTATTTGTCAGCCCAAAACCCTCTAAGTATATCTTAAATGCATCTTATCGGATATAAAATGACTACTACATAGTCTGTGGTGATTTTTTGGTGCCCAGTTTTCACGTCGAATTGCAGCCGTCCATTTCGCTCTCCTCTTTGGATCCCTCGGAATACGGTAAAACTTCAAGTCTCTCCTTCCATCTTCTCTGTTAGTGCAACCAACAGCCACACACGCCTTCACCATTTTGATTATTAATGTTAAGAAGCAGAAAAACACGCCGTAAATAGGAGGAATGTACGTAGCCGTAACAGGTTAACACTATGTTTTGACGGTCAATTGGGCGGTACCATTCAGGAGAGCGGAGTTGTGACGTCACGTGGGTAGGGTCTATAGGGCTATACAAATAAAATTGAATTGAATTGAATAGATGAACAACAAGTTGAATAAGGAAGTATTAATACAGAGGTTGAAGGAAGAAAAGACACAATGACTGTTACAGACAGAAAGTGTTGATGACAGTGTTGATTTCTATTCATTGTTCCCCCTCTCCCAATTAAAGTCTGTCTCAGTCACAGCCAATTATACTGTAAAGCTGGTTAAACTGGAAGTTATGTTGTTGTAAGGTCTATTATATTTTTGTTCATGTGCCCCTTTTGATCTATAAGCACCTGCCCATCCATCCGTCTCTGCACGGCCCTGGCACGGAGACATGATTATTATCACCGTGAACATTGATGAGGAGTGTTAGTCATTAGATTGATGAACGACAAGCTGCTGCTGCTGCTGCTCTTTAATTAGCTTTGACACAGAGAAGGCGATTAAGCTCTCACTAATCGCATCAGATGGCGACCGAGCGATCATCCACGTTCACCTGCGCGACGCTCGCTAATCACGTTGGACGGCGCACCTGCGCGCTCTCTCATGACAACAACTCCAGCACGCGACAAACATGGAACGTCTCGTTGGCAGCCCGTGCAGCAAACTCAATTGTCTATTTAATTATGGAAATAAATATATCTATTCTGGTATTCGGGTAGCCATGCTGTGCCGGTTGGTCACTTCCTGTTGATTTTGGGGCATTTTGGAGTCACTTCCTGTTGATATCGGGTCACGTCCTGTTGTTTTGGAGGCATTTGGCATAAAAAAAACCAGAATATTATTTATATATATTTTTTTTAGTGATGCAACGATTAATCGATTAACTTAAATAGCTCATTTAAAATGATTGAATCCAGCTGCTCCCTGTTAAGACCAACAAAAGATAAGTTTTTGTCTGAGCTAATATGTTTTTTTATGAATTTGTAATTTAGTTTATGGTTATATTTAGCCGTTTTTTGCAGGAATATATGTTGGAACGATTTTTTACGAGCATTGTAAAAAAAAAAATAAAGTTAGCATTTTATAGCACTTAAGCTAGCAGACTTTTTCTATGCAAGTTAGCCAATTGTTCTTTTGCTGTACTTAGAGCCTCATTTATTTCTATTTATCTTTTAACATTTGAGGCTAAACTCAGGTATTTAAATGTATCTGAAAGTGCAATTCTGCATAGTTTGAGGAAAGTCTTTTGTGTTCGCATTTAATGCTCTTTTGAAAGTGGAATCTTGTACGCCTTTGTTTTACATCTACTTAAATATATTCTGCAACGCATTAAATGTTCCTAATCCGATGATTATTCAAACTAACAAATTGATAGATTAATCGACTACTAAAATAATCGATAGCTGCAGCCCTATATATTTTATACAAAAAATTAAAACGTAAAAACAAACACGAGAAACAGAAATTCAAACAAAAAAATATTTAAACACATTAAAAAATAAATCAAGGAAAAGGTATGTATATATTTGTATATTTTGAAGGAATCTGACCTTTTAGCCAGACTGCCAGAACCAAGCCAGCCGAACCGCCGGACCTGCGCTGGTAAAGCTCCAACGACCTGGGCTGGCGGTAATCCGACAACCCGTTCAAAAGGCCAAACTCCGCACATTCACCTAAGTCTTAACCCCTTGTACTGACTCCATTTTGAAAGCTGGAAGAAGGCTTTGAAACACAAGTTGACAATTTATTCAGGTAGACAGCGATCAAATGGCAAGGCAAAACAGCGACAGACCCAGGTGAGGAGAAGACTCAGGGTCACCATATCACAAGTCGACAAAACGTTCCCAAGAAAAAATGACAACGATGAGATAAACATTCAGTCTTTATGAAGGCTCTTGCGGGGCGGGCTGTTGGCAGGAAGAAGGGTATGTTTGAGCGTTGTTTAGGATTATCTTCGATTGCAGTTCGGGCTGTTTAGTCTGTGTGTCAGAGTTGCCGATTTACCGTTACTGGGGCAACCGCTGTGGAAGATTTTGCCCGCGTCAGCGTCAAAGCAGCACTTGGAGTCTTACCAGTCATGTTATCAGTTGGATATCAGGCCGGCGTTCCTTATAGGACAGGACATCCCGCCATTTGTTCTGGACTGTACTGAAGAACTGATTGCGGGATTTTTGGTGTTGCAGACCTGGGCTTGTAGATGTCTTGCCTATCACCTGGTTGTCAGTGTCAATCTTGCTCAGTCAGTTGCAGAGGGTGTCATGTATCTCTTATGCCCGATGTCAAATATATTCTGCTTGTTTTCCTTTAACTATGATATAAATGCTATTTATTTTATATTGGGTACGTTAGAGTAATACCAACAGTAAATACGAGAAAAGATACTGGTCCTTGATTGATTATATTAAGTGTGTTAGAGTAATACAAACAGTTGACCGGTAAATACGAAAAAAGATACTATTCCCTTCATTATATAGAAAATAATTTTAAACTGCAAAGAAATACAGTACTTCGTGACTGGACTGAAATGAAAAATTGAGAAAAAAATTATGACTACAACAGTGCAATATGTGCAAATGTCAAAACAACCACCACCACAATGGATATCAGTTTGGTTTTGATTTTATTTGGACATTTAAGCAAAAAAATTGCGTCCACATCATAATACATACATTACATAAATAGATCAATAAATACGTAAATAAATATATCAGTGAAACCTTGTAAAGGAAAAAAAGCAAGCGCATGAAGGCAACAGCAGAATTTCTAGTTCCAAGGCATTAGCGGCTACGCTAGCTCGTTTCTTTGCTACGTTCTGATGGAAAAGATCCCGCCCAAAATCGCGAATTTCCTTCGCGCTAACAAAGGCATTAGCGTGCTAAAATCGCTTGCTAAACTAGAAAACGCCTGGAGGAAAAGGCACTAAACCCCTCAAGGTCCACTTTTGTTGGATTGGATTCTTCTGTTTTCTTTTTCTTTCAGAAATCACTTTTAACAGCGAGAAAAAACAAACATTGCTTCCTCTGAAGGAGATTTACATCCGGCGTTTGTCCTCACGTGTTGTAGAAGGTGAGCTATGATCAGAGCCCAGACAGTGGGCCGCTTGCGCTCTTATCGACAAATATTCATGCCTGAAAAGTCTTGGTCAAAGCGGAACGGGGTCAAGATTGGAACTCGTGTTGCACCGATACAGCATTGGTACAAAAGCGGCACTAAAATGACATCCTCTGTATCTGGGAGCATTAAGAGATAATGTAAAGAAGAAGCTGCGGAATGCTAACTTTTTGAGATCTAGTTGACAACTGTTGGTTGCCCCACCCAAGATGGCCGCCATCAACACACAAGATGATGATAGACATCCAATCGTGTAGTGACGAATTCTGCTGTGATTTGAAATTAGCTTATCATTAATAGACGTCCAATCCATCTGAAGTGGAAGGGTTGGCTGAGTAAATAGCTTGATCAAATAATAATGTAAAATTAAGTAGAGAAATACGCTAGTTTTGACTTCATTTGAATGACTTTGATGACCATTGTGGCCCTACATGACCCCTAACATGGCCGCCCTGAGGCAATTTAGGTAAAGGTCTTTGCATGCTTCTGCCAAGAATTGAAATGAGTGTCACTCGTAGACATCCAATCCATTTGAAGTTGGAGGGTGGCAGCGAATGAACGTTCCCTCCCAATTCAAATAGATTGGACGTTTAGCACCGTCAATGAGTTAAGACCAAGCCGTGACAGCTTTGACTTTACATTCAAGTGGGTGAATTAGTATTAAAAATAATATGTATGCTTTTTTTCAAAAGGCGTTATCAGTACATGCTGATACCGCACGGTCTTGGAATCGGCATCAACACTAAGTGGAACCTAGGAGTTCAGAAGCGCGAGGTCAGCGCGCCAACCACTTGGTCGGCCGGCCGGGCCAAGAGAATAAAGCTTCCGTCCTTGGACGGGTGGCGGCAATTAGCGTGCGGGGCCGGTCCGTGCGATCCCCCCATAAAGGCGTGGCGTTTGAATTTTTGGCCGCCCCTAGCGGACTCGTGCGGCTCGTCCCCATCAGAACCGGACTCGGAGGTCCCCGGGCCGGGCGCCTCTTCCGCCCGTCCTTTCTGCTCCGTCTTAGGCTTGTGCCAACGGCGGTGCGACGCCAAGTTGGCGGGGCAACCGAACGCCTTGTCGCATTCGGGGCAGCGATACTCCACCCGGACGATTCTGGAACAGCGGTGCTGAGCAAGGCCCAGCGGGTCGGCGTACGCCTCCTTGCAAAGCTGACAAACGAACTCGCCGTCCCCGCCGCCCGTCGGCTGACGTTCGGGCGCCGCCCGGATTTTCAGGCCCAAAACGGGCGAGGCGGTGTCATTGTCTGAGTTCCACTTCCGGACGGTCTTGACTCTCTTGACTTTGCGTTGGGGTTTGGAGGCGGCGGTGCTGGAGCCCACGTTGAAGAGGTGCTCCAAGGCGGCAAGGGCCGCAGCGGCGGCGGGGAAAGCCTCGCCCGACGCCGGCGAGCTCAAATCCGGACCCGGGTGCCTCCCGGCGTCCCTCTGCGCGCCAGTCGGCCGGGCGGGGCTACGGAGCGGCCGGTACGCCCCTTCCGGGTCGCCGAAAAGGACGCTTTTGCTCTCCGGCGCCGCCACCGGCCAGCGGGCGAACGGCACCGAAGGGTTCCGGTCCTCCGTTCGTGGCGTCCGGTACGACACCAGGTTGACTCGCTTGCTCCTCTTGACCAGAAAGCCTCTCGGCATGTCGGTGAGCTCAAGGCACTTTTGTGGTGAGCGGAGAAAGGGGCGGGGCTTCAGATCCAAGGGTCCGCCTCGGAAAGGTTCTGCTGCTTTTCCGCAACTGCGCTCTTTTTAAGGCCGCTTTGAATCCCCATCCTCCCTGTTGCCTGACTGGCGACCAATCAGGAGGTTAGCCCCACCTCCTCTTGTTCCTCTTGGATTTGAGGGTGGGGGTGTGTGTGTGTGTGTGTTCAAGCAGATTGCAAAACAGATGTATCGGAGCGCTTTTATGTGTGTGTGGAGGTGACACACACAAGCGGTGACCTCCCCCCTGGGGACCCCTCTTGGCCCCACCCCTGGCCCCAAAGGCATACGCCATGCAGCAGCCTGCTTTTACGCTTGGATGACTTCCCCCAGACGCGCGCGTGCCTCACCTTCATCACAATTGTGTTGCGCTTTAAATCGGTTCTGTTTCCTCGCATATCAAATCCTTTTTCCCGGTAGTGAAATCAACACGTTTCAGTTGAATGCTATGCTCGCTGCCAAGTGCCAGCCCTCCAAGTCAAAAAGGATTGGACGTCAATAGCAGCCAAAGAGTTAATCCATTGGCTGCCATCGACGGCCCGAAACGTTCATTCGCTGCCAGCCCTCCCTTCTACTAGTGATTGATGGCAGAAGCATGAAAAGACCTTCCATCGCCCCTACCAACATGGCCGCCCTGAAGCGGCGTTACTCATCAAAATCAATGCATTGACATTCAAATCAAGTCCTAAATAGCTTATTCCTCAACCGATTGGATTGCTGTCGAAGCATCTCACATTTACTCAGTGGCTGCCATTGACGTCCAATGCATTTGAAGCCGGAGGGTCAGCAGAAAATCAAATGGATCGGACATCTAATAGCGCTAAACTCATTTCAACTCACCGCAGAAGGATGATTGGACGCCACACGATTTATCGTCGGGCGTGGCCGACGGCACCCAAAGAGTTAAATATTCACCCGGGACGTCGTTGACGTCACAAGTCGTCGGGGCAGAGGAACATGGGCAGCAGGTTGCGGTTAAAAGACAAATATTTGGCCGCTTTGATCCTCAGCGCCGCCCTGCTGGCGGGGTCCTCGATGGCGGCGCCTCGCGGATCCTCGCCGTCGACCTGCGGCGACAAAGCGGTCACGGGGATCGGTCCGGTCGGCGGGAAGGAGCATTCGGGCGACGCCCACCTTGACGTCATCCGCCGTGTCCTGAAGGATTTCGTCCTCGAAGTCGGAGAAACGGTCGTGGAAGATGGCCAAACACCAGCTTTGACTGAAGAAGCTGCGAAAAGAAAACGACAACGACTAGTTATCAACTAATCGATAATCAATTCAATCGAAAATTATTTCGATACTCAATGCATCTTTTAAAGACATGCATAATTAAAAAAAAAAACTTTTGAGCAAATATTTTATTTTTCATTTTTATAATATTTATTTAGCTACATTCTTTCATGTAAAAAAACATTATTTTTATATTAGTTGTTCATTTTTTTATTATTCATAAAGCGCAAAAAAAATGGGAAACAATAAATATTCTCTTCTAAATGTTTGTTTTATGATTAAAAATAAATAAAACAGTAAAAATGCCCTTTTTAACAAAAGAAAAAATAGTCATCTAACATTAAAAACGGTAAAATAAAAAAACTAAACAGTGAATATTCCCTGCTTTTTTTTAAAAATTTTTTTGGCAAGCACCATAAAGTTGAGGGACTGATTTACTTTTGTGGGCCACGCAAAGTGGTGCTGCGGGCCGGTTCTGGCCCCCTGGCCTTGAATTTGACACCTGTGATTTATACAATAAATGTTGAAGGAATCTGACCTTTTAGCCAGACTGCGGGAATCGCGCCAGCCGAACCCGCGCTGACGCAGCTCCAACGACCGGGGCCAGCGGGACCCCAAAATCCTGGCCAAAAGGCCAAACTCAGCGGGACCCCAAAATCCTGGCCAAAAGGCCAAACTCTGCGCATTCACCTTAGTCTTAACCCTTTATACTGACTCAATTTTTAAAACTGGAAAAGGGCTTCGAAGCACAAGTTAAAAATTTATTCAGGTCAACAGCAATCAAATGGCAAGGCGAAACGGACTCAGGCGGGGAGGCAAGGTCACCCTATCACACGTCAACAAAAGGTTCCCGAGAACAGTGGCAACGATTAGTTGAATATTCCGCCTTTTGGAGGCACTTGCAGGCCGGGCCGTGGGGAGAAAGAAGGGTGTGTTTGTTTAAGATTAGGGCGGTCAAACGATTAAGATTTTTAATTGAGTTAATTACAGCTTAAAAATTAATTGATCGTAATTAATCGTAATTAATCGCAATTCAAACCATCTGCAAAATATGCCATATTTTTCTGTAAACATACGGTACATAAGTACTGTATTTGTTTATTATAACAATAAATCAACAAGATGGCATTAACATTATTAACATTCTCTTAAAGCGATCCATAGATTGAAAGACTTGTAGTTCTTAAAAGATAAATGTTAGTACAAGTTATAGAAATTTTATATTAAAACCCCTCTTAATGTTTTCGTTATAATAAAATTCGTAAAATTTTCAATCAAAAAATAAACTAGCAGCCCATCATTGTTGATGTCAATATTAATTACACGATGCTCATGGGTGCTGAAGCCCATAAATTCAGTCGCACCCAAGCACCAGCAGAGGGCGACAAAACTCCAAAAAAACACAAGTAACAAATTGGCATTGCACTGTGCTGTCATTTTAATCTGTTTGAGCGGGGCATGTGCGTTAATTGCGTCAAATATTTTAACGTGATTAATTAAAAAAATTAATTACCGCCCGTTAACGCGATAATTTTGACAGCCCTATTGAGATGATTGTCTGTTTGTGGATTGGACAGGAGGATTCGTGAGTTACTGTTGTCAGTGCAACGAGGGTTGTGGATGTTGCCACCTCCGCGTCAAAGGGGCTCTTGGAGTCTTGTCAGTCGTGTTATCGGTTGGATATCGGGCGTTCTCCTGTGTTCCTTGTGTTGGGACAGGGCGTCCCGTCGTTTGTTCTGGACTGCCAGGGAGAACTGATTGCGAGAGTCGGTGGTGCAGACGTAAGCTTGTCAGCGTCAATCTTGCTCAGTCAGTTGCATGACACACATGTTTTCCCTGATAAGAAGGTGTCATGTATCTCCCTATATTCTGCTTGTTTTCCTTAAACTATGGTATAAGTGCGATTTATTTTATATTGGGTGTGTTACAGTAATACAAACAGTAAATACGAGAAAAGCTACTATCCCTTTCATGTTGAAACTGTTTTGCCATCTTCAGGAGACATTGTTGACCTCCTAATTGTCCAAATCCTTTTTTCTTGAGCCTTTTCTTCATTCATTCATTCATTCATTCATTATAAAAGGAGGGGAAACGGTAAATATTCCCTTTTTCTAATTCATATTTGGCTGTTTTATAATTTAATAAAAAAAAGAACATCTGCAACAACATGAGCAGGACACGAGACGCTAAAGGAAGATAATGGGTTGACAAACAAGGAGGAAAAGACAGGAGGTAAGTAAGCCAAACAAACGACTTTGTACACGTTTTTGTCCTCTTGTTGTGGCTCTGTGTCAAGCAGTGGGTGACCTGCTTGTGAGGATTCAACACAAGCCGCCCCCCCCCTGACTATTGTCCTCTAGCTCCTAATCTCTTTATGCGTTCCCCAATCTGTTTGTGGGGACGGGGCAGGCGGGACAAAACAAAAGAAAAGTGGCCCTGCCATCGCCCTATCTAGCCCTTCCACCCCCCAAGCGTACAACAGCACCCTCCCGGGGGCTGACTCGTAAAGTCATTGTGGGGCTGACGGGTCATCAGCGACCGTTAAAAAAGATTGATTGATAGAAAAAAAGAAATAAAAAAGAGAGCAACAACGAGCTGTTCTACCGTGAGGCACTTCCAGCAGATTTTTGCTTACTTTCGATGGAATTGTCCAATCCGTTTGACGTGGGAGGGTTGACAGCTAACATTTATTTGCTGCCATCCTCCCATTTCAAATGGATTGGATGTCTACTAGTGATAAACGTATTAGTAGGAAGGTGCATCTTGGCCAGAGGAAGAACAAATTTGATTTTTTAACTCTTTGATAAATGTCCAGTCTAGTGCTGCAATGATTAATGGATTAACTCGAGTATTCGATTAGAAAAATAGATTTGAATGAAATTTTCCTGCTTCGAGTATTCGTTTAATTAAAGTGGCGTTGTAATGGCTTGTTTCTTTAGAGTGATTGCATTTAGTTTTATTGATTTGGGTGGATACACTGCCCTCTAGTCTGCCTCATTTTACATGGCCAAATGCAGCTGCTCCCTGTTAAGACCAACATGTTTTTTTAATGCATTCGTAATTTTGTTTAAAGGTATATTTAGGCAATTTTTGTGGGAATATGTGTCTGAACCATTTGTTAAAAGCATTGTTAAAAAAAAAAAAAAAAAACATTACTATTTTATAGCATGTAAGCTAGCGGACTTTTGCTATGTAAGTTAGCCAGTTGTTCTTTTGTTGTACATAGATCCTTATTTTTTATTATTTTTTATAATACTGTTTGAGGCTCAGTTCAGGTGTTTTAATTTTTTTATGTTCTTTGTCCGATTACTCAATTATTCGAACTAACTGCTTCATCATTTAATTGACTACTGAAATAATCGATAGCTGCAGCCCTAGTCCAGTCCATTTGAAAAGAGAGGGATGGCAACGAATGATTGTTATCAACCAGTTTTTGGCAAAATTTGACAAAAACCTCCCTATACATATTCAATAGGGGTGCACGATATCCATTTTTGGAAACCGATACCGATAACTTCCTGCTTATCAAAGCCGATACCGATACCATAACCGATAATAAATATATAATTTTCAATGTATATTCATCTGAGTTTTTGAACACCTGTAGGTCAAAAATACTAGTGGTTGATTTAGCATAGATTTGCCTTTGACCGAACCAGAATTTTCATGATGACATGAACCTTATTATAATGGACAAAACAAAGACAAGAACAGTTTTGACTTCAAATAACGTGTCCATATTATTTTTTTCGAATAATGGCCCGGGAGTCATTGAAAGACTGGCCCACTTCATAGACGGTGTTGGAAGCCAGCCAGCCAGCAACACGGAAAGGTTCACTAGTAATATTCACTAATCTTGGCCAGAACTTATTCATAACTGTGGATTTACAGTTCCACAAATATGAGGACTATAACCTGTAATCAGATCAAAGTCCACATGTGGGACTTTGAATTGAAATTTGCAATATATTTTTATAGTAAAAATGCATAGTTTTGAGTATGGGAGTAGTCGGAGAGGTCGACTACTAATATTCACCAACCTTGGCCAGAACGTATTCAGAGTTGTGGCTTTACAGTACCACAACAATGAGAACTGCAACCTGATTAAAGTATACATGCAGGACTTTTAATCCACTTTTGCAAATATCGGCACAATAACAATATATTGTTTTAAGTGTGGGCATAGTCAGAGAGGTCCACTACTAATATTCATCAACTTTATCCAGTACCTATTCAGATTTGTTGATTTACAGTGCCACAAAAATGAGAACTGTAACCTGTAACCAGATCAAAGTACTCATGTAGGACTTTGAATTCAAATTTGCAATATATTTGTACTCGTAAAAATGCATAGTTTTGAGTGTGGGAGTAGTCAGAGAGGTCGACTACTAATTTTCACCAACCTTGGCCAGAAATGATTCCGAATTGTGGATTTACAGTACCACAAAAAATGAGAACTGTAACCTGATTAAAAGTATACATGCAGGCAGGACTTTTAATTCACTTTTCTAAATATTGGTACAGTAAAAATGTATAGTTTTGAATAAGGGAGTAGTCAGAGAGGTCTACTGCTAATATTCCCCAACTTTGGCCAGAACTTATTCAGAATGGTGGATTTACAGTACCACAAAAATGAGAACTGTAACCTGATTAAAGGTTACATGCAGGACTTTTAATTCACTTTTCTAAATATCGGTACAGTAAAAATGTATAGTTTTGAGTAAGGGAGAAGTTAGAGAGGTCCACTACTAATATTCATCAACTTTATCCAGTAACAATTCAGAGTTTTGGATTTACAGTGCCACAAAAATGAGAACTGCAACCAGATCAAAGTCCACATGAGGGACTTTTAATTCAAATTTTCAATATAGTTGTATAGTAAAAATGTATCGTTTTGAGTAAGGGAGTAGTCAGAGAGGTCCACTACTAATATTCATCAACCTTATCCAGTACCTATTCAGATTTGTGGATTTACAGTGCCACAAAAATGAGAACTGTAGCCCACTATATACTAAATGGATAATGACGATCTGCATATTGCCTTGTTGACCAAAATAAACACTGGACAAAAATGGCAGCGACACTTGCTCCATTGCATTCTGACTGGGAAGGAGAGACGAATGAAGACGAGTTGAATGACATACATTTGTTTACCTGTAAAGGTCTTGTATCTGCTGCAGGTGAAGTCTAATCAGCAGCTGTCCCAGCAGTTTTTGGTGTTTGGAGTAGAGACGCATCAGGTTGTGTACGGGGAGCGGCTTGGAGGACAAACAGGTGAGGGTCTCCACCACCTGGTTTTGGTCCAGATGCAAGCAGAAGTAGTCGCCGCTCTCCGGGCAACCCGTCGCGATGCGTCGGCCCTGCGGACGCAGCCGGAGGGTTGACAAATCTCCAACGACGCGGCGCGGTCAACCTACTTGTCTGACAGGGGGTCCTCGCGGGCTCCTGGCCACCGGTTTGGTCACGTGAAGGTAGTTTAATTTTCCTGGTAACTTCCCACCTGCACACATTGTGTACAACAGAGGTGTCAAACTCATAGCAATGTACGGCGGGCGACGAGAATCGACTCATCGCTGGGCAAATGAATCCACAGCTATTTTGGCATTTTTAGAGAAACTGTTGTCCTAAAAATGGATCCCGATAACACAAATGTTCTTCATTATATTTGCCTTTTGTAAAATCTATTTAAAATGGCAATATGAAAAAAAAGCAGTGAATGGTCCTACATCATAACCCCGTCAAAACGTACTGGATGTCCACTGAAACATGATCCTTGGTGGTTAATGAGTTAATGATGGATGGTTCCGTCACCTAATTTTGCAGTGATCTACAAATTCGAACCCAGTCCAAATGTGGCATTTTAATGCCATAAGCCCCTCCCCGTTGTAATGGATTGGGACGTCTTTTGCCTTCAATACTGGCAAATGAAGTTGAATTTTTCAGTTGACCTTGTATCTTGGGCCGCATGTAAATCGGAACGAGGCGGCCGGCGCCAGCGGGCGTCCGGCGAGGCGCCTCCAGCGTGGGGTCAAAGTGCCTCAGCAACCTGGCCGCCAGCTCCCGGCCCACCTCCTTGGAGTTGAAGTTGGCGTGTGACCACTCGTCGCTGTAGTAGGAGCGGGAGAATTTGGTGAGCGGGCCGGCGCCCCAGATGGAGGCGTCGTTGGTTCGGAAGGCGGCGTCGATGACCAGCCGCCCGTCGAAAACCAGGAAGGAGCTGTTGATGCTCCTGAAGGCGTCCGAGTCCACGCCTCGGCCGGACAGGTTGATGAACACCTGATGGCGAGAGTGGGAAAGAGTATATCGCTACATCTGACCAAAGGCGTCAGGGAGTGACCCAAAGTCATGACCCCCTAAGTTCCCTAAAAATCAATAGCAAGAGGCCCAAAATAAACAGGACCAGACATGCCTAAAAATCAACAGAAATTGACAAAAGGAAAGGAAGTGACCCAAGAAACCCCCCAAAATGTACCAGAAATGAACCAAAATCACCAGGCAGTGACCCATAAGTAACCAAAAATTAGCAGGAAAGTGAGTCAAAATCAACAGAAAGTGACCTGGAAATGTCCCAAAATTAACAAAAACTGACCAAAGAATTGTAAGTGACCCGGAAATGCGCTAACGTCAAGTAGAAATGATCTAAATTTTCAGCAAGTGACCCTGGAATGCCCCAAAATATACTGGAAGTAACCCAAAATTAACAGGAAGTGACACCTAAGTTACCAAAATTGAACAACAATGTGGCCCTAAATCAACACAAAGTGATCAAAGGACTGGAAGTGACCCCAGAAACACCCCAAAATGTACCGCAAGTGACCTAAAATCAACAAAAGTGACCTGTAACCAACTGTAAAATTATCAAGTGACCCAAAACCAACAGGTATACGTGAACGATAAGTAAACTAAAATTAGCAGGAAAGTGAGCCAAAATCAACAGAATGTGACCCAGAGATGTGCTCAAATCAACTACAAATGATCCAAAATGTACAGGAAGTGACCCTGGAAAGCCCCAAAATGTACTGCAAGTAACCCAAAATTAACAGGAAGTGGCCAAAGAAAAGAAGGTGATCCCAGAACCCCCTGACCCCAAAAAAAAAAAAAAAAAAAATACCGGAAGTGACCCAAAATCAACAGAAAGTGACCTGTAACCAACCGTAAAATTGTCAAGTGACCCAAAACCAACAGAAAGTGATCCAAAATCAACAGGTAGTGACCCATAATTTCTGCATTCATTTACCATCAAATGTGATCTGATCTTTGTCAAAATCACACAGATGAAAAACTGTGTCTGCTTCAACTAAAACCACCCAAACATTTAAAGGTTTTCATACTTTAATGAGGATAGTTTGCAAACTATGACAGAAAGGGAAAAAATAAGTAAGTCACCAATCAAATTTAATATTTTGTGGCGCCCCCTTTGGCAGCAATCATTTCAACAAGACACTTCCTGTAGCTGCAGATCAGTCTGGCACATCGATAAAGACTCATTTTGGCCCATTCTTCTCTACAAAACTGCTGTAGTTCAGTCAGAATCCTGGCATGAATCACTGTCTTTACGTCATGCTACAGCATCTCAATGGGGTTAACCCTTTAAGGTCTGGGCCTATTTTGTCTGATTTTGCATGCCTTTGAAGTTGCCTTTATATTTCAAAGACAGAATTGTTTACGATGGCCTGGTTTGGTCCCTTTTTTTGTGACACCTTGAACTTCATGTCCAAACTGTTGTTTCCTTCACTGACCAATTATAAGTCATAATTTTGGGCCCAAAAAGACCAAAAATTCCAAAATCGTTTTGTCAAAATTTTTAATATTGATGTCCAATTGACAACCAAACATGCGTAACGAACCGTTTTGAAACTTTGTAATATTTATTCAACATGTTAGGATGAACATTCAACCAAAAAAATTTAGAATAAATAGTCTTTTATTTGACAATTCAACATAAACAACAGGTATAGCCATAGGCGTTTTTTGCATTTATACATGCTCTAGTCAAAACAGGTTATATACAGCAGACCAAACAGTGAAGAACAGTGAAAAAATATACCATCTAACACAAAAAGTGTTTAGAGGCCATCTCTTTATGAGTTTAGGTATTGCGGCCCATCGCCTGATGAAAACTATGTACACACAATCAAGCTTCTTGAACACACATTTATATACACAAATTGAGAAGACTGATTGTGGGGAAAAAAAATATATATATAACATTGGGGAAAAAAGTATTTTCAAAAATATTTACAATAAACAAGTTAAATTTTTTTCAGGCATGCCACTCCGAAAAGCAGTTTCGTCCTGGAATTAGACACAGGGCTACATCACAGCCCACACTTCCATGGGGTGTCGGTCCTCTTTCCACCCTTCCATTTTCATTTCACTTTACTTTCATTGTCACTATAAATGTACATGAAACAAAAGTCAGTATTTATGAAAATAATAAAGTATAAAATAAAAATATATACAGCAATAAATAATAATGGAAATCTATATGTATGACAATAGAAAGAATACCGTAGCTGAATATGTGCTACATCCCTAATCTTCATATAGAAAGAAGACCACAAATTATACTTTGATCTGATATGCACATCTTATTATTACATACACAAACACGCACTTATATTGCATCAAAATTAACTTTGTCTTGCAATATCAAAAGAAACTTTTACAGCATAAAAAAAAAAAAAAAAAAAAAAAGTGAGTTGGCTTACCTCTGCTCGTCGATAGCGTCACCCACGTGTTCAAATCCGTCACTATCTTCACTCGAGGACTCTTCCGAAGAAGACGATGATGACGAATTTGGACCACCCTCTTCCTCAAGTTGATCAAAAAAGCACAATTGCTTGCGCTAAATTTAGTTTTCCGTTCATCCTCAAAGTCACACAAAGTCGTCGCTCGCCCCCTCGCTGCTTCAGATTCACTCCTCCCTCTCGTTCGGTGGAACCTCGCGCGGCAGTTATATTTATTAAAAAAAAAAAAAAAAAAACGCATTTTGTGCTTCCACTGTGACTTCGAAAGGGTTCGTTTGATTTGTGTTTTTTTCATGGAGCTTCCGTTTTGAAAAAGGACAAGAAATGATGGAAATATAGACATAAACAAATGATCCATGCAGCGTTTTAATGTTTTTTTGAGAGGACAATAAAACTATAAAACTTAAATGACAATATCTCACGTTTTAGTTGGTCGATTGACTTCAAATAACAACGAGAGTAAACCGCAACTTCCGCACTTTAAAACGAGACCAACCAACGGCATGTGGGTGACGTAATTAAAACGCGAGGGTGCTTCAAAGACGACGTGCGCTGAGGACGCGCCGGCGCGTCCTTCGACTCTCAAGGGTTAAAGGTCTGAAACCATTCTGAAGTTGATTGACTTCTGTGTTTTGGATCATTGTCTTGTTGCAGCATCCATCCTCTTTATAGCTTCAACTGTCTGACAGACAGCCTCAGGTTTTCCTGCAAAACTTTTGAATTCCTTCTTCCATGAATGATTGCAAGTTGTCCAGGCCCTGAGGAAGCAAAACAGCCCCAAATCATGATGCACCCTCCACCATGCTTCACGGTGGGGATGAGGTCTTGATGTTGGTGAGCTGTTCTATTTTTTCGCCACACATGACATTGTGTGTTACTCCCAAACAATTCAACTTTGGTTTCATCAGTCCACAAAAAACGTCTGTGGAGTGTCCAAGTGCCTTTTTGCGAACATTAAACGAGCAACAATGGGTTTTTTTGGACAGCAGTGGCTTTTTCTGTGGAGTCCTCCCATCAACACCGTTCTTGGCCATATAGTTGATGTGTGCACAGTAGGGGTGTAACGGTACACAAAAATCTCGGTTCGGTACGTACCTCGGTTTTGAGGTCACGGTTTGGTTTATTTTCGATACAGTAAGAAAATAAAATGCAAAATATAAATGTGCTAGTTGTTTATTACACACATTTGTGCTTTCAACAATAGGAACATTAATCTATACAAAGCTAAAATTCTGCAAAAAAAGTAGCGGGTATTTAAAGATAATCCAACAACAATTAGCATTTCAGACCCCGCGTATTGGTCAGCTTTCTTTCTGAAAGAAGAAAAAAGTAGTTCTGTGCTAAAGAGAAAAGCAATCCCAATGACAAAGATTTTAACATGTATTTTACAAATGAAATGCCTCAATGAATCATTTTTTTCCTTATGAACGGTTTTCAAAAGCTTCATTGGTGGATTTTCCCAAGTTAAAGCGCCACACAGAAATGAATAAATTTAGTTATGTAAGCAGGATCTGTGTATTATTCTTATTATTTAATTACAGGTGTTATAGCTCATTTCAATTTATTTTATTTAAATGGGCTATTATTTATTATGTGTTTATACTTTACAATTATGATGTAGTATTCATTTATATTGTATATTTTATGTTATGTGAATATTAGTTCCTACTTGTTTTGTTGTGGTAGGAGGGTTTTGTATTGAACACGGGGCCGCGTTGGTTATTATTATAGCGGAGAAGACTGCAGTAAATCAACAAAGACAGGTCAACCGTGCCCCGATCTACCACTCAAGAGATCTGATGGACTCAAAAAGTGGGTTACGATTGCATGTTAGATTGAAAATCGACCAGATCCACTGTATTTTTCGACAAGTGACTTCCGGTCCGCCCGATCCTGGCTAGTAGTATTGACACAGGAGGGCCGCGTTTCGCGTCAAATAATAAACTCTGCCGTTCTTTTTGCGTCCGTCGCGTTGAGCCGCTTCTGGGACGCGTCTAACACGCGGCCGCACTGCGACTGGTGTGCATTGGCCGATTGACTTTAACGCACGCGTTTCACTGCGTTCTCGCGGCGGCCAAGTTGTCGCGCCATTGACGTTTCTGGGTTATACTGTCTGTCCTACCGTGTTGGTCCTCATTAGAGTAAAGAAGACGGAGTAAATATCATCTATACAAAAAAACTGTAAACCGATCGACTCACTGCCTCGAAAAGTAAGGGTTATATTACGTCAGAAACTCGTTCGGTACGCCTCCGTTCCGAACCGAGCACCACGTACCGAAACGGTTCACTACAAATACATGTACCGTTACACCCTTAGTGCACAGAGATATTGGACTGTGCCAGTGATTTCTGTAAGTCTTTAGCAGACACTCTAGGGTTCTTTTTTTACCTCTCTGAGAATTCTGCGCTGAACTCTTGGCGTCGTCTTTGGTGAACGGCCACTCCTTGGGAGAGAAGCAACAGTGTCAAACTCTCTCCATTTGTAGACGACTGTCGATTGATGAACATCCAGACTTTTAGAGATGGTTGTGTATCCTTTCCCAGCTTAATCCAAATCAACAATCCTTGATCGCAGGTCTTCAGACAGCTCTTTTGACCGAGCCAATATGCACGTCAGACAATGCTTCTTAGCACAACAATTTTTACCAGGTGTGTGTTTTATAGTGGGCAAGGCAGTGTTAAACCACTCATCAGTGATTGGGCACACACCTCATTTAAACTGTTTGGTAAAAATTGGTATCAATTGCTCTTTAAGTATCCTTAGGCAGAGGGTTCACTTACTTATTTTCCACCTTGTGTCATTGTTTGCATACTATCCTCATTAAAATACGAAAAACTATAAATGTTTGGCTGGTTTTAGTTGAAGCAGATGCTGTTTTTACATTTGTGTGATTTTGAGAAAGATCAGCTCATATTTGATGGTGATTTTAAGCAGAAATGTGAGAAATTCCAAAAGGTTCAGATACTTTTTTTGTACCACTGTATCTAGAAATGACGACACCAAATTCGGCTACGAGACATCGCTATAACATTTAACATGACCAGGACTTACGCCGCAAGTGAGGCGGAGGGGTTCCGTAGCGGTTCTGAAGGAAACGGACGTGAGAGGATCGGGATAGTCGCCGTCGTTCATCTGCATTAGTAAGCAGTTGTGGTGGACATTAACCTGGGAAGTCTCCAAGGCCGCCATCACCGCGCTCTCCACCCCGGCGTCGGGAAAGTACAAACCGCCGGGCTCCGGAGGTTGCGGCTCGTTGGAGATGAGGTCGGCGGGAAGGGGGTCTCTCAGCGCGCCGGGATCGGGCGGTGGCAGTTCGGAAGCGCCGAGACCGGGAGACGCTTCTCGAGTGGCGTCGGTCCGATCGTCGAGATCCGTAGCCGGTTCCTCGGTTACGTCGGCCTCACCGGGTAATTCGTCGGCGACGTCGGTATTGAGAGGCGGCTCGTCGGTTACGTCGGTCTCGCGAGGCGAATCATCGGCGCCGTCGTCCTCACGTGGTGAAACGTCAGCGTCGTCGACCTCATCGTTTCTGTCATCATTATCGGGAGACGAATCATCGGGTGAATCGTTTCCGTCATCACTCTCCCGAGGCGAATCATCGGCGGCGTCCGTCTCTCGAGGCGAATCGTTCGCTTCGTCAATTTCGGGAGGCAAATCGTCGGCGTCGGCCGCCTCACGAGGAGAATCGTTTGTATCGACAATTTCGGGAGGCGGGTCGTCGTTGATGCCGCTTTCTGGAGCCGATTGCCCGATGTCATCGGCGACGTCGTTTTCAGGAAGCGACTCGTCGACCACGTCAGTCTCGGGACGCGAATCTTCGGTGATCTCGACCTCTCGAGGCGAATCGTTTGTGTCGACGATCTCGGGAGGCGGGTCATTGGTGACGTCGCTTTCGGACGGCAAATAGTCGGTGAGGTCGCTTTCGCCGGGCAGATCAGTTTCGTTTTCGAGCTGCGAATCTTTGGTGAAGTCACTTTCTCGAGGCAAATCATCGGCGATTTCGCTTTCACGAGGCGAATCGATAGCGTTTTCAATTTCACCAGGCAAATCCTTGGCGACGTCACTCTCCGGAGGCGGGTCGTCGGTGACGTCGCTTTCACGAGGCGAATCGATAGCGTTTTCAATTTCACCAGGCAAATCCTCGGCGACGTCACTCTCCGGAGGCGGGCCGTCGGTGACGTCGCTTTCACGAGGACGATCGTCCGAGGCCTCGATTTCGGGACGCGAGTCGGCGGCGCCGTCTATATCGGGAACAGGCTCGTCGGCGATGTCGACCGCGGGGGGCGAGTCGGCGGCGACTCCGCTCTCGGAGGCCGGCTCCTCGTTAACGTCGCTCGTCGCCGAATCGTCGGCAAAGGGTCGAGGGGGAGGAGCAAGCACCAAGTGGATGCAGGATCCGCGTACTCCGATCCGCAGTAACATCTCCACGGCGGTGAAAGCGTCGATGCTGTTCCCGTAGACGATGGCGTTTTCTGCAAAGGCAGTTGAACCCTTTCATACACGAATTATGATTATGAAATACTACAGGAAGTAATGATAGCAGATCATAGGACAAACATCAAACATGACAACAATCTGAAGCACACAGCCAAGCTAACCAAGGAGTGGCTGCATATCAAGGTTCTGGAGTGGCCTAGCCAGTCTCAGACCCCAATCCAGTCGAAAATCTTTGGATGGAACTCAACGACAGCCCCGAAACCTGACAGATCTAGAGAAAATTTGAGCGGGGGAATGGGCCAAAATCCCTGATTCCATATATGAAAACCTAGTGAAGAACTACAGACAGGGCCGGCCCAGCCTATACGCAGGCTATGCAGCTGCTTAGGGCCCCTGACCACTAGGGGGCCCCCCAATCTGGCAATTGTTTAATTTGTATTCTGTTTACTACAGTTCGCTTTATTTGACCTTTGTGAGTTTTGAGACTTGATTACAAGCTTAAAAAAATAAAAGTTCTTCCTTAACTTCTTTCTTCCCTCTTTTAGAAAAAGGTTTGGCGCTATCTATTGTAAGTACTGACAATCATTTGGGGTGAGAAGTTTGAAGTATGCAGTGCAACAAAATCTGATTAATATACAAAATATGGACGTATGGGTTGGCTTGCATGTATGGGTTTCACAGTACACTGTGAGGAAATGGTGGGCCAAAAATATGGGCCCCTTTGCATTATTTTGCTTAGGGCCCCCAAATGGCCTGGGCCGGCCCTGACTACAGAAAGTGTCAGACCTCTGTAATTGCAAATAAATGCTTCTGAACTAAATATTAGCACTGATTTTCCCAGAGGTACAAATACTTATGAACCCCAGTAAATTACAAATAAATTATTTTAAAAAATCATACAATGTGATTTCTGGATTTTTTTTTAAAGATTATGTCTCTCTGAGTGGAAATGCATCTTTCATACCTCTACCTATTTTCTAAGTGGGTGAACTTGCAAGGGGTGCAACTACTTCTGCTCCTCACTATATGTACTCACCGCTATGCCTGAAAGGGTTAATCTATCAATTCGCGTTTTGGCTTGAGAAGGTTTTCTCGATCGGGCGCTCGTACCGTTCCTCCTGACAAAGTTTTCCACCAGCCATTGTTTAGCCGCGTTGCAGTCGTGGGAGTCGTTCAAGGTGAACATATTGGAGGGCACGGTGCCGCTGTACCTCGGGGGAAAGGGCCTCTCCTCCCGCAGGTCCTCGTCGGCGCTCCCGACCTGGTCCGCTCCCGTCGGACAAGGAACCTACGCAATGTAACGGAGATTTCTTGGCAAAAGGTAACGCTTGGCTGGCTGCGGTCCAAATGCCAGAAAACCAGACCTGGTACTGCAGGCCGGTGCAGAGGATGAGGTAGTCGTAGGGAATCTTGGCGCTGTTGGACACCACCACGTGTTTGGACTTCCTGTTGATGGCCACCATTTTGGCGCACACCTCGGCCACGCACGAGCGCAGAGGCAGCTGCGCCATGTATTTGCTTCTGTAGGCGTGGCTACAAAACACAACAATTGTTTTTTAGTAGTGTAGCGCCAATACTATAACCGGCATTATCAGTAAAATGACGTCATCGGTATCGGGGAGGACTAAGAACTCATGCAATATACAGTATGCTCTTCTAGATTTAGTTTCCAACTGTTTGTCGACCTACTCAAGATGGCCGCCAGCTATGCGAGATGATAATAGGCATCCAATCGTGTGGTGTCCAATCATCCTTCTGCCAGGAATTTAAATGGTTTATCAAG
Source organism: Corythoichthys intestinalis (assembly GCF_030265065.1). Lineage (NCBI taxonomy): Eukaryota > Metazoa > Chordata > Actinopteri > Syngnathiformes > Syngnathidae > Corythoichthys > Corythoichthys intestinalis. Next base: position 1,025,799 of record NC_080413.1, read on the forward strand.
AGTAGACGTCCAATCCATTTGACGTAGGAGGCCACTAAACCTCACACTTCAAATGGATTGGACATCTAGCGCCATCAATGGCAGCCACTTAGCAGATGCGTTGACATTGATCAAATAAAAATGGACTTTAATGGGAATGTAGACTTCGGGCCCCAGTAACAGCGACTCAGCAACTTTGACGCACGAACTAAACAGCCCAAACTGCGATAGAAGATCATTCTAAACAACGTCCAAACGCACCCTTCTTCCTGCCCACAGCCCACCCCGCGAGAGCCTTGAAAAATACAATGCTTAACTAATCGCAGGTCTTCAGAAAGCACTTTTGAACAAGCCATGAAGCACATCAGACAATGCTTCCCATCAAGACAATACTTTCCAGGTGTGTGTTTTATAGTGGGCAGGGCAGCTTCAAACCACTCATCAGTGATTGGGCACACACATGACTTAAACTGTTTGGTAAAAATTGCTTTCAAATGCTCTTTAAATCTCCTTAGGCAGAGGGCTCACTAATTTTTTACCCTTCTGTCATTGTTTGCACGCTATCCTCATTGAAATAAGAAAACCTAGAAATGTTTGGGTGGTTTTAGTTAAAGCACAGTTTTTTCATCTGTGTGATTTTGACAAAGATCAGATCACATCTGATGGTGATTTAATGCAGAAATGTGAGAAATTCCAAAAGGTTCAGATATTTTTCATACCACTGTATTTGTGAAAAGGTTGATGGCGAGCACACTTGCCTGGTGGTCAGGAATTTGACGCCGGCCAGGCTGCAGTCGTTAGGGAAACCGTGCGTGGAGATGAGGGTGAGGTTCTTGAATCTCAGGTGAGGGCTGCAAACATCATCGACATTTGAAGTTAAAAGGGGACCAAAGCAGCGTTTTGGAATTCAACGAGAACAGATAAAACCAACCTGTCCCCCGTCCCTTAACGCCTTGATGCCGGAATTTACATTTAACAAATACTGTATACATTTAACATATCAAACATAGGAAAAATACAACTAAAAAACGAGAAAATCCGAAATGATCAAAAATACCAATAAGAAATATAGGGTTGTCTCAATGGCATATTTTTGCACCTAAGTCCGAACCACCTGATTTTGAGAATCCGCCGATACAGACTCCCGATCCAATAACGGAAAAACATTTTTTTTTATTGGAACTTAAGTTCCTAACATATTACTGTCCCACCATGCTGCCTTCATATTGTGAATTATTTTTAAACAAGAATAACGTTGAAAAATGCACGTCTATTTGAAGTGCTTCATTGAGTGAGTCCACTCACGCTGCTGAGAACAACCTCTCACTTACACAATGTGTTGCCAAAGCACACTTACACAAGTTTAACGTTGATCGACACATTTGAGCCTTTTAGCAAGCTTCTCTGGCAAGATCAAAGTTACAAACCTGTCAATCATCGTTAACTTTAAGTACCAAACGCAAGCTGGACAGTTTGGCCGCACTGCTTAGCAGGAGGAAGGGTGAGAGGCTGTGGCGTTGTACGAACATGAAGCAGAGGGGCAGTTTACATGGCGACTCTGCGAAAATGCAATGACTAAGTAGCGGTCTCGCCTTGCGTGCATATGGTATCGGCGAAGACGAAAAATTCTGAATCCTGCCTCCAAAGTGGAAGAATCCGATTGCGGAGGGTTGAGGGGGGCTTCCTCAGTATCTATATCAAAGGCTCCCGCGGCATGAGACCGCGCTGTTAACGTCAGCACTTGTACACGTCTCATTGGGCGTGCGCAGCGGTGCTCATAAACATTAAAAACAGCGAATAAGGTGGAATGTCGGCTTTAATTTACTGTTTTAATAATATTTTTAAATTAAATATGTTGAATGTTTCAATTTTTGTGCCTTTTTGAACAAAAGAAAAATGCCATTGCTTCGAGTGGGCGGGCATATTTTTTTCCGGGCTGAGGGAGCTTGGTGGGGTCAAAGTGCATCATTCTCTGTCGCCCTGTAAATCTGCACTGCCCCTAGGGCCTGGCATGAATACTAAATCATTTTCATGCGGAATTGTGACATTGTTCAAATGGAAACGCAAATGCAAATTTGAAATTTTTCATATTCTCTGAGAGTCACCATGTAAACGGCCCCAGAAAAACATATAAACCCGATCCCTTTCACCCAATTCCGAACTACTGAAAAACGGTGTGATCGGCTCGATTTCCAATCACGTGATCGGGACATCCATAGAAATAAAAGTAAAATTTAAAAAAAAAAAAAAAATTTTAATTACGAAAACAAGATGGTTTTAAAGATTGCTAGTTTTTAATTTTTATATTCATTGTTAATGCATTTTTTAATGTAATTTTCTACATCTGCATTTTTTCAATGTCTCTTGATTTTTCTAAATCTAGGATTATCCAATTTGTAGCTTTGTTCATTATGACTGTATGATTATGATGTACAGTGTATACAAAAATTCAAGCATCAAGGGGTTAAAAGATGCATGAATGTGCAGTAATTAGACTTTGCAAAATCACTTTGTTTTGATTTTTTGATAGGAGGCAAATTGAACTCATTAATCCAAATAGCACTTGAAATTGAACAACACAAGGACGTCAAAATAAGAATAATAATGACGTGGCTAATCTCTCGGTGACGAGACAATGAGTGCTAATCTGCAGCCTTTGCATGCAAATGAGGCGCCGCCGACAGAAGGACGGACGGCGTGACCGTGACCCCGCGGCTCGTTCGCTTATCCGTCTGACCTGGTCCCGGATGAAGGAACGGGGAAATAAACCCGTCTACTACATCAGTGACATTTTGGAGTTGATTGAACAACAACCCAAAAACAACTATTTTAATAGTCGATTCATTTTTTTTTTTTTTTTTACACTGCTGACCTAATAATGTCTAAATCCTCTTTTGTCAGTCACTTAACTGGATGCCAATTCCAAGACTAAGACATCCCTCTCCTATTAATAAGTTTATAGTGAATGTTCTCATATATATATTTTTTTATTTCTTTTATTTCCAGTGATCCCTCACTTTTCGCGGTTAATAGGGACCCCACTCCAGCCGCGAAGTAAAGGTGAATTTTATTTACATTAAAGTGTTCATTTAATGTATTTTTTCCAGATTTAACAGCATTGTAAAGAGATACGTATAACACATGTTTTTCCACTTTTAGTACAATTAAAAAAAAACAACAACAACAAAAAAACATGTATATGGCGAAAAACAGACAAGGCTGAAAAAGCAGTTTCTGTTCTTGTACCCCTCTTTAAAATAAACTGCTGTATTTTAAGCCAAAAGAACTCTTGTGTTTGATAGAACAATATGTCTATATACACTTTCATGACAATTTTTAATTTGTCCGTTTTACCCTGGAGAACCCCATTTACAGACACCACACAACCACTTTTGTTTTAATCCAGCAATAAAATAAGGTAAGTAATTATATTTATTTTTAAAAATGTCTATCAGCTTAGAATCATTAATTGATGTCTAAAATTTAGTTTAAAGAAAAAAACGACTTTATAAAATTATTAACTCACATTTTTTAATAGGGCTGTCAAAATGATCGCGTTAACGGGCGGTAAATAATTTTAAAAATTAATCACGTTAAAATATTTGACGCAATTAACGCACATGTCCCGCTCAAACAGACTAAAATGACAGTGCAGTGTAACGTCCGCTTGTTACTTGTTTTTTGGTGTTTGGCGCCCTCCGCTGGCGTTTGGGTCCAACTGATTTTATGGGTTAGTACCATGAGTGAGCATGGTGTAATTATTGACAAAAACAATGGCGAGCTACTAGTTTATTTTTTGATTGAAAGTTTTACAAATTTCAATAAAACGAAAACATTAAGAGGGGTTTTAATATGAAAATTTCTATAACTTGTACTAACATTTATCTTTTAAGAACTACAAGTCTTTCTATCCATGGATCGCTTTAACAGAATGTTAATGCCATCTTGTTGATTTATTGTTATAATAAACAAATACAGTACTTATGTACAGTATGTTGAATGTATATATCCGTCTTGTGTCTTATCTTTCCATTCCAACAATAATTTACAGAAAAATATGGCATATTTTATAGATGGTTTGAATTGCGATTAATTACGATTAATTCATTTTGAAGCTGTAATTAACTCGATTAAAAATTTGAACAGTTTGACAGCCCTAATTTTAAACTTTTAAACAAATTACGTCACAATGAGAAAACTAAATATCGCTTAATTTCATTTTTTTTGTTACGGGTTGCATTTCCCCCCGATATTTTAGATGATAATTGATCCAAACAAAGAAAAATTGAAACAAAACGTTTAAAAAGGTAAATATTTGAAAAAACAAAATCTCGACCACTCCTTGAGATCTGCGATTTCTGCATTGCAACCTTGTTATAATACCGTGTTTCACCCCTAAAATCCCCAAAATGTCCGGCTGTGGCCATTTGCAGCTGTGTCTTGACACTCAGTGAATGTTTTGCATCGAAACAAGGTAAGTATGCAATAATATCTCGTTAAAATCATGGTGTCTATAATTATGCTCTCTAATGCTCTCACCTCCAGCTAGGGTTTTGCTGTTAAAAAAAAAAAAAGCCTTCCTGTTTAAATTGTTTCTTCCCCTAGAATATTGAGATTTTAAGCTATCACATGATGTATCACACATGCATATTGGACAATTTTGAAATTTGGCCGAATTGGGGGTCTCAGAGCAGAACTTCAAGTCACCTGAGTGTTTTCCGCAATACGTATAATTCAATAAATGGCTTTAAAGCACTGTTAAGGTAATCATTATCATATCAATACGATATATACAAATGAAAACAATTATTTGCACATGCATATATATTTTATATTTTATTTTATTTATTTTTTTTTTTATTGAAAAAAAAACGATAGACTGAGAGCGCGAAGTTTGAAGCGCGACACAGCGAGGGATCACAAAATTTTGTCAACAGAAAAAAAAAAAAAAAGGCAATATTCTTTTGTTAAATTTAAAACACGGAAAAATGAATATTGTTTGGTTTCAAATAACAATATTAGGGCTGTCAAAATTATCGTGTTAACGGGCGTTAATCAATTTTTGAAATTTATCACGTTAAAATACTTGACGCATTTAACGCACATGCCCCGCTCAAACAGATTAAAATGACAGCACAGTGCAATGCCAACTTGTTACTTGTGTTTTTTGGAGTTTTGTCGCCCTCTGCTGGCGCTTGGGTGCGACTGATTTTATGGGTTTCAGGCTTCAGCACCTTAATTATTATTGACATCAACAATGGCGAGCTATTAGTTTATTTTTTGATTGAAAATTTTACAAACGTTATTAAAACGAAAACATTAAGAGGGGTTTTAATATAAAATTTCTATAACTTGTACTAACATTTATCTTTTAAGAACTACAAGTCTTTCTATCCATGGATCGCTTTAACAGAATGTTAATAATGTTAATGCCATCTTGTTGATTTATTTATTACTTATTTTATTATTTATTAGAATATGTTGAATGTATATATCCGTCTTATCTTTCCATTCCAACAATAATTTACAGAAAAATATGGCATATTTTATAGATTGTTTGAATTGCGATTAATTACGATTAATTAATTTTTAAGCTGTGATTAACTCGATTAAAAATTTTAACCGTTTGACGGCCCTAAACAATATATATATATATATATATATATATATTTTTCATTCATTCATTTCATCAGTTCATTTTTGACCTTGTTAATTTTAGGTTACCTATGAGTCACTTCCTGTTCCTTTTAGGGCAATAACATTGAGAAATTGAAAGAGTTGACATTAAATGTGTGTGTGGTTTTTTTTTTTTTTTATCTATGTAGTCTTGAAAATGATATAGCGTACTTTTTGGACTATTGAGTGGAAAATTCGAGTATGGTGACAACAGTAGCCGACAGCGGAAGCTAATTGAAGGACGGATGGCACTGGTTATTAAACAGCTGGTCTCCACGCTGACATCTCGCCAAGCGTGCGTCCTGCCTGCCTGCGAGCTATCAGCTGCTCCCTCGCACGCGCACCAGCTAGCGCATACTACAAATATTCCTCCCGTAGTAACCGCTGGCAACAAAAACCGCAGGTCAGACTGCCTTTTTCTACTTGTGGTGCATTGTAGCAGCGGTTCTGCCAACTCCCTCGTCGCTGTCACCTCCACGTGTCGACACTCTCTGCGGGGGTGACCCACAGATGGTGTCTTCGGGAGGGGGTCCTAACGGGGTTAATGGCCACCGGCATTAAATCTTCGCCCCGGGCGCTCCGTCGCAAGCGTCTGACTTTGGAGCTGAAAATATTCTGGTAGGAAGGTGATTCCGTATCCCGCGCACCAGAAACAAAGCGCCTCCAGGAAGGACAGGCCGGTGTCGGAGGCTCCCACTAGGACGATCCTGGCGTTGACCGTCAGCTTTGGCTCCATGGTCAGCTTGCGGCTGATCAGGTTGAGAGCAAACGGAGCCTACAAAATAGAATCAGAAGAGAAAAGTAAACACAAATGTGACTGCAGATAGTAATAGCTGGAAAATAACATTTTTAGAGAACTGAGGGGATGCATTGGTGGCAACGCCGTCAAAGATAACAATCTTTTCGACTTCTGGCTGCCGAGAAGCTACCGGTATAAAAGGCGCCGTCCAATGCGTTTGTGTGCCGTGATTGATTTTAACGTGAAGTAAATATTGCGCCCATTGTCCGCGATGACGCGCATTGTGCCGCCGGCCCTGCCGGCGTACAGATAAGAGATACCAGCTCGTGCTGTTGGATCAAAGTCAAAAGCGCTCGAGGATTCCAGTTTGACCTTTCGCGGGGATCGATAACATGTCATGAATCTGAATGCGCTTGGCATTCATTTTTGGCTGGGCATGCATTGCAAAGCTCAGCCATGACAATTTTTAACTCTGACCTGCAAAAAAATTTCAATTGGTAGTCATTATTTCTGACAAAAAAAACATCCTCGAATTGCCCCAAAAAAGTGACCAATAAATAGGAAGTGACCCAGAAATGCACTAACATTAAGGGAAGCAATCAAAAATGTAACGATAAAAAATGTACAGGAAGTAAACCATAAGTACTAAAAAAATGCCTTCCATTAACAATAGATTTCCAATTCATTTAAATGGCTGTGAACACACTTTTTTTTTTTTTAATGTCCTGTTCCACTGTTTGACACGGAGATCTGAGTGTCCAATTGATCTGAACAGTTTTAATGTATCACATAGGAGTATGACATACATCCATTGTGACCATTGAACGTCCCTCGTTGATTAGGTGAAAGCAGTGAACAGAAAGGGATTATGGGGGAACAAAAGAAAGGAGGGAGAGAGAGACACAAAAAGCACAAACAACAACAAAAAATACATTAAACGCCTACTCTAACTAACTATGAATATGTTGGAGCTATCATTAGCTAGTTGTATTTTTGGTTGACACCATGTGGGGCCTGATAACCAAGGGAAGAGGGGCCGGGGGGCTCAGAGATAAGTGACTGGAAGAGTTGAAGTGTATCTAAATTAGCCATGTGGTCTAGAAACCAGTATTTGCGTGAATGCCTTGCAAGTGTGAGTACGTTGGCATCCTATTCTATGCTGTCTCTTTGCTAATTCTGACACCGAGGTTTCCTACTTGAGTGTGTCTAATTTCACCTAGTCATGCGTGAGTCTCATCTAACATGCTATAGTCCCACAGGCGAATGAAGATGCCGCGTGGGTGCCACCCCAGGGCCCTGGCCTTTTCCCAGCAAATCCGGGGTGTGAGCCAGCGCAGCCCATCCCCCAGCCCGCAGCCCAGCAAGGGGGGGCATCGCCACCCCCAAGGAATCCAGGGTGGTCCCCCGGGCCACCTGCGCCCCCATCAACCAGCCTTCAGGGATGGGAAGAGGGGAAGCACCACCAAACCCCACGCCCACCCCACCCAAGAGCCGCAGCCCCCAAGCTGGCATGGTACATCGCGGGACCCTCAACGGCCCACCAACCCCAGGACGAGGCAGGACAGCCAGCCGACCCACCGGCATCCAGCCAGCTACTCGTGCCAGAGCACAGGGCCGATACCCAAAGAAAGGAGACAAGGGAATGCGGACACGAGATTGGAGCCCTGACCTCCAACCACTCCTGCTGCCGGCAGCCTAGGGCAGAGAGGAGGAAACGCCCTGAGAGCCCCGCCATTGAGAAAAAGTGTGGGACCCACTTACCACCCTATTACTGTGGCTGCCTGGTCCCCGACTGGCAGCTATTACCCAGCACCGTGATGGGATTGTGTGGGGAGGGTAGTGCAGTGTATGCATTAAAATAGGAATAGCTTGGCTAGGAGCAGTGGGACCGCTGCATGGAGGTTATACCAAGCCGCCCGTCACAACACCCCTGACTGGAGCTCCCCCGTGGAGTATGATGTGTGTGGTGCGTTAAAAGAGGTGCGGGAATGGCGGGGCCTGCCGTGAGGAGGCAACCGTGATGTCACCCCACCCCCAACCGGTCCCATCCATCCCGCAACCTTGGTGTGTGATGCATTAAAATCAAGGGGGAGCCGGTCCGGGACTGTATGGCCCCGTCCCGACTCTACCCCGAGGCATGAATGAGTATATAGGTGCCAGGGTGAAAGATGTTTACAGTGCAAAGTGAGGAGTGCGTGAATTAAGAGGCAGGCTCCCGCAGGCGTGGCCCAGACTGCCAGAACCACCGGCCGCAGGGCAGGGGAAGCGCCAGGGCCCGATCAACCCCCGCCCCAGACATCAATCCATCAATCGCAGTCAATGAGCTAACAAATTGGTGACCTGGCAATTGATATTGTACTGATACCGTATTTATAAAAAAAAATAATAATAATAATAATACTATATGACTGCATACTCACTTGAATGTAAACTCATAGCTAGCATGGCTCGGTCAGACACTGCTAAACTTGTCTGCCATTGACGGCGCTAGGCGTTCCAATCCATTTGAAGTGGGATGTTCAAACGGACTGAACGTCTATTAGCGATAAACTTGACAGCAGAAGCAATAAAAGACCTTTTGCCGCCCGTACCAACATGGCCACCCTGAGGCCATGTTCAAAGTCAACGAACGAAGCGGCAAGCTCACCTGCTCGTCGGTGATGCACTTGGCGGGCGCGTTGACGCCGAGCTCCTTGAGAGGGTAGACGATCTGGCGGCGGGGACGCACGGGCACGGCGCAGTCCAGGACAAAGTCCAGATGATGCACGCAGCAGTCCTGCGGTCGGGGCCAGAAAGATACTGTGGTAGGAACTCCGGAACGAAGCCCGGCCGTGCGCGGTACATACCTCTCGGACCGAGCCCAGCGGGTACACGCGGTGGTAGAAGGTGGACTTGCGGGCCAGCCGCAGTGTCTCCTTGAAGAATTGTCGGCTGAAGTGTTGGAAGCAACGACGGAGCGCAAAATGAAGGAGCTGAGCGTGCTCACTGATGGCGTGGTGGCTGAAGTAGATGAAGTTCTCGATGTTGTAGCGTGCCCGGATGTACTCCGTGTCCTGACGAGACAGCGCCGTCACGCGGTCCCGACGCCACCGGCCGAACGAGCTTTTACCTTCTCGTCTCTGATGATCAGCGCCCCGACCACGGCGCCGCCCGCGTCGGCCACGAAGGCTCGAAAAGGACACTCGCTCGGCGCCCGGTAGATGAGGTCCAGGTCGCGTAGAAGGACTTTGCCTCTTCGTCCGGCTTCGGCCGCCAGATCGGCAACGGCGTCGCGGTCGGACTCGGTAGCGGGTCGCACGTCGACGCCCCTGCGATGGAAAAAGTTTATAAGGTACAGACGGGTATCGATCTCCGTTGGGTGCGGCCCACCTCAACCCGTCGCGGTGCAGGATGTAGAGGTCAGAGGGCAACAGGCTGCCCGAGCGCGGAGGGACTCGCAGGAAATTCTGCAGGAGCGGGAAGTCCGGAGACATTGTCGGCACAGTGACGATGCAGAAGTCCAGATCCTGGCGAAAGCTATGTTAGCTTTCTTGTGCAAAGGAAGTTGTGTTTTTCCAGCTGATTACATTATTGTCAGAGACTTACTGGGAAAAGTTGGAAGATGTACGGAATGAAGTCCAGGGCTCTGCCGGGGAAGAAGAGGTTTTTGACCAACTTGCTTCCCGTTATTCAACATTTTAGCAGAAGTGGACTAGAAGCGGTTTCGTCCTGACCTTATCTCGTAGTTTTTCTCCGAGAAGAAGAACTGGATGCAGAAGGCGTTGGGTTCTGTTGAGAATTTTTTCAACTTTGCCGGAGGAACCTCCTGCTCTTCCTCCTCCTGGGGACGACATTTAACGCTCCGAATAAATGGAAGTCTGAAACCGAGTTTGGTGGACCACAAATGGCAACCTTTATGACCTGGGATTCTTGCTCTCCTTCCGGATCGGGGTCTTCTAGCTGTTCCGGCGGTTGTTCCTGTGGTACTTCCGGAGGCGATTCCTCTTCTTCTGAACTGGGATCGGCGTCCTCGTCCCGATTGACTTTGCACAAACCGTGGAAGTAAGTCAGCTCAAAGTGTTCCTGCAAACGCCTGACGTTCACCTCTGCCGTCACATTGATGAAACCCGTGATGGTGCCGTCACACTGCAGGGGAAGACCGTAAAACAAGTGTTGCATCGAAACGATCCAACTATTATCTGCCGCTTCATTCGGGGTCGAGTTGCGGGGGCAGCAGCTTTAGCAAGGAAGCCCAGACTTCCTTCTACCTAGACACTTCAACCAGCTACTCCAGCAAAATCCCAAGGTATTCCCAATCCAGCTGAGAGACATAGTCTCTCCAGCATGTCCTAGGTCATCCCCAGGGCCTTCCTCTGGTGGGACGTGCCCGGAACACCTGTGAGGTGTCCGAACCAGATGCCTGAGACACCTCAGCTGACCTCTCAATGAGGAGGAGTAGCGGCTCAACCACGAGTCTCTCTTGGAGGACCGAGAGCTTCTATCTATCGCTATCTCTAAGGGAGAGCCTAGACACCCTGAGGAGGAAACTCATTTCGACCACTTGTTTATGCGATCTTGTTCTTTCGGTCACAACCCACAGCTTGTGACCATAGGTAAAGGTAGGAACGTAGAACGACTGGTAAATTGAGAGCTTCTTCACCACAACGGACCGGTACAGAGTCCACATCACTGCAGACACTATACCGATTTGACTGCCGATCTCTTGCTCCTTCCTACCTTCACTTGTGAACAAGTCTCCAAGATACTTGAACTCCTCCACTTGGGGCAGGATTTCATTCCAGACCTGAAGACTGCACACTGACTTAGGACCACGGTCTCGGATTCAGAAGTGCTAATCTTCATCCCAACCGCTTCACACTCGGCTGTGAACTGCTCCAGTGAGAGTTGGAGACCACGGCTTGATGATGCTAATAGCACGACATCATCTGCAAAAAGCAGAGATGCAATGCTGAGGCCACCAAACCAGATCCTCTCAATGCCTCGGCTGCGCCGAGAAATTCTGTCCAAAGAAGTTGAACAGAATCTGTGACAAAAGGCTACCTTGGCGGAGTCCTACCCTCACCGGGAATGAGTCCGACTTACTGCCGGCAATGTGGACCAAACTCTGGCACCGGTCTTACAGGGACCGAACAGCCCTTACTAGGGGGCTAGGTACCCCGTACTCCCGAAGTACCCCACACAAGACTCTCAGAGGGACACGGTCAAACGTCTTCTCCAAATCCACAAAACACATGTAGACCGTTTGGGTCTCCCATGACTCCCATGCACCCTCGAGGACCCTGCCAAAGGCGTAGAGCTGTTCTACTGTGCTATTGATACTTCAACAAATAGGATTAAATATGTATGCAGTATTCTTTCAAAAAACGTGGTATAGGTACAGTGTTGTAATCGGTACTGGGAGCCAAAAAACACTAAAGCCTAATTTATACTTCAACGTTGCGGTGACGTCGTAACAATGGCGTAGACCCTTCGTCGTCAATGAGCATTCGAAGTTCTGCGTCAAGGGAATGTGTCGCGCTGTAATTCACCGCCAAGCCAATAGAGGGGTGTAACATTGTGTTTGTACGGTGTTGGGGGACTCTTGTCGAATTCCTTTAGTTTTCTTCGGGTTAGACAACAATGGCAACGGAGATGGAACACTTGATTGTGGATCTTCAGCTCATCGACATTGAACAACAAATGTTGATCATGCAAATGTTGAGGCGTAGGCGACGCAGAACATGGTTGCGGAGGTGGTCTGTCCAACGGTTGATGCCGTACAGAGACTGGCAGTCACATTAAGAACTCTAGCCTTGGGTGGAAGCCAGCGAGCTGTGGCGGCTAGCTTCAAACTGGCGTCGAGCACTGTGTCCAGCATTTTGTCCAAGGTCTGCAAAGCGTTGTGGAAAGCCCTTCAGCCCGATTTTGCGGAGTTGCACGTCAGGCTACGGCGTGGGGTCATAAATCGGGTCTACATTTACGGCGTAGGTGTCTCGTCACCGTTACGCAGAAGCATAAATCAGCCTTAAGAGTTTGACACGAGTTAAAGTGCGGGTACCTCGCAGACGGCGGCGTGATTCTTCTCGTCTTGGGCCTCGATGAGCTCCGACAGGAAGTAGGGCCGGTTAATGGCCGACAGAATCTTGGTCTGCTGAGCCAAGATGTGCATGACGTCGTCGTGGTCCGCCACCCTGGCGGGACGCACGTGAAGTCTGGGACACAGTCTGTGTCTGTGACACACCCACGCCGCCAGTTCGCCCTCTCGGTCTTCCGGCAGAGGGTCCAGCAGTTCCTCCAGCGCCGTCTCTGCGCAAAAACATACAAAGCTGATACGCGCTCGCCGCTCGAGAGACGGCCTTTGGAAAGACGCTTTACCCAAGGTGACGGGCGTGTGGCTCAGCAGGCACACAAAGTCCAGGTCGGGGGTGGTGTTAAACACGGCGCTAAAGGGGGACACAAACCGTAAATTAGCACGCTCAGTCGGAAAATGCTCATTTGGTAACTATAAAAATGCTAAAGTTAATAGTATTGTGCGAGAAAATGGAAAGGAAATATTTGAGACTCTTGAGATCCGAATACGGAGGACCAGAATTAAGTGGAGTCGAACAACAAGTTAAATTTAAAAAAATGTTGAATTTTATCATTAAATAAATCCCCTGCCCACCTCCCTCCAAAAAAACTGAACAAATAACTGTTGAAATAAATCAATTAATGAATAAATGAATGATGAAGGAAATGTAAAATAAAATAAAAATATTCGGACTATAAGTCGCAGTTTTTTTCATAGTTTGGCTGAGGGTGCGACTAAGCCTGAGTTATACTCCTGCGTTGCGGTGACGGCGCAGCGACTACGGCGTCATTTGACATTCGATAGTTCTGCGGTGAGGGAACGCGTTGCTCTGTAATTTACTGCCAAGCCACTAGAGGGATGTGGCGTTATGTTTGTACGGTTATGGGGCATGCTTGTTGACTTCCGCTAGTCGGAGAAAAAATAAACAATGCAAGAAAAACTCTTTAAAGTCAATATTCTGCTCATCAACACTGAATAAATATTGAACATACAAATGTTGAGGGGCAGGCAACGCAGAAGACGGTTTCGAGGCGGTCTGGCCGACTTTTGATGCCGCACAGAGAGTTTTTAGACTCGGGTGGAGACAGCTAGCTGTGGCGGCTAGCTTCAAACTGGGGTCGAGCACTGCATAAATAAATAAGTCACAGACTCACAGCAAACATATGTACACAATAAATGATGAAGTTCACCAACCAAAAATACGACATATAGTGATAAAAAGTTGGCAGTTTTTGGCCGACTGGGTCACCGCTTTGTGTGGCTACTCGATTCCGAACACACACGTCTCGGTGGTTCTTCCATTTTTTTTTTTTTTTTTTAATCGCCGACCTTGCCATTTGGCAATCGCAATAATGTCTTGACGAGACTTGCTCTTTGATGATATTCCCGTCGGCTTGGTCCATTTTTGCGTGTAGAAAATAATGTTTGATTCTATTCTACTATGGCGGTGATTTCGCGCTAAACCGGAAACAACAGTCTGAGCGGACCAATCACAGTCCGTTTTCACCACGTCATACACGTCTACGCGACGCGAAGGTTTAAAAATTCGAGAGGTGCGCGTCAGGCTACGGCGTAGGGTCGTAACTCGGGTCTTCCTTGACGGTGCAGGTCTGACGCGGAAGTATAACTCGGCCTTTATACTCTGGAGCGACTTATGTGGGAAATTATTAACATATTATTATATCATTTCACATGTTATTTTGGTGTTTTGGAGTGACACTGATGGTTTGGTAAACTCGTTAGCATGTTCTTTATGCTATAGTTATCTGAATAATAGCTATGTTACGTGAACGTACGGGCCACGTTCGGATTTCGTTGTTCATGCATCATCTAACATTATCATACTGTACACTTATTCAGCATGTTGTTCTCAGTTCTATAATTAGCTTTCAAGATGACATATCTGTTCTATGTGTTAGATTTTATCAAGTAAATTTCCCCCAAAAACGCGACTTATACTCCGGTGCGACTTGGGTTTTTTTTCCTCTTCATTGTGCCTTTTTGGGCTGGTGCAGTACTTCTCAAATAGTGGGGAGCGATGCCAGGGGTGGCGCGACTCACTTCGGGGAACATGCTTTTTTTTTTTTTTTTTTTTGCCGTACTACAATAAAGTGTACTTGGACATCCACTCAGTGGGTGGCAGTGGCGCTCTCCTCTCCTCATTTTCAGATTGCACGCAGTATTTTTTTAACTAAGCAAGAGGACAGAAAAGCGATATGAAGAGCTGTGCGCCGTTTTCGAAAGCCGTTTTCCAGCCGGACTCACGCAGCGACCTTCTCCGGTTCTCAGGTGTCGGCCCGAGAAGTGCCATTTTCGGCTTGGGATCGTCATGACAACCGCCCTCACCTACGGTTCTCCCTCAGCCGCCGAGAATGCGCTTTTTTCGGGCCGTTTGCCTTTTGGCTTTGACTTTTCATACCGTGGGAGATGAGGAAAGACCACTGTTTACTGTGTCTAAAAATGATTATAGCGGACAGCCGGAAGCCAAATCAATTAACACGCCACTTAAAGACATTACACCTCAATCTCATTGATAAGCCGCTTGATTGTTTTTCAGCGAAAACGTGCCGAATATTGCCAACAATTGTCCCGCTTTGTCAGTGTTATATCAGTAAACCGGTGAGCACTGTTAGCATGCTCAGTGCAAAATAACCCCACACCATTGCAAAGGACTACAGAGGTGGTACTGTGAGCAGCGAAAATAAAATCTGTCCTTCTGTCCAAAGACACTTTTTCCCCCTTCTTCTATTCAGTTTTGTTTTTT
Organism: Corythoichthys intestinalis; assembly: GCF_030265065.1. Taxonomy (NCBI): domain Eukaryota; kingdom Metazoa; phylum Chordata; class Actinopteri; order Syngnathiformes; family Syngnathidae; genus Corythoichthys; species Corythoichthys intestinalis. The sequence goes on from NC_080413.1 coordinate 1,041,006, forward strand.
AGGTCAAATTTTTTGGCATATTGTCCTCATGAGTTAATGTTTCTAATCAATTTGAATTAGTTATTGTTTACTGCTTTTATTACATTTTTCAGTATCCAATAGTCAAAAATGTACCTTGAGTGTATTTGTAGTTTGGATGTGACTTTTTTTTTTTTAATTCAGGCAACAAAACAAAGTTAATAAAGTTATACTTTATTATAATTTGATCTATGTTACTTTTTTTCTTTAATAGAAAAAAAAGGACACAATGTTAGGCAGAGGCGTACTTATAATAGTCATATTATAGACAAATGATACTATTTACAGTGGCGGCAGAGAGTTTGGGGGGGCGCGAAACACTTACGTCTTCTTTGGGGGGGGGGGGGGGGGCGTAACAGAAAATAATTGGGAAGCACTGGGCTGGTGCGACTTATAGTCATATTTTTCAGAGATCATTAGTAGAAACACCAACAATACTCGCACACTATTTTCTGTTGTTGACAAACTGACAAACCCACAAGCATCAATACCTCAGGAATTGGCATCTGAGGTGTCCTGTAATAATTTCTCAGCATTCTTTACACACAAAGTACTAAAGATTAGACAGACTGTGTGCAACTCCAGATTAACAAATGTTACACTAAATGCCTCCCAAAATGTCCCCCACGTCAATCTTAGACAGTTTAGCCTCTTGGACTATGCCACTTTAACAGAAATTGTGTCAAAATTAAAGCCCACAACATGCTGCCTTGACATCCTTCCTTCAAACTTTTTCAAAACTGTTTTTCATTGCATAGCCCCGGACATACTTCAGATTATAAATACTTCTCTCCAAACAGGAGAGTTTCCTCGGACTTTAAAAAGTGCAGGAATAAAACCTCTCCTAAAAAAACCTAATCTGGATGCCTCAACCATTAGTAATTACAGGCCAATATCAAATCTGACATTCCTGGGGAAAATTATCGAAAGGGTTGTGTTCGAACAGATCCAGACTTTGATGATGCAAAACAATCTTTTTAACTCATTTCAGTCTGGATTTCGGCCACAACACAGCACCGAGACCGTGCTAATCAAAGTCCTAAATGATATTCGTCGGAATACCGATGCAGGCAAATCATCTGTTCTGTTACTATTGGATCTCAGCGCCACATTTGACATGGTTGATCACAACATACTACTCAGCAGATTGGAACAGTGGGTAGGGCTTACTGACACTATTCTTCAGTGGTTCACATCCTATTTACATGAAAGGGATTTCTTTGTGTCAATCGGAAACTATCAGTCAGAACGAACCAAATTCACGTGTGGAGTCCCTCAAGGGTCAATTCTTGGACCACTCTTATTTAACATCTATATGCTTCCGTTAGCTCAGATAATGGAACAGTATGACATCTCCTATCACGCCTATGCAGATGACACACAACTGTACATTTCTGTGTCCCCACATGATTATAGTCCCTTAGTCTCCCTGAGTAAATGCATTCATCAAATCAATGAATGGATGTGCCAGAATTTTCTCCAGTTAAATGTGGAGAAGACAGAGGTGATTATTTTTGGGCCAAAAAGGGAAAGGTCAAAGATGAGCAGCCAACTTAGCACAATGTCACTTACAGCTACAAATCAAGTCAGAAACCTGGGCGTAATTATTGACTCAGACCTAAAATTTGATAGCCATCTAAAGTCCATCACTAAATCCGCTTATTACCACCTAAAAAATATAACCAGAATAAAGGGGCTTCTGACACAACAAGACATGGAAAAACTTATGCATGCATTCATTTTCAGCAGATTGGACTATTGCAACAGTATATTTACAGGTCTTGATAAAAAAAATCAGTCAGGAAGCTGCAGCTAGTACAGAATGCTGCAGCCAGAGTCCTCACAAATACAAGGAAGCTGGACCACATTACACCGGTTTTGAAATCGCTACACTGGCTTCCAGTGAGTCAAAGGATAGACTATAAAATACTACAAAACACTTAATGGCCTTGGACCAAAATACATGCTTGACTTGTTAGATTCCTATGAGACATCTAGACCCCTAAGGTCGTCTGGAACCGGTCTTCTGCATGTTCCAAGAACAAGAACCAAGCAGGGTGAGGCAGCATTTAGTTATTATGCTCCTCACCTCTGGAACAAGTTACCCGAACGTCTGAAGTATGCTCAAACTGTTAGCTCCTTTAAATCAGGGCTAAAAACGCTTTTGTTTAGCACTGCATATCCATAACTGTCCATATATTTCAATCTACCTGCTTTCTATTCCTCTTGTGCTTATCTCCATTGCTGATTTCAATTATTATTAGGAGTAGTAGTTTTTGTTTTATTTTTTATTTTTGCTTTATTTGTATTTATTTATTCTTATTCTGTGATTAAGTGCGATCTTTTGTCTTGGTTTTTACGTTGTATTGATTTAAATGTGATTTGTATGATCTTCATGTGATGTAAAGCACTTTGAATTGCCTCGTGTTGAATTGTGCTATACAAATAAATTTGCCTTGCCTTGCCTTATACTCAGGTGCCACTTATAGTCCGAAAAATACGGTAAATGTTGAACGAAAATACATAAAAACAAAACAAATGGCATGTCAACATTCTCTGAGAGCAAAACTTTTTTTCATTAAGCAACATTGATTGTGAAGCGTACCTGATGATGTGCTGAAAACTGGCGGAGAAGCAACTCTGGGACACGTACAGACGGAGGAAGAGCGTGTTCCACGGCTGGAGCGCCACCAAAACAACAATGTCAGCAAGAGGACGAAAGAACACACCAGATTAGTGCGAGACACGTATGTACACATACCTGTCAACCCGAGGCCGTTGGAAATCTTACAAATAGTGACGTACGCCTTTACAAATTGGTGACTAATCATACAACGTCGTATATAGCGTGCAATATGAAACAAAAATAACACTAAATTTTTGAAATAATATGAATTTATTGGTAATATTGTCACATATAACCTGGTGTACTCTTCAGCTACATCATGATTACTAGAAATTTAACAGTGACTAGAGATGTCCCGATCAATCGGGTCCGATCACGTCATTTTCAAAGTATTGGAATAGGCAAAAAAATATCGGCCATGCCTTTTTTTAATATACTGTGTATATATATTTTTTTATTAAATCGTTTTCTAATTGTATTTAACGTTACAGACCTAATATGTTACACTCAGCCAGAGTTTTTAGTTTAGGCTTAAGGTAGGGTTATCAAATTTATCCCGATAAGGCGGTAATTGATTTTTTTGAAAATGTATCACATTAAAATATTTAACGCAATTAATGCATGCGTTGCACGTTCCACTCACGCATTGTCGTGCTCAATCTGTAATGGTGCTGTTTTACCTATTTAGAAAGATTAAAGGCAGCGCAAAATGAGAAGAGTGAATATTGGCAGCCTTTGGAGCCTGTTATTAATAGGCTAAAACCTTACAATCCCTCTCCCTACGATTAGAAATATCATGGGAGGCAAGGTGGGGAAGCAAGGTAGCAAGTGATCTTTGTATTAACACCTCATGTTACGTCCCAACGCAGAGAAGATATATCATTTGGTAGCACTATGCACAGTCATGGTTGCACTTCCCATCATGCAATTGGGTTGAATGGCTGCAGTATCATTTACTGAAAGCTCAACAAATACACTAGATGGCAATATTTAGTCACAATATACAAAGTCACAAGTCTTTCTATCCGTGGATCACTCTCACAGAAAGAATATTAATAATGTAAATGCCATCTTGAGGATTTATTGTCATAATAAACAAATACAGTACTTATGTACTGTATGTTGAATGTATATATTCGTCTGAGTTGTATTCATTTTTTTCTTAATGCATTGCCAAAATGTATATGATCGGGAAAAATTATCGAGAATGATTGGAATTGAATCGGGAGCAAAAAAAAGCAGTCAGATCGGGAAATATCGGGATCGGCAGATACTCAAACTAAAACAATCGGGATCGAATCGGGAGCAAAAACACATGATTGGAACAATCCTAACAGTGACTTTTGTTATAATTGTATGTAGCACTTTTGGCAATTTCTATCACGTCTTTTGATGGCGGCACTTCAGCTCGCAATTCAGTCTGACTTGAAGGTCGTTCGTTAGTGTGTCCAATTATAAATGAATAAGGTCAATTGGTAAAATTAACTTACCAATGTAATCTGAGTCAGGGAACATTTCTTTTGCTAATTCTGAGAAGTGATCAGCAATAGTTCCGTGCAAATTGTGTTCGGCAAAAAATTGGCAGAATAGAATCTCCGCTTTCATCACTTTTCATTCTGCAGACTTCGTCTTTATGACCAGTGTTGTTAACCTTACTTTTCAAAAGTAATTAATGACAGTTACAAATTACTTCTCCCAAAAAGTTATTGAGTTAGTAATTCATTTACCTAAATGTAAGAGTAATTAGTTACTTGGCAAAGTAACTGGGGTTACCTTTCATGTTTTTGTTTTTTTTTTCATTTTTTTCCCAAAAAAAAAGTAACCAGTACAGTAACCTTTGCTATATTTGGAAGTCATTTAATGTTGTGAATCAACCGTTAAAGTTGTTAAAATTGCTCCCGTTTTTGCATTAGTTCCCTTCTGTCTACCTTCGACATGTGAAAGTTTTAAAACTGTTTCATCATTTATAGATTTAAGTCAAGATTTTTCCGATTTTGGAGTATTAAAGTTACTTAAGTTCGCTAGGAAGGTTCACTACAACAGAGCCTTTCTGAGAAGTCTACAGCTTTAAAATGGCGGCTGTTTACCAACGCTGCCGAGTCTGTAAATTCGCATGTAGTTCTATATGCATGTGATATCTAGGCGTAGATTGTAGGCTGTCGGCTACAGTCGGGAAATATTGGAGCCACCTGGCCTAGCATCGCGTTTGCTACAGCGTCACAACAAACACTCGTCTCTCTTCGTGTCGCCGACTTTTCTCGCATCATTCAACCAACGTAACGCATAGTAACGCACATTGTTTCATTGCCGAAACGGTGACAAAATCCGAACGGAGAAAAAACAACAACATAATGCACGAAAAACGTACAAATTTTGAATGTACGACGTACACATTTAAAAATCAGCGCTGACTTGTACAAATTACGCCAAAACCGTACAACTTGACAGGTATTTATACTAGGGCTGTCAAAAATAGCGCGTTGACGCGCGGTAATTAATTTTTTAAATTAATCACTTTAAAATATTTGACGCAATTAACGCACATGTCCCGCTCAGAAAGTATTCTGCCTTTTGGTAAGTTTTACAGCAAGGCTTTTTGTGCTGTCCAACAGCGAACTCTTGTGGTCGCTTTGCGACATGGTTTATTGTTTTCAGTCCAGTTCAATATGGCTGCACGACGTCTCGGGCTGATAATGTTGTGCTTATATGATCCTTGGACAAGATTTGTCCGTAAGTATGGTTGTTGTAAAGAATGTACATATTATGTTAGTAAGCGAAATGTTATATTTTTTGTATGAGACGCTTTTTGTTTATGTTTAGTGAACCTGTATAGCGTGCTAAGCTAACGTTGTTGCTAATGCAATGCTTGTGTACCTTTTTTTTTTGTAGTTTTACGACGGTCTAAAGAGGACAATGGTTTGAGGCCATTTTATTAATAAATCAGATGAAAAAGGAAGAAGTCTAATTATTAAGGCGTCGTTCACTAGCTGTCTAGCTTTGGAAAATGTAGACGCTTCGGAGTGAGGACAGCATAGACAGATTTAAATGACAGTAGAGTGAAATGCCCACTACTGTCCTTATGTACCGTATGTTGAATGTATATATCCATCTTGTGTCTTACCTTTCCATTCCAACAATTTATTTTACAGAATATATATATAATTTACAGAAAAATATGGCATATTTTATAGATGGTTTGAATTGCGATTAATTACGATTAATTCATTTTTAAGCTGTAATTAACTCGATTAAAAATTTTAATCGTTTGACAGCCCTAATTTATACATATAGGCCTACTGTATATCGGTTTGAAATTGAGGTATGATTTTTGGAGCTGGACAATATCAGTTAAAAAGTCATTATCAACTTAAAAAAAAAAAACAAAAAAAAACATTGCAAATAAATAATGTTCAAATATTTAGCTGTATTTTTATCTTTTAATTTTCTGTATTTAGTATTAATGCTATTTTTGATGTACCTCCAATAGTTTGTATTTGTTACATGTAAATTAACGCGTTAACAGGTCAGTTACAAAACAAAGTAGGGGTGGGGGCGCTGTATCATTTTTCATCAAATGTATCATATGGCGATATCATATGGCAATATCAAATGGCCCATATGGTAATTGGAGAATTTTTCCATATGGCCCAAAGAACATACCGTCAAGGCGGTCGCATTGAAGCGCTCGCGCAGGAAAGTTTCCCACTCAGGCGGATCCACCCACGCTGCGTCGGGATGGTCGAAGAAGGCCGCGTGGGCCACCACCTCGCCTTCCTCCTCGGTGGCCAGGCTCACCGCCAGGTTGGCCTTTTCGCTTTAGTTGTCAATGGAGAGAAAGAGGGAATTTTGGGTCACTTCCTGTACATTTTGGGGTATCTCAGAGTAACTTCCTATACACTTTGGGTTATTTCCTGTTGCCTATTGGGCATTTCCAGGCTGCTGCTTCTTCATTGGTAACTTCCATTTTGGGGAATTTTTTTGGTCACCCTTTGTTAATTCATTGGCTGCCATTGACAGCGCTAGACGTCCAATTTTGACCTGGGGTGGAGTGACTGCAGACACAAAAGTGAGCCAAGTGTAAAAGTAATCTAACCGTGATCTCTGGTTTTACAGCATTAATGTCGAAATAAAAACATGATTATTTATGTACCGTACAATATGAGCTACAATGCAGACCCGGCTGCAGAAAGAAATTACAGGGGGGGCATTACATTTTTGGGGGGGGGGCACACTTCTTCAATGTAAATTTAGCCGTAACAGTGGCGTTTTTACCCGTTATATTTTCTGATGATAGTGTCAGTCAGTGAAACTGCAGGAGGTGGCAGCGCTATCCCTTCATGTTGACTTTCGGCCGTGTCTTTGTCATGGCTTGAGTTGGTCTTTAGTTTCTTGAAAAAAAAAACACGGATGTCCATTCCAATTTGAATTAGCAACGGAGGAGCCGCTCAATCGCCATTTCTGTAACCGGAGCAATCCCTATCCAATCGCAGTACACAATAACAGGTGTTGTGCCGAAAAATAGCCGCCCCGCGTGAAATGTCCCCCCTGACGGGAACGCTTATTTATAACGCTTTATTGAGGTGAAAACATCAAATGTTTTCATGGACTCATTACAGTAATGGATTTACGACTGTAAAATCACTTTTAAATAAATAAATTAGACAAAATACGAGTACTTTATTTTACTAACAAATCGTGGACTGGGCCACATGACCATCTTTGAACAGAAATGTATTAGTCTACAGGTTTTCACGACCATATCTCAATGACAATCACACAGTTATGACATTTAGTTCAAGCAGAGTAAAATAATACATATATTCACGGTATAAGAAAATCGTTTCCATGTCCATCGATTGGTAAGAAAAAGCTGTACGAGTGACGTGTGGGCGTTCAACAATAAAATAAATAAACAAATAAATCAAATAAACGCTCAATAAAGCGTTATAAATAAGCGTTCCCGTCGGGGGGGGCATTTCACGCGGGGCGGCTATTTTTCGGCACAACACCGGCTACTCAGTATTTATACTTACTCAGTGTGAAACGTTTAGCAATTAGGCTTGAAAAACTATCAGACAGGTGATTCAGGGCGTTCTTATTTACCTTTGTAGTTTTCCTAAAAAAAAGTTGCCCATTTCTCTGTGTTTTCGCGAAGGCGTACAAAATAATCCATCGACTTGTTCTGAAGCGACGGGGGTTCATTTGGAGATGAGTTTAAGCTTGTATGGCGCCATGGCGCTAGATAGCCGCTCGTGTCGCGTTCAAGAACTGCTCGGATTTCTAGGTATCTCCCACCTAGCTGTCCTCGATAATGTGTTGGAATAAAACAAAGAGGGAGGATTAACGGTCGTCACATATGGATAAAATTGAAAGGACACTTTTGTATATATCGACACTTGACGAGTCAAATAATGAGCAGTAGAAGTGCTGGGGTCCACATTGTTACGGAGAGCAAGGTGGCTGACGGCTAGAAATCCGAGCAGTTCTTGAACGCAACACGACTCATCTGCACACAACCGAGAATTTTTCCACATTCCTTCCTTCCTACTGCAACTTTGCCCGACGATGTTAAAAAAAAGCGACATTGGATAATTTCTCGCGGCAGCGGCGGCACAATCGATTGAAAAACTATGAACTATATAGGGTTCATTCTCCCCGTGTGTGTGTGTTTTTGTGGAAGATTTAAAAAAATAATAATAATAATAACACAGTACAGTCTAATCGAGCTCGGGCGGGCACAGCCGTCTCTCAGGGCGGGCACGGCCCCCTAATGCCCGCCCATGCCGCCGGGTCTGCTACAATGTGCCTGTCCGAATTGGACCCCCTGGCGGCCCGCGGGCTGTAGGTTTGACACCACCGTAATTTTAGAGGCTCAAATAAGATGATTTTAACAAGTAAGCAATGTTCCTGAACTATCAAAAATGCTTGTCGATTCTTTTGCTAATCCATTAGTTGTCGATGAGACGACTAAGGTAAAGGTAAAATAACCCTATAAACTGGAGAACAAGAGACTAAATAGGCCGGCGTCTGTTAACATAACACAGTTATTCAAACAACTATTGCCTAACGTGACACTTTGTATTTCTTGCTCACAGGAGTTGCAGGACGTCGATCGGTCCAAAAAGCTGCATAGCTTCAGGAGTGACGAGGAGTTGGATGGCCTCGGCATCGGCACTTTCGCTCCTCCTGACGCTCACTCTTGCCACTTCACCGCTGCTTGACGTGATCGTGCTCTGCATTTTTCATAAACAAATCCAGACAAATTCACTCAAGCATTAAAAGGTGGACAAACTTTGGTTGCTCATTTCATAGCAGCTGGTGTGACGTCAAAATAGTGGGGTGAAAAAAAAAAAAAACAAGTAACGTATGTGTACTGTTCTAGTGTGTCAACAAGCTTCACTCGCTAGGACGCAAACACCGTTGCCATGGTAATAGTAGCTCTTGAAGCATTTGGGGTACAGAGTCGTTAAAAAGTAACGCCGTCGTGATAAAAGTGGTGCTGCCCCTGCCACCTGTGTCAAGATACCAAACTCCCCCCCCCCCCTTTTAGTCATTTTTTGGGATGATGTTTTAGTTTTGAGAAGGAGTACTACGAGCAAAACGGACAATACACACTCCTTAGCAGTTGATGGCGGTAATGCGCCAATAAGTTGTTAGCCAACTCCAAAAGAAAAGCAACTAGAAGAAGCCAACGGAGGAAGAGCGCCTTCACTTATCGGCCATTTTGCGTCGGGGCCTATCACTAATATTTTATTTAAAATAGCTATAAATTGGTCCTTTTTAAACGACTTTTAAACAGATTGAGTTTTCATAAACTTGAATTAAATTAAGTGTTTACTTAGAAATGTTTATGATGTTTTTCAAAATACATAATGTATTTTTTCGACAGCTAGTACGGCCTCTACAATGAAGCCCTCCGACCCAAGATGGCCGCCAGTTAGGTTGCCATCTCTGCAACTAGACACTTAACCCATAGTTTACATGATATCTATGTCGCAAACAACAAGACGCAAAGCACGCTGAGAAGCGTGGCTTGATTACACTAAACGTTTGCGGCTGTCGAACCAAATAATCGACTAGTTTCTCCAATTTTGGCTGCCAAAATGGCTTCAACGGCAGCCGGCAAGCAGCGAATCCCGAAGGTGGCGAAGGTAAGAGCCGAAACGCAAAGAAAGGAGAACCGCGGCTTCCGGCTAGCTAGCTGCGCTAATGTCAAGGCTAGCGCTAGCAAGCTGAGCTTTTGTGCTCAAATAGTGGACGATGACTTTGGAAATGTGTTTCAGGTAAAAAATAAAGCTCCGGCGGAGGTGCAAATCACCGCCGAACAGCTTCTCAGGGAGGCCAAAGAACGAGAGCTAGAACTTTTGCCGCCGCCGCCAAAACAAAAAATCACCGACAAGGAGGAACTCAACGACTACAAGCTAAGGAAGAGAAAGGTTCGGCAGCTTTGACGTGCAAATCCTTTCCCGGCTTTCTGAACAAGCTCGTGATTATATTTGGACTTTTTCAGGCGTTTGAAGACAACATCCGAAAGAACCGTACTATCATCAGCAATTGGATAAAATACGCACAATGGGAAGAAAGCCTGACAGAAGTCCAGAGGTACATGACGTACAAATACACTTTTTGTTTTCATTTGTGTTTTCTAAGCACGATTCCACATTTAGAACTTTTCACAGTGTCCCAATTGACCGTTTATAAAAGTTATTTAAACAGACCATTACGACTTGAGAGATTGGTAACTTTTTAAACTTTATAAAATATTTTCATAACATTTGTGATGATATGTCCACTACTGGTGCACGATAATTATTGGTCTGATAATTATTGGTCCGATAATAGGAATTGTGACGTCATCCTGATAAATCCAATAATATTTATAATAGGACCGATAATATGTACTGTATTGGCTTTGCAGTTTGCGCAATAGTATGGAAAATCAGTTGACCATTTGCGGGGCATTGCTCCCACCTGCTGGTCAGAATAATTCAATGCACCTATTTTTTGTTACAGTAGTTTGGTTCAACCACTTACACATTGCAGTGTCTAGCGGTAGCATTGACAGTCGTGAATGCTTTCTGTTACGTTTCCGCCTCGGAAAAAAATGTATTTTATGTTTACTATGACATATGGATGTGCAAAATATGTTTACTTCTGTGGTGAAGGATCATACGAACAGAACTTCATAAGTTGTGTTATAGAAGCCAGCCAATGCTTTAGTAGTTCAAGCTAGTGTGCTATGCTATACATATAATAGTTGTGTATTGTGCAGTTTGTTGTATATTGAGTATTGAATATGTGTATTTTTCTGTTGTACTGTCACAATATTAAAACGAGTGTCTTCCCATAAAAGCAAAAGACCAAGCCTTGTGGTTTATGGAAGTGCATTCATTCTTAGCTGGCTGTCGGGCAGTGCAGAAGTGAAACGCACTGTTTTGTTGATGTCATTATGAAAAATCTGATAAGATCAAAGGCAAATCTATGATGAATCCACCACTATTTTTTTTAAACCGTCGTGTGTTCAAAAACTCAGGTTATACATTTGAAAAATGATATATTATCGATAATATTATCGGTTATCGATATCTGTATCTGCTTTGAGGAGCAGGAAGTTATCGATATCGGTCTCAAAAAATGGATATCGTGCACCCGTAGTTGAATGACACATCTTTTTTATAGCTCGAGGAGGGCTGTGTCGCTTTCGCTGGCACTAATTAACTTTAGCAAGAACCCTGCCACACAAAAAAACTAATGTCACTATGTCTAGCCACAAGGTTGCTAACCGTCATATGCTATTATTTAGCCACAACTGGATTCATTACCTTATTACTATTCATCCTTGACACAGCCACTGGGAACAGAAATATGTAAACAGGCGACTGGCAAATTGTTTTTTGATTGATTGATGATTTTACGACACTGCAGGTGTGCGCTGGTCCTCATGGAAAATGTAGTCTACCTTAAAGCAAAAATATTACCGCTTTTGTCCACCGGCGTCACTAAAATCGACCAAAACTGAAAAGTTACCAAGTGTTGCTAGACTAAATGGTTGCCTTATAATGGGTTAACGGAGTTGACTGTTTCCACGACTTTAGGGCGCGCTCTATTTACGAGCGCGCGCTGGACGTGGACCACCGCAACGTGACCCTGTGGCTGAAGTACGCCGAGATGGAGATGAAGAGTCGGCAGGTCAACCACGCCCGCAATATCTGGGACCGGGCCATCACCATCCTGCCCCGCGTCAACCAGTTCTGGTAAGGCAGACCACGACGCCGTCATCTCTCGCCTCAAAGTCCGACCGTTACCGCTTCCTCCTTCCCCGCAGGTACAAGTACACGTACATGGAGGAGACACTGGGTAACGTGGCGGGCTGCAGGCAGGCCTTCGAGCGCTGGATGGAATGGGAGCCCGAAGAGCAGGCCTGGCACTCCTACATCAACTTCGAGCTGCGCTACAAAGAAGTGGACAAAGCTCGCAGCATCTACGAACGTTTTGTCATGGTGCACCCCGAGGTCAAGAACTGGATCAAGTACGCGCGCTTCGAGGAGAAGCACGGCTACATCGCGCACAGCAGGAAGGTTTTCGAGCGCGCCGCCGAGTTCTTCGGCGAGGAGCACATCGACGAGAACCTCTTTGTGGCTTTTGCGCGCTTTGAGGAAACGCAAAAAGAGGTCAGTCTGTCGGCGCTCGGATCTGTTTGCGTGTTTTGGGCGCTTTGACGAGCTTGGTTTGTCCCGCTTCAGTTTGAGCGCGTGCGCGTCATCTACAAGTATGCGTTGGACCGCATCCCCAAGCAGCAGGCCCAGGAGCTCTTCAAGAACTACACCATGTTCGAGAAGAAATTCGGAGACCGGCGGGGAATCGAGGACGTCATCGTCAACAAAAGGAGGTTCCAGTACGAGGAGGAAGTCAAGGTAGGCCGGCCAGCTCCTTTCAGTCGGGGAGAAAAACTCTTGCTAATATCTAGTTTTGTACTGTTACCGATATGGCACTAAAAAAACAAAACTATGATATCAAATACTTTACATTTAAGCGAGTATGCAGTCATTTAGTGTTAAAAGTAGAGTTGTCCGATAATGTCTTTTTAACCGATATCCCGATATTGTCCAACTCCAAAAACTGATAACTGTGTTAGCGCACCTAACGTGTTATTGCTAATTGTATTGCGATGCCCCACTGAATTCTTTGATAATGATAAATGTAACAACTTCAAGGTTTTCCGAATAAAATAAACATTATGTGAAAACTAAGAGAACATCTTCAACTGAAGTTATAGAAAATAAATGTCCCATACAAATAGTGTATAATAATTAAGCTGTCCCGACTAGTGGACGTCATCGATGACATAAATGCGTCGACGAGCACAACATCTCATTGACGGTTAATGAAGGGTTAAAAAAATATTAGTGGTGAAAGTTGAGAAAGTCGGACGCTCGGTATACAAGCGGGGAAAGCGGCACAAAGCCAAAATAAGCGTACCAGAGTGGCCAAAACATTGACTTTTTTTCAACGAAACAAAGGAGGGTGCACTGTTGTGTCCTGTCTCTTCAATGCCAAGTTTGCGACCATGAATGAACACCAAAAGTGCCGTCACCCAGTTGTAATTTTGGAAGAGGACAGGAGACAACAAGCTGGCAGATCGTAAGTCCATCTAACTAACGACGTGTTTTATTGAAGTTGCTAAGCCTGTCGCGTGATGCAATGAGTCCATTTATCGCACGGTAAATAAAAATGAGGGCGGTCATTTTCACAGCTGTGTTTTATCGCAGCGTGCATGGGTGCATACATTTGCGCGTGCGCGTTAATGGCGTATGAGATTCCAGTTCCTTTCACAGATGTTTATTGGTCATCAACATGCCGTAGAGACAAGCTCAGACAGACAAAATAAGGAAACACAGCCATATTAAACACTGTAAATGTTAACGTTGCTACATTGATGCTAATGGGGAAAAAAGACAACCCACTATAGCCTGCTATAAAACATTGGCAGTCTTCTCCAAAACGCAAACTTGCGGTTAAAAGGTGACACTTCAAACATAAAAAAAATCACTGGATAACAGCATTTGAAAACGAAAAAATGAGGGGAAAAAAAAAATATTACTGACACCATGTGACCCCTGTCTGTTGCTAGGGCCATCCCGAATAAAAAGATAGGTGAAAGAGGGGCTAGTCAGAACGATTGCGGAAGCTGTATTTTTTAGTCTAGTATTGCATTGTATCGTTTCCCCTCATTCTCCTTGCAAGCTTTTCAACTAGAGTGCCTTCTCTTCTTATTTTGGGTAATATAAATGTCTACCTAAGGATTTGTATTTTGAACTTGACAACATGCAATGACAAAAAAGTGCTTTTTTTGCGGAGTGTAAAGCTTACAGTTAGCGGTTTAGCGGACGTACTTCTGGTGAACATTTCAAAATAAAATATTCGTCACGTTCGTCATACAAATAACAATTTCTTGAGTTAATCTCACATACTTCAGAATTCAGATTCTGCACTAAGAATAGCTTTAAAATGACGCCCTTTATTCCAAAATGTTTTTGTGAATTAATAAGCGTCAACAAAATTTTTACAATTTTTAATCGAGTTAATCACAGCTTAAAAATTAATTAATCGTAATTAATTGCAATTCAAACTATCTATAAAATATGCCATATTTTTCTGTAAATTATTGTTGGAATAGACAAAATAAAACACAAGATGGATATATACATTCAACATACGGTACATAAGTACTGTATTTGTTTATTATAACAATAAATCAACAAGATGGAATTAACATTAAAGCGATCCATGGATAGAAAGACTTGTCGTTCTTAGAAGATAAATGTTAGTACAAGTCATAGAAATTTGTATGAAAAACCCCTCTTAATGATTTGGTTTTAATAAAATTTGTAAAATTTTCAATCAAAAAAATAAACTAGTAGCCCGCCATTGTTGATGTCAATAATTACACAATGCTCATGGGTGCTTTAGCCCATAAAATCAGTTGCACCCAAGCGCCAGCAGAGGGTGACGGAAAACACAAATAACAAGTAACATTGCACTGTGCTGTCATTTTAATCTGTTTGAGCGGGGCATGTGCGTTAATTGCGTCAAATATTTTAACGTGATTAATTTAAAAAATTGATTACCGCGCGTTAAAGCGATAATTTTAACAGCCCTAATATATATGTATATATTAGATTAGTTGACCAATCGTACAAATGGTCGGCTGACTAATTGGAAGAAAATTAATCGTTTGGGACAGCCCTAATATATATTGAAATGAGGCAAAATGTCTATCATTAAATAAAACTACTCATTCTAAATTAAATCATGTTCACAGCAGTTACCCCAAAGAGCCACTAGGGGGCAACCAAAGCATTACAAATACAGGTAGGCGATCATAGGACATTACAATGCAATGACAATTCCCAAGAGGCATTTTGGTGGACTTTTGCCCGATTTTTGTATTTTATTACTTTTCTTAGTGACTATTTCTTTCCGATAATGCAGTGTTTATATGTAATGAGTTAATAATTCATTATTTTTCAATCATTTGTTGTTCATTTGCACCATGAATGCAAAAGGTCTGCTGACACAACAAAGCACAGTATCTCAAATAAGTACACATTTAATTGCCAGTAAGCATAATTGCAGTGCATAGTTGTGATCAGCCCTCGTACAATTTTTTATCAATCACTTTTGGAAGCAACATGCATATATGCCAAACCTTATATTGATTATTTAAAATTGATGTTATTTGATGTCAGCTTGGAATGCTTTTTTATTGGCTACCTGATAACTGGAAGAAAAAAATTTAATGGTATATTATAGAAGAACGTAGTGTCAGTAAAGTATGGCAGTTGCATGGTTTGAGGAGCTGAAAAATGGCATTACTCATTTCTGAAGGCCAACCCGCACAACTACGACGCCTGGTTCGATTATCTGCGACTGGTGGAGAGCGACGCCGACCCCGACACGGTGCGGGAGGTGTACGAGCGCGCCATCGCCAACGTGCCGCCCATCCGGGAAAAGCGCCACTGGCGCCGATACATCTACTTGTGGATCAACTACGCCCTCTACGAAGAACTGGAGGCCATGGTGAGTTTCCTGGAAATGTGAATTGAGTTTCAGCATTATTCATTTTCCGATCTAGAATTGGTTCCAAAGTGTTTTTATTTCAGGACGTGGATAGGACAAGGCAGGTGTACGAGGCCTGCTTGGATCTGATTCCTCACAAAAAGGTAACTGGTATAAAGTGCCAAATAATGGACCGGACTTGACGGCCATTTTCTGTGTCTCAGTTCACTTTTGCCAAGATCTGGCTGCTGTCCAGTCAGTTTGAAATCAGACAGAAGAACCTGCAACGCGCCAGGAAGATCATGGTAACCAGAAAGAAATCTTTTTGACCGTTAAGTGGCAACGTCCGTATGTTAAGTCGCAATGTCTTTCTGTCGGCGGCGGGTGTAGGGCACGGCCATCGGCAAATGCCCCAAGAACAAACTCCTCAAGGGCTACATCGAGTTGGAGCTTCAGCTGCGCGAGTTCGACCGCTGTCGCAAGCTCTACGAGAAGTATTTGGAGTTCGGGCCGGAGAACTGCACCACTTGGATCAAGTTCGCCGAGCTGGAGACCATCCTGGGCGACGTGGACCGCGCCCGCGCCATCTTCGAGCTGGCCATCTCGCAGCCGCGCCTCGACATGCCCGAGGTAACCATACGTCTCTCGCCACAAATATATATATATTTTTTTATTTCATTCTTAAACAAAGGTAATGTAAGTATTCCCTTATTCAATCATTTTTTAAGTTCTAAAATGTAACTTTTTTACTTTATTTATTTAAAAACACAATATGGGGGGGAAAAAGGTTTACTTTTTAAATCTTCATTTGAATTAAAAAAAATATTGTTTAATCCATTTTAAAATTTCACTTTTTAAATATAACAGTGAATGAAAATACCTGAGCTTAGCCTCAAATGGTATTAAAAAGAAATAAATGAGGATCTAAGTACAACAGAAGAACAGTTGGCTAACTTGCATAGCAAAAGTCTGTTATCTTAAATGCAATAAAAAACTTTTTTTTTTTTTTTGCAATTCTCTTTACAAATCAATCAAACACATACTCTCCACAAAAACTAGTAAATATACAACTCAACTAAGTAATGAATGCATAAAAAATATAACTCATAACCTGATCTTGGCCTGGACAGGGAGCAGCTGGATTCACTTGTTAGACGAGTTGTCATATTCACTGTTGCCACTAGATGGCACTGTAGCCATTCAATCAATACAGCTATATGCAAAACAACAGTACAACAGAAGAACAATTTGCTAACTTGCATAGCAAAACTCTGCTACCTTAAATGCTATAAAAATAAAAAAAAAAATTAACAATTTAAAACAATACTCTTAATCGTTCAAACACAGGTTCCCACAAAAAACAGCTAAATATACCTATAAATGAAATTATAAAAACACATATTAGCGTATGTTGGTCCTAACTGGGAGCACCTGGATTCAACCATGCTAAATGAGTTGTGTCATATTCACCATTGCCACTAGAGAGCAGTGTATCCACCCATATCAGAAACAATGCAAACACTTTCACAAAACCATTATAATGCCGCTCCAATGGCGTACTGCAAGCAACACGTCACTTTTGTACGTCAATATTCATGACTTTAGAAATTGTGGCTAGGCGGGTCAACCTCCCGTTTGTCACTAATAGTAAATGAATGTAAATAGTGTACGAAGGAGATGTTTACTGAGCTAAACCTACCATTCTGTCCGAAAATGAAAATCCTTTATATGTCATAATGTCTACAGTCTACAGTAGCAGCAGTGTTTGATCGGCATGTTCTTTTTTTTTTTTGTTGAAAGATTACCGGGGAAAACAAGCAGAAATAACATGGATTATAAACGAGGGCATGTCTTTCATATCTCACTTCCGCCTTACGATGGCGACGTCTCAGTCTAAAAATAGCATTCATGTGGTACGCTTTTAAAGAAGTACTCGAAGCAGCAACATTTTATTCGAAGCTTTTTTCTAATCGAATAATCGTTGCAGCACTAGTTGCTTTTGAACTTGTCGAAAAATATATTTTGATATGAATTTTTCAAATAGAAAAATATTTTTTAAATTCATTTTAAAATATATATATATATTTTTTTTTTTACAAAAAATAAGGGAAAAGAAAATTCTGTATTCTCAGCTTTATGTAATATAACACGATTTACATATGAACTTAGTCATTGTCAAAATAATTGGCAATGAGTCCAATATCAAAAGCCTTGCAAAGACGTTTTGTCCGTGCTGTCGCTTCGCTTCAGGTTCTGTGGAAGTCCTACATCGACTTTGAGATCGAGCAGGAGGAGTTCGGGAACACCCGGAACCTTTACAAAAGGCTGCTGCAGCGGACCCAGCACGTCAAGGTTAGACCCTGCCCACCCGCCCGTCCGTAACCTGGTCAGAACCCGGACCGATAGCCTCCGTCTGTTTGCATTTTTCAGGTTTGGATCAGTTACGCCAAGTTCGAGTTGTCGCTGGAAGGCGAGGAGCGCGTGCGCAAGTCCCGGCAGATCTTCGAGGAGGCCAACAAGAGCTTGAGAAGCTGCCAGGAGAAGGAGGAGCGCCTCATGCTGCTGGAGTCCTGGAGGGACTTTGAGGCCCAGTTCGGCTCCGACGCCTGCAGGGAGCGCGTGGCCAAGCTGCTGCCCGAGAAGGTCAAGAAGAGGAGGAAGCTTACCGCCGAGGACGGGGTACTTACGCCGCCCTCTGTCGTCCATTTATATCGCATCTGTTTTCTGACTTTTCCTTTCCGCGTGTCCGCAGTCGGACGCCGGCTGGGAGGAATACTACGACTACATTTTCCCAGAAGATGCCGCCAACCAGCCCAACCTTAAACTCCTGGCCATGGCTAAGATGTGGAAAAAACAGCAGCAGCGGACGGCGGAAGAACCGGACGTTCCGGAAAATGCCCCGATGGCCGCCGAGGCCGCTTCCGGAGACGTGCCGGAGGAGAGCAATGTGACTCAAGACGAGAATACTTATGACGACAGAGATGACAGTAGTAGTAGTAGTAGTAGTAGCAGCAGCAGTAGCGAGCAGGAAGAGGATGAAGACAAAAATAAGGAAAAGAGCGTAAGCCAAGATGACCATCGTTGACCAGACTTGCTTTCAAAATCACATCAACGAGACTCAAACTAAGGACACACGTCAACAACCTTCCTGTTGCCGAAACTGCTTTAATGTCCCTTGATAAATGATTATTGACAGCCCTAGATGTCCAGTTCATTTGGACGCCTAGTGCCATAAATGACAGCCATGGACAACAATAGACGTCCAATTCATTTAAACTGGGAGGGTTCGTGTTTAGTTGATATTTTTTTTTTGTACCCTTGTTTAAAATGTAAAAATTAAAGTATCAGTGGTTTTCAACCTTTTCTGACTCTTGGCACAGTTTTACATTGGGAAAAATCTTGCGGCACATCACAAATGAAAAATGTTCCAAAATCACTTTCCTTACAGTACACTTAATTATAACGTTTCTCAATATTTATGCTCAACATATAGCTTACTTTCAGCAACTTGGCCGAGGTCAAGGGCTTATGCTACACTGTTGCCTCTTTTCTTCCCTCGTGGAAAACGAGGGTTGTGGATTTTGCCACCTTGGTGTCAAAGGGGCTCTTGGAGTCTTGTCAGTCGTGTTATCAGTTGGATATCGGGCATTCTCCGGTGCTCCTTGTGTTGGGACAGAACGTCCCACCGTTAGTTCTGGGCTGTCCGGGAGAACTGATTGTGGGAGTTAGTGGTGCAGACGTGGGCTTGTAGATGTCTTGCCTTGTCAGCGTCAATCTTGCTCAGCCAGTTGCATGACGCACACGGGCTTCCGTGTTAAGAAGGCATCATGTATCTCTTATGCCCTATATTCTGCTTGTTTTCCTCAAACTATGATATAAGTGCTAGTCTTTTTGAAGGCTCTCGCGGGTGGGCTGTGGGCAGAAGAAGGGCGTGCTTGGGCGTTGTGTGCGTTTATTGTGTGTTTGTGGATTGGACAGCAAGATTCGGGAGTTACTGTTGTCCGGGCAACGAGGGTTGTGGATTTTGCTAACTCCGCGTCAAAGGGCCTCTTGGAGTCTTGTCAGTCATGTTATCAGTTGGATATGGGCCGTTCTCGGGTGTTGGGACAGAGTGTCCCGCCATTTGTTCTGGACTATTTGGGAGAACTGATTGCGAGAGTTGGTGCATCAATCATCATGATCCACACGTTGGGCTTCCGTGATAAGGCGTTGTCTCTTTCATACCCTACATTCTGCTTGTTTTCCTAAACTATGGGATGTGTTATTTTATATTAGGTGTGTTAGAGTAATATGAACAGTCGATCGGTAAATACGAGAATACTATTTCCTGATTGATTTGTGTTAGAATAATGCAAACAGTTAAGACTGTGCCTACGTCAGATCACCTTCACCCCCTATTAATCGGCCCTGTGTCCCGTCAATATATTATAAAGTCTATGAAACCGGAGCCAGCCCAATGTTATTGGAAAAATAGCGATATTTGATCATTTTACGCGGCACAACTGATGATCTCTCAGAGCATGCAGGTTAAAAAACACTGGATTAAACAAATTTTTGAATCTTTTTCTTTTAAAAATATATTATTTGAAATGTTTTTTTTAAGTTTGAAAATAAAGGAAATATTTCTGAATTATTTCCTTTATTTTTCTTAAAGATTTACTTTTCACACTTTGGACATCGATCGCCGTCAATGGCAGCTAAAATATGATCATTCACATCGAGCCTTCCCGATTCAAATAAATTGAGGTCATTCCGGTTGTATTTATGACTGTTTATTTTTTCAAAAGTTTATTGAGAATGTACAACGATTAAAGATTTTCCTCTGTGACTCTCCGGCATGTGGAAAGCAGTGACGGCATTTCTTCCATTGAAAACCATAGATGTCCAATTACTGTGTTTTTCAGCCGGACCCGAGCACGAGTGGCAATGAAGTGCGACTTCTAGTCCGGTCAATTTCGGCTCCAACTTTTTTTCCCCCGTTGTCGTCTCCCGCCAGAGAGCCACGACGGCGGTTATTCGATGTCCTCCGGCCTGACGGGATGCGGCAGGGGGACGATGGACTTCTTCTCCGTGTCTCTGGACAAAGCCTTCCTCATGTCTGCGCGGGAAGGAGTGCAAGAGAAGTCAATAGACGGCGCGGAAACAAATCGCAGCCGGCCGGAACGTCCCTACCGTAAGCGTCTTCGTCCGGTTCGCCGTTACTTGCAGAGTAGTACTCGATGACGGTCCTGTAGACGCTGTAACCCAGACGTTTGTACATGCTGACCGCCACCTGGTTGGACACGCGCACAAACAGGTCCACGAAGAATCCGCCTTTCCTAAGAGAGGCGGAGAAGAAGAGTGACTGACGCCGGCCGCTCGCTGGGAGGATTCGCGGGCGGAAAAGGGAACCTCTCCGAGATCTCCTCCAGCATCTCCATGAGTTTGGCGGCCAGTCCCAGCCGGCGGAACTCAGGCGCCACGGACAGCGCGGTGACGTGGCCGTGCCACTCTTCTCGCGCCACGGAGCCTTCAGCCTTCCCCATGACTAAAAAGTACCACACAATAGTTAACCATCAAAAACTATTTGGAAAGCTGAATCACTCAGACACGGTTGCTCTGAAAAATGTCCAAACCCAATTTTATTGCGCTTCGTAACTAATTTTTTTTTTGTCAGTTTAGGAGAAAACAGTAAACTATAGTATCTAAGTACAGTAAATCTTGTTTAAAAAAAAAAAAAAAAAGTACTGTATTTTCCGCACTATAAGGTGCACCTAAAAGCCTTCAATTTTCTCAAACATCAACAGGGGGGCCTATAATCTGATGGGCCTTATATATAGACCAAATCAGTGGTAGCGCTAAATACGAAGTTAATTCGTTCCAGGTCCTAGTCGAAATTGTCATATGTTGAGCAAGATTTTCCCATAAAAATACATTATAATTCCATTAATTTGTTCCACTGCCTGAAAACCTACACTAAATCCTTAATAAATACTGCTGGTACTAGTGCAAATAGCAATTACACCACGGGTGTCCAAACCTGTCCTCAAGGGCCGCTGTCGGCCCTGGTTTTTGTTCCTACTAATCGAGCACAGACAGTTTAACCAGTGAAGTTTGGACTAAAACAAGCAGCACCTGACTGCAATCAACTGATTACACTTGTGAGACACCAGATTGGTGAAAAGATGTCTTGTTGTGTAGGAATGAAATCCAGCACCCACTGCGGCCCTATGTGCAATAGTTTGGACACCACTGAATCACACAGAGCAAAACAAGTAAATTGTGAATAAAACTTGGTATAATAATATATTAATAGTAACAATAACAACACCAGTAATAATGTAACGAATCGGGTTCTCATGTGGCAGTTGTATTTTTGCGTGGTGTACCTGAACGCACCGCGTAGTTGACGTGCCAGAGTGAGGGAGGACTTTTCACTTTCACTTTACATGGTTAGCTGCGCGGGACAAGTTGATGGAATAAATGACTAGAAACAAGCTGGCGATTTCTTTGGCGATTAATAATAATTGTTACCTTAACTTATGACGACTGGCGAATAGAGGTCGGAGGAGGACGGTTGGGTGTAGACATTCTACGGCCATATTGTCAAGCTGGTTCACGGATGTACACATGACGCTCACATTTTTCTACTATTTCCAAATTCATTTCAATGGTAAGCATCACCTTTTTCCTTTTTTCACTACCTGCACTAACATTATGGGAACCCATGTTGATTGCTCTCACAAGAAAATCTTCCGTGCGTCCGTCTTGTGGGGGAAAAAAATTGAAAAGATCGTGTTTCGAAGCAATCGGATGCCGAGGTACCACTGTAATTGTGACCCATGGCATGACACTCCCTTAAGCTTAGCTTTATCTAGTGGATGCATAACACAACCCAAACCTACTACTACTACTACTACTATGCCTGCGCCTTATAATGCGGTGCATCCGATATACAAAAAGTTTTGAAATCAACCATTCATTGACGTTACTTGTAGTGCGGAAAATACGGTAGTCTCCTAAAAACCAGCAAAAAAATGTAGTTGTAGTGCGGAAAATACAGTAGTCTTCTAAAAAAAACACCCAAAAAAACCCTCCAAAATCTTTTTTGTTCAACTAAAAATTGGACAATTTTTTGAGCGCATAATTTTATTTTTATTATTATATTACTAAAAATACCTAAATTACATTCAAAAAATACAAAATCCCTTTTTAAGACATCGATAGCAGCCATTTGTTTGAAATGAATCAATGATATTTCCTGCTTTTGCGCTGATGATCCAGTTGTACGATATACAGTGGTACCTCTAGTTATGGACATCTTTACATACAGAATTTTGAGGTTAAGACGCCTCAACCAGAAAATATTGCCTCTTGTTACGAAATTTCAGGATAAAAAAGGGGGAAAAAATGCAGTATGGGCTGCTATTCTTAGCTGCCAGAATTTACTAAATATAACATATGTACTTACAGCTGCTCTATTGCCTAGCATTCCTGGCATCCGATTGGCTAAGAGGGACCTATACTGTATGTGTGTATTCCAGCGTACTCTTCATTCGCCCCTCATATTCTGACAACTTTACATGAGTATTAACTAGGGATGTCAAATGATTAAATTTTTTTAATCGAGTTAATTACTGCTTAAAAATTAATTAATCACAATTCAAACCATCTATAAGATATGCCATATTTTTCTGTAAATTATTGGAATGGAAAGACACAAGACTAATATATACATTCAACATACGGTACATAAGTACTGTATTTGTTTATTATAACAATAAATCAACAAGATGGCATTAACATTAACATTCTGGTAAAGCGATCCATGGATAAAAAGACTTGTAGTTCTTAAAAGATAAATGTTAGTACAAGTTATGGAAATTTTGTATTAAAACCCCTCTTAATGTTTTCGTCTTAATAACATTTGTAAAATTTTCAGTCAAAAAATAAATTAGTAGCTCGCCATTGTTGATGTCAATAATTACACACTGCTCATGGTGCTGAAACCCATAAAATCAGTCGCAACCCAGCGCCAGCAGAGGGCGACAAACACCTAAAAACACAAGTAACAAGTGGACATGACAATGCTGTCATTTTAATCTGTTTGAGAGGGGCATGTGCGTTAAATGCGTCAAATATTTTAACGTGATTAAAAAAATTAATTACCGCGCATTAACGCGATAATTTTGACAGCCCTAGTATTTATTTATTTTTACATTATGCAGAACTCCAATTTTGTTTATTGTGCAATAATGTCATTGTAACATGTATTTGTTGCATGTTTTGATGCATTATAAAAGATTTATGTCTGAATTTTGGAACGGATTAGGCCATTTCCATGGAAAACACTTCCCTACTTAAAGAATTTTCAAGTTACCAAACTACTTCCAGAACCAATTCATTTCGTAAATGGCTACCACTGTACCGTATTTCCAGTTGAAATGCCAGACCAAAGTAATAGAACAGTAGATGACGTGATTTCTATCTGAACTGTAGCTTTGCTGACTTACTGTATCCCATGAGTTCGCCTCCTGGAGCCTCGGCGACGATAAAGTACTCTGGCCAGTGGGCCAAGTACTGCAGGTAGAATGGGATCCCGTACTGAGGTGAAAAGCTCAGAGAAAAATATTCAAGTCTGGAGTGCTTTGCACATGCAAACAAGACAGAAGTAAGTATTGCTTTTGGAACATTTTTGAAGGCATCTCGTACACTTTAACTTCCATCCTCAGGTGAGCTGAGAGCGTCAAGGATACTGTTTCGGTCAAAGGGTCCATGTTGCTGTGGAATAAAAGGTACAATTTGGGTCATTCCATGCATTTTCTTTCTTTACTAAAAAGGCACGTGATAACTGCGTCAAATCCATTTCAACTTGGATGGTTGGCATTATAACTGGGAGGACTGGCATAAGGGTTGGACGTCTATAGCCGTCAATAGCAGCCCATGAGTTCATTTACAGTATATAGACGTTCAAGGCGAATGAAGAGTAGGAAGGTTGTTAGTTAGATTCTTAGTATCAGTGTTGTAAGTGGCCATTTGGCAAAGTTATTATAGTCGATGTAAAAACTGCGATTTTTTTTTTTTGTCGCTGTCAATGGGATTTGATTTGTATGTACAGTAACAGCTACCTAGCCAGTTTGGCTCGTATTTATTTACTGTCTGGCTAACGAAGTACATTTCAAATGTTTGCAGCTGGTTGACCGAACTACTCACGAAATCATATGGTAAATAAAACTGAAGAATCACGTTAAATGAATCGTGGTGAGCACTAAATAAGCTCTTTTGCGGATGGAGTTTGGGGCAGATGAACATCTCACACGCAGTGTAGGTAATGTGTAAGCCTTCGGAAGTCACGGAGACAAACAACAGGCGCAAAACCAAATTGAACGGCGTTTTAGGTAACAAATAAGACATATGATACTTACATATTGTTGAATTTGAACAAATCGTCGCAGTTGAACGGCCGTAACGTCGTCATGTTGCCTCTCTGTTGTGATATGAACTCTCCGAGGAGCGCCTCCGTTCGTCCGGAGGCCAGCATTGCAAATGTATTTTTTGTCTGGGGATACTTTGCAAAAAATTCAGATTTTTTTTCTTCAAAAATTCACGCGACGTAGACTTTCAATTTTGGTTGCACCCACATTCCGCCCCCCCCCCCCTCCCAAATGCAGCATTCATTTACAACGGCAAAAACGATGGCATGTTTTATTTTGGTAAATGCAATAATTCACACGTGAAAACATGCGCAAAAATGCTGAACCTCCTTTTTTTTATGCAAAAGTCTACAAATTGACCCAAATTTGACAAAAAACTTCCCCGTATGTTTTCAATGGCCCCATTCATTTCCAATGACACATCCAAAGTTTCCATTCACTCCTATTGATGGACCTCCATTCCATTGCGCTCATTATTTCTGAGCAAAAAAAGTCATCAAATTGCCCAAAATCAACAGGAAGTGACCCAAAAGCAACAGGAAGTGACCTTTAAGTGCCCTAAAAAGAACAAGGAAGTTACCCACCATTATCTCATCGCCTCCAATTCATTTAAACTGCGAATGCTTATCTTTCACTGCCACTACATGTCCAATCCTTCCTTCGTTCGCTCCTCCCAGTCAAAATGGATTGGACGACCGGCGCAGTCAATGGTGACTGGATGATTTCGATTTTTATTCGGCTTGGCCAACATATTGGCCTTCTGGGAAACAGCATGCTACAATGTGGTCCACGACAAAGATGACGTGGCATTTTCCAACAAATACTGTTTCTACTGCTAAATGCCAAATCACGTTCACATCAACGCGGCCCGCCCTGTTTTGAAACCGATCCGATCGAGCGACAAAAGCGTCTTTAGACGAAGACGAATCCCAAACGCGACGGGACCTTTGACCTTTCTCCTTCCTTTGTGTTAGCGGGCCCCACCTAGCGATCGCGTAGCGCTAAGGGCGTCGGCGCGGAACGCGATCCGTGCGCCTCTCACGTGGGATCCTGCCAAGAAAAACCGAGCCGCGGCGGCCGCGCTCGCCATCCCAGCCCATGGAGCACCCGAAGCGTGTCTCGGCGGCCGCCGTGCTGCTCGCCGCCGTCGTCTTCGCCGTAGCGCAGCAACCTGAACTCAGGTCAGCGTTGCTACCGATCCGCTTGATTTCTTCATTTATTCTTTTTTTGCTAACTACCACAGCACATATTTTATGCATATTATGCATATGGTAGTGACCGAGTTAATAATTGATGAAATAGTAATCAAAATTTCAGCCTCTTAATGGACAATTTTCTGTCATCTTTCTTCAATTTAAGAAATTTTCAAACATTCGTCTTGACTTTGGAAAACAAGGATCGACATTTTCGTTGATTTTCTGACGCGTATCGGTCCAAAATTGGAATTAAACAAATGTTCTATTTGTTTTCTGCACTGTCGGGGTAGAAAGTTTGGAAACCTCTGGGTACCTCACGCTTTGCGATACAAGGCTCACGATAACGATTATTTCGCGATATGGTGATGCAAAAAATTTCAATACAGGAAATGATTCTACACTATACAGTACATTGATTTTTGGCCCCGTTAACGCTTAATTGCGGCGCTGTTTTCAGCGTCAAACCGTCCTACCTGCTGCTGGTTCCCGACATCCTGCTAGCGGGACAGCCCATGTCCTTCTGCATCAGCATCTTGACTCCTTCAGAGGTGACGGTGACGGCTCGCGTCCTCCTCGCCGAAGCCGAGGTGACCTCGCGGACGCTGACGCTGGACGGAGGTGAACGGCCGTCTGCGCTTTCTTGACCTTGAAAACATGAAACGAGATCTGATCCAAACTCTCTGATCGACCGATTGTAGGATCCACGCAGATGGTGACGCTTCCACCTGTAAGTTGTCTTCTCGCACACTTGACCATTACTTGTTCGGATGGCAAAAAACCTGCCGACTCTGCATGCAAACTACTGCTGCCGCATTAAAATGATTAGTATCGGGGAGGACTACGAAATAGCGTGCTGATTAGGGCTGCAACGAACGATATTTTTTTTTATATGTGTGCGATTAATCGGACAAATAATTAATCAATTGGACACTCTGATGAAGGTGGAAGTAGTCACTGAAACATGTCAAGTACAGTGCCCTCCATAATTATTGGCACCCCTGAAAAAGATGTGTTTTATAGCTTCTAATATTTGTTTTTTTCAAATAATATGGCACCTTAATGGAAAAAAAAGAGAAAAATCCAACCTTCAATACAAGTGCATTCATTCAGTGGGGAAAAAAATTATTTGACATCAAAATAATGTGTGTCACAATTATTAGCACCCCTGGTGTTAATACTTTGTACAACCCCCTTTTGCCAACAAAACAAGGTCTGGGGACTGAGATGGCCATGGGAGGAGCTTGATATTGTGTCTGGTGAACCATTTCTGTGTAGATTTGGCCATATGTTTAGGGCAGACATGTCCAAAGTCCGGCCCGGGGGCCAAATGCGGCCCATGGTCAAATTTCATCCGGTCCCCAGCCTCTGTAATATAATGAATAACGTTTGGCCCGCACACAGACTTAATAAATTGGTCATCAGTACTGCAACCAGCATATGAAGTAGCTTACACACGAAAGGCTGCCCCTCATTTACCCACTAAAAGGCAGCAGCACTTTAACCCTTTGTTCCAAATGGCACATTTGATACACTTAAAATTTCATGATTTTGAGACTAATTTAGAATTTTGACATTTCTTTTTGGGGGAAAAAAAAAAAAAAAAAAACGATGGATGCAAGTCAACACATGCATTTGCAGGTTCTATGAGAAAAAAAAAACATGATTTAGCATGAGTTATAGATATTAGAGCGCTTATTACACATATTCATTTTGACTTTTCGTTTTACAAATTTGAAAAAATGGTTTCATTAGGACCTTATTTTTCAAATTTTGGGGTTCTCTGATAGTTGCTTCATGTTGCAGGTATTGAAGGGCTACGCAACATTACCCCGTGTGACCCATTACGTCCATTTTCTAAAATGGCGACAATCAACAAAAAAAAGAAAGTTGTCTGTGACGGCCGACGCTTTAAGGATAGGTGGAAATTGGACCATTTCTTCACTAAAATACAAAACAACTGTGTCTGCCTCATTTGCAAAGAGAAAGTCGCTGTTTTTAAAGATTTCAGTGTTAGCCAATATTACCAAACAAGACAGGCTGAAATGTATGGCAAGATTACAGGGAAGATTCGCAGCGAGAAATTGAAGCAACTTGAAGCTAGTTTAATTTCACAGCAGCAGTATTTCGCAAGAGCCCGAGAGTCGAAAGAGAACACCACAAAGGCGAGGTGTAAGATTGTTAAAACTATTCAATTTAAAAAAAAAAAAAAAAAAAAAAAGCAAATGTGACACACTGAATGGCTTGCTAAAAGTTGCATAAATATATTGTTCTATGTAAAGGACGTCAGCCAAGGTCGGCCCCCCACATTTTTACCGCACCAAATCTGGCCCCCTTTGCAAAAAGTTTGGACACCCCTGGTTTAGGGTCATTGTCTTGCTGAAAGACCCAGTGACGACCCATCTTCAGCTTTCGGGCAACAGATTTTGATTTCAAATGTCCTGGTATTTCAAAGCATTCATGATGCCATGCACCCTAACAAGGTTCCCAGGGCCTTTGAAAGCGAAACAGCCTCTTTTTCAGGGGTGCCAATAATTATGGAGGGCACTGTATCTTTTATGCGCTATGTCAAATATATTCCGCTTGTTTTCCTTAAATTGTGATATAAGTGCTATTTATTTTATATTGGGTGTGTTAGAGTAATACAAACAGTAAATACGAGAAAAGATACTATTCCCTGATTGATTATAATAAGTGTGTTAGAGTAATACAAACAGTTGATCGGTAAATACGAGTAAAGATACTATTCCCTTCAGTGGGCCAGGACTCAAATTTAATGTTAATGCATTGACTTTGATGGGAACGTCACTTTAGGCCGGCCATGTTGGTATGGGCAATGAAAGGTCTTTTTATGCTGCTGCCGTCCATTGAAATGAGTTTATCGCGAAAAGACTTTCAATCCATTGGTTGCAGGAGGGTAGCGTTTTTTCATAATCAACGGTTAATGAGCAGTGAACGAGAAGTGACACGGAATTGCCCCAAAATCATAAGTAAGTGACACAGGATGCCCCCAAACCATTCAAAAGTGATCCAAAATCATCAGAGAGTGACCAATGTATTGGAAGTGCAGTGGTATGAAAAAGTATCTGAACCTTTACGAGTTTCTCACATTTCTGCATAAAATCACCATCAAATGTGATCTGTTCTTTGTCAAAATCACACCGATGACAAAACTGTATGCTTACCTAAAAGCACCCAGACATTTATAGGTTTTCACTTGGATCACGGAACATTAATATTATTAACATTAATAACGCTCGTACAATAACCATAGGGCTGCTCTAAAATTGGAGGTTCTAAATGGAATTTCTCAAGTTTCTGCATAAAATCACCATCAAATGTGATCTGATCTTTGTCAAAATCACACAGATCTTCTTCTTTAATGAAAACCACCCATAACAGTGTAGGTTTTCATATTATAATGAGGATAGTATGCAAATAATGACAGAAAGGGGAAAAATAAGTAAGTGAACCATCACATTTAATAATTTGTGCCCAATTTGGCAGCAATACCTTCAACCAGACGCTTCGCGTAGCTGCAAATCAGTCTGGCACATCAATCAGGACTAATCTTGGCCCGTTATTCTCCACAAAACTGCTGTAGTTCAGTCAGATTCCTGGGATGTCTGGCATGAATCACTGTCTTTAGGTCATGCCACAGCATCTCAATGGGGTTCAAGTCTGGACTTTGGCTTGGCCACTCCAGAACGTGTATTTTGTTCTTCTGAAACCATTCTGAAGTTGATTTACTTCTGTGTTTTGGATCATTGTCCTGCTGCACCATCAGTCCTCTTTTTATCTTCAACTGTCTGACAGACGGCCTCCGGTTTTCCTGCAAAACATCCTGATAAACTTTTGAATTCTTTCTTCCATGAATGATTGCAAGTTGTCCAGGCCCTGAGGCGGCAGAACGGCCCCAAATCACGATACTCCCTCCTCCATGCTTCACGGTGGGGATGAGGTATTGATGTTGGTGAGCTGTTCCATTTTTCTCCACACATGACGTTGTGTGTTCCTCCCAAACAATTCAACTTTGGTTTCATCAGTGCCCAAAATATTTTGCCAAAACGTCTGTGGAGTTTCCATGTGCCCTTTTGCGAACATTAAATGTGCAACAATGTTTTTTTAGACAGCAGTGGCTTCCTCCGTGGAGTCCGTTCATCAGCACCATCCTTGGCCATAGTTTAATATATAGTTGATGTGTGCACAGAGATATTGGGCTGTGCCGGTGATTCCTGTGAGTCTTGAGCAGACACTCTAGGGTTCTTTTTTTTTTACCTCTATGAGTATTCTGCGTTAACTCTCGGCCTCGTCTTTGGTGGACGGCCACGCCTGGGGAGAGAAGCAACAGTGCCAAACTCTCTCCATTTGTGGACAACATCTGTGATTGTTGAACATCCAGACTTTTACAGATGGTTTTGTATCCTTTCCCCGCTTTATACAAAGCAACAACGACCCTTGATCGCAGGTCTTCAGACAGCTCTTTTGACCGAGCCATGATGCGTATCAGAAAACGCTTCTCATCAAGACTTTTCTTACCAGGTGTGTGTTTTATAGTGGGCAGCTTTAAACCACTCATCAGTGATTGGGCACACACCTGACTTAAAATGTTTGGTAAAAATTGGTTTTAATTGCTCTTTAAGTCTCCTTAGGCAGAGGGTTCACTGACTTATTTTCCCCATTCTGTCATTGTTTGCATGCTATCGTCATTAAAATAGGAAAACCTATAAAAGTTTGAGTGGTTTTAGTTAAAGCAGACACTGTTTTTACATCTGTGTGATTTTGACAAAGATCAGCTCACATTTGATGGGGATTTTATGCAGAAATGTGAGGAATTCCAAAAGGTTCCGATACTTTTTCATACCACTGTAATTACCAAAAAGTCGCCCAAAAGGAACTCTTGCCTGCCATTGACAACCATGGACATCCAAGACTGTTAAACAGTGTCGCCCCTCCTAGTCCAAATAGATTGGACGTCTGGCGCCATCAACTGCAGCTAATGAAACGCATTTCATGCATACGAGTGGTGTTATGTCGGCAGGTCGACGTCACCGAGCGGAACTGGCGCGGCCCCTTCATGCTGGAGGTGAAGGGGTACGATGGCGCCCGCCAGGTTTTTTCCAACAAGACGCATTTGTACGCGGAACCCCGAGAATGCGAGACCTTCATCCACACGGACAAGGACATGTACGAAGCGGGCCAGCTGCTCAGGATCACCGTCATCAGCCTCCGGCACGGCCTCAGACCCTGCAACGGCTCGGCCGAGATCCTGGTCAAAGTCAGACAACCGTCCGTCGGGGAGGGGAGCGCCCCGTGGCCTCGTATTGATGGCCGCCTTTGCTTTGGCAGGACCCGAGGGGGCACGTTCTCCGGCAGTGGCGCGCCCAGGAGATGAGTCACGGGGTTCTTTCCAGAGAGTTCCATCTATCCATGGAGCCTCCGCTGGGCCGATGGACCGTTACGGCCATGGTGGACGTGAGTGTGAACGGATGCGTCCAAATAAGTTGGCTATTTTGATCGTCTTTTAGGGTCATTGCTGGTGTCAAAATGGTCCATTTTTTGAGGCCATTACCGGAAAAAATTCTCATTTATTATGACTATTTATTTATTTATTCCAAACCATTAAAAAAACTGAATAAATAAATATATGTAGTTAAAAATGTTTGTTTTTTTTAAATTAAAAAATAATTTTCCTGAAGTGATATTTCTTTTAGTTTTTTTATATGAATTTATATCGAGAAAAAAGGGGAAAACAGTATTCACTATTTTACATTAATTTTTGTTTTTAATGAAAAATCTTTATTTATTATGATATATGTATTTTTAACATATATATATATATATATAAAATAAGGAAAATGCAAAAAAAGTGAATATTCTTTTTTAAAATTTCAAATTGGTTTGAATTAGTTTAAATTTCTAATGGGAAAAGAAATTAATATTCTCATTTACTATTTATTACTACTATTTATATATACTACTATTTATAATACTATTTATTAATTTACTTTTTTTAAATAAAAAAACAGATTAAAATATTTATTTTTTAAAAATATATTATTTTAATTAAAAAAAGAAAAATATAAGTATTCTTTGTGATGAATTTCCTAATCCTAATTTCCTTGTTTTATTTCCTTTAGTTTTCTTTTTTATTTATGTTTATAACAAGAAAAAAAAGGAAACAATGTAAATATTCACTTTTATATTTGTTTTCCTTTTTTTTATGAAAAAATCTTTTTTATTATGATGTTTTCATTTTTAAAATTTTCCTTTTTTATTACTTATGGGAAAAGAAAAATTTTTTCTTTACAATTTTTTTTTTTTTTTTTTTAATAAAACAGCAAAAAGGAAAACAATCGTTTTTTTTTAATTAATAGAAAAAAAGGTCAATATTCTTTATTTTGAATTTCCTGTTGGTCCAATTCCGGAATGAGCTTTCTTGGAGATCTGCCACATCCAATATGGCGGACGCGCCCCATGTCCAGCCAGCTCAATCAAGTGTTTTCCATCGCAGTTTTTCCATCACGTCTCCAACATTTTGTCTTTGCTTCATAGGGTGTCGCCATTCACAAATACGTGCTAGTGGACGCCTATGGTAAGTCCGGGCGCACGAGACGACTCGCGACGGGACGAGTACGCTGACGGTCGCGTGGTCTTTCCGCTCATCCTCAGCCGCGCAGAAGTTCAAAGTGGCGTTGGACCTTCCCGACATGCTCCATCATGATGACACGCTGCAGGGAAGCGTCACCGCCAGGTTGGCGAGCTTACAATTTTTTTTCAGAAGCATCATTGACGATGATAAACACCCAATTTGGTAGCGTCCAATCATCCACTACGTGTTTATGACTTGTAGACGTCCAATCCGTTTGAAGCGGTAGGGTGGCAGCTTCAAGATGCTTGGATAAAATAATCTTTTAAAAATGGGTGAAAAAATGAGCTTTTTCGAGCTTCATTTTAATGTCAACTTCTATGGCAACGTTGACTCAGGGCGGCCATATTGGTAGGGGCGGTGAAAGATTTTTTTTCATGCTTAAACGAGTTCATCTCCAGTTGACGTCCAATCCATTTGAAGGGGCAGGGTGGTTCATTCCCTGCTACCTTACCACTTCAAATGAATTGGACCTCGATGGCCGTCATTGGCAGACAAATAAACACAAATCCACGACTGCTCTTTCTCTCACAGGTACAAGTCCGGGCAACCTGTGAGTGGCCACGTCAACATCAGCGTTTGGAATCACTATTACGGAACTGAAAAAATCTATCATGAGCAGAAAGAGGTACGCTGCCTTCTTTTCCTTTCAAGGGTCAAATCGGTTGCCTCCATCAAACCCTAGCTTTTGCATCCTCTGCTCTCACGCCAACTACCTTTGTGAAATTGGTGTATGTAATTAAATGGGGAATGGCGTTTCTACGGCCCGCCGCACAGCCCAAACCGTTTGACCCACCACCACTGTTCAAATGTCAAAATGACCTGAATTTTCGCACGACAGTGAATTTTTCGAACGAGACCCCAAATTTTGTTTTTGGGTCAATTCCGAGTCAATTCGGTTAACGTGATTTTTTGGAAAAAACGACAAAATTTTCAAAAGGCGACTTTTCCTACTATTTATGACCAAATCACATAATTTACACATCAAAAATTCCAGGACGTTAAAGGGCATACAAGTTGTCGAAGAAAAAGAATCGTGTGACGAACCGTCAAAGACGACTTCTGTTTCTCAGGTTGTTTTATTCTCTTGAGTGGACAAGAACCGATGACACACAATTCTGGCGTACGAAAGAAAATACCAAATGTCCCCAAATGACCGGATATGACCAGGACACGCCCCTCAAATGTCCCTAAATGACCTGATATGACCAGGACATGCCCCCCAAATGTCCCCAAATGACCGGCTATGACCAGGACACGCCCCCCCAAATGTCCCCAAATGACCTGATATGACCAGGACACGGCCCCCAAATGTCCCCAAAATGACCAGGACAAGCCCCCCTCATTCATTTATTTTCCATGCCGCTTTTCCACCCAAGGGTTGCGGAGGCGCTGGAGCCTATCCCAGCTAACTACGGGCAGTAGGCCCAAATGTCCCTAAATGACTGGATATGACCAGGACGCGCCCCCAAATGTCCCTAAATGACCTGATATGACCAGGACACGTCCCCCAAATGTCCCCAAACGACCAGATATGACCAGGACACGCCCCCAAATGACCTGATATGACCAGGACACGCCCCCCAAATGTCCCAAAATGACCTGTTATGACCAGGACACGCCCCCAAATGTCCCCAAATGACCTGATATGACCAGGACACGCCCCCCAAATGTCACAAAAATGACCGGATAAGACCAAGACATGCCCCCCAAATTTGCCCAAATGACCTGATATGACCAGCACACTTCCACCTAAATGTCCCCAAAATGACCAGGACAAGGCCCCCCCCCCATTCATTTTCCATGCCGCTTTCCCCCCCAAGGGTTGCGGAGGCGCTGGAGCTTATCCCAGCTAACTACGGGCAGTAGGCCCAAATGTCCCTAAATGACTGGATATGACCAGGACACGCCCCCCAAATGACCAGATAAGACCAAGACATGCCCCCCAAATTTGCCCAAATGACCTGATATGACCAGGACACGCCCCCAAATGACCGGATATGATCAGGACACGCCCCTCATATGACCAGGACATGCCCCCAAATGTCCCCAAATGACCTGATATGTCTAGGACACGCCCCCCCCCCCAAAATGTCTCCAAATGACTGAGTTTTTAATGTGTAAATTATGTGATTTTGTCAAAAATTGTAGAACAAGTATCGTTTTGAAAAATATTTTTTTAAAAACCCGCCTTTTGGCACGAACTGTAATTTTTTTTCATTCAAAAAATTCCCTACTTCTTCTTGTCGTTTTGGTGTATGAACTGTGTCAGTGAGTCAAACGGTTTTGGCTGGGTGGCACACCGAAAAAAACCACAGAATATTATAGATGGTAGATTTTGCGTTAGATGCAAAGTTACCATCAAGAAACAGTCAAAAATAGGATTATTTGGTGATTGTTCCAGATAACCGGCAGCGTGGACTTCAACGTGGCGCTCACCGACATCTTCTCCTGGCACGGCAGGAACGGCTCTTATGCCACTAAAGCGGAGGGCGCGCGCCGCTTCCTAGAGGTGGTCGCCAACGTGACCGAAGGCCCGACAGGTGAGCCAGATAGCCCCCGTCTGCTTGCCGACCCAGTTCCAGCTTTTTGCCTTCCGCTCAGGTGTCAGGGCGGGCGCGGAGGCCCGCGTGCATCTGCTGTCGCACGCATACCAACTCTACTTTGTCCACTATCCCAAAGTACTGAAACCCTCCATGAGCTTCACCGCCGCGGTAAGAAGACTGGTTCGGTAAAGGTGCGTGGTCTCCGACGTGACGTCAGAGGTTCTGTTTTTCGTCAGGTTTACGTGTGCAAAACCAACAAGCGGCCGTTGTCGGACTACGACTTGATGAAAAAACTGAAAGTCTCGGTCGTGCAGCGAGGGCAGAATTCCGAGGAAGACCGGTCGTGGAATTCGCACAACCAGTCGGAAAAATGGCGACCCGAGGAGATGATGTCGGAGACCATGGAGTTGGACATCCCTGCAGACGGCGTTGTGCTCTTCAGCTTCGTGCTAACTAACTACACGCGAAAGCTCACCATTGACGTAAGTCGTAAGCAGGGAGTCGCCGGTATGACCTGGCTGGACTAAATTTGCTATCCTCATAGAGGCTCAGAACTGCCCAAATTTAACATTTATTCATGAATTTCAATATTTCTCCATTTTGATGTATTTATTGCAGTATTCATTTTATAGACTGTCTTTTGTGGAGTTTTAGTACGAACAGGACACCGTCACCCTGTTGGTCCCAGTTTGATAGACTCCAAGCTGCCACTTTACTTGATAGGGACTAGTATTCTCAAGGTTTTACCGCTGCCGCAGTCACCTAGACGTGCTTTTCACTCACTCCTTATGAGTGTGTAAGTTTCCTACTCACTAGAGATGCCTTCACTCCTTTCATTTTGCTTCAAACCTCAGCTCTCTGCCATATACTCCCTGATTTCTGTCGTCATTGAACTTTCATTGTGGACTATAGACATTTGATTCTAATTTTATTTTAGTAAAGTAAAATTCCACACAAGTCTTCACGAATTGACTTTCACGGGTCACGCTAAATGTTGCGGCTGTCCAAATATGACCCGCCGCCCGGGCCTTGAGTTTGACACCTGCGCTTTAGATGATCGTGTCAAGGACCGACTTGGCCTGATTGTGCTGTGCCGGTGACATTCAGGCGTCGGTGGGAGACAGCTACCAGACGCTCCATCTCTACTCCGGCTACAGGTCGCCCACTCACTCGTACGTCAAGGTCCACAGCGCCGTGGACACCGTGGAGGTAAAGCTCGCCTACCGTCCGGTCCCAATAGGGTTCAGACTTTGAGTTTGACCCTTGTCGCCGACGATCCAGGTGGGGTCCCCCTTCATGCTGTACGTCGACGCCACTTTTCCCGTGACCGAGGTTCACTACGCAGTGAGTTTCCCGCCCGCGACCGTTCCTTTAAAAGCCGGGTTTCGGACCTTTTCCTCGTCTTTCAGGTGAAGTCCGAAGTCAGGCTGGTCTCCGCCGGAAAAGGGCCTACTCATTTAACATTGGTCCCGGAAGCTTCCTGGGCTCCGTCCGTGTCCGTGCTGGTCTTTCTGGTGCGAGAAGACGGCGAGGTGCTCAACGACGTGATCTGCCTGGACGTCCTTCCCTACCCGCCCCATCAGGTATAGGCGGTCATCATCGCCGGTCCGCGATGTGAGGATGACCGAGTCGTCCGCGGGCAGGTGTCTGTGAGCTGGAGCCAGACGGAGAGCCGACCAGGTGACGAGGTGACGCTCAAGGTCACCGCCCAGGAAGCGGGCGCTCTGGTGGGCGTGGTGGTGCAGGACAAATTGCCGTGGTGGGCCGAGATGGATTACCACGAAGCCAAAGCCATGATGGTGAGAGTCAAATGTTTTTGTCCAGTGGCTCCCTCTAGTGGTATGCCAAAGAACGAATTCACTGTTCAACGACCTTTTTAAGTACTTGACAGTGCATTTAGATTTTGTCTTTTAATTAGGGCTGTCAAACGATTAAAAATTTTAATCGAGTTAATTACAGCTTAAAAATTAATTAATCGTAATTAATCACAATTAATCGCAATTCACACCATCTCTTAAATATGCCATATTTATACATTCAAAATACAGTACATAAGGACTATTTGTTTATTATAACAATAAATCAACGAGATGGCATTAACATCATTAACATTCTGTTAAAGCGATCCATGGATAGAAAGACCTGTAGTTCTTAAAAGAAAAATGTTAGTACAAGTTATAGAAATTTTATATTAAAACCCCTCTTAATGTTTTCGTTTTAATAAAATTTGTAAAATTCAAAAAATAAACTAGTAGCCCGTCATTGTTGATGTCAATAATTACTTACACAATGCTCATGGGTGCTGAAGCCTATAAAATCAGTCGCACCCAAGCGCCAGCAGAGGGCGGCAAAACTCCATAAAACACAATTAACAAGTGAGCGTTTCACTGTACCGTCATTTAAATCTGTCTGAGCGGGGCATCTGCGTTAATTGCGTCAAATATTTTAACGTGATTAATTAAAAAAATTAATTAACGCCCGTTAATGTGATCATTTTGACAGCCCTACTTTTGATATTTAAGATCGGCTTCTTAGCTGCCACCTTCGCACTTCAATTGGATTGGATGTCTACTAATGATAAACTCATTGGTGGGAGGAAGGGGGGGGTGCATATTTGGCCATGAGAACAAAGAACAAAAGTTGATTTTGTAACATCCATGGTGTTCAATCCATTTCAAGTGAGAAGGCTGGCAGCGAAAGAACAAACGTTCAGAAGCAACCAAGGAGTTCACATTGGCCCTGACGGTGGTACTCGATATTTTTGGAGGTGCTGCTCAATTATGGGAGCTGCTTTGTTTTCTTACAAAAGAAGGAGATGAAGGTAAACATTCATCTCCACCGAGACGCTCCGTGAAAGCCGATCCGCCATCAACAAATAAGGTCACGTCGCTCTTTTTGTGACTAGCTTCGCTCACCCTTGTTCTCGTCCTTCTTTGTCAGGAGATGCATGAGAAGCACCACTACGACCAATCCGCAGGGAAGCACGCGGGGATGGCAGATGATCCGTTCTCAGTCTTCACGGTTCGCACGTCTTTTTGGGCCATTTTTTTGTTTGTTTGCGTGGACGTGTGTCCCTCCCTGCATTGTTTCCTTTCAAACACGCTGGCAACACAAGTATAGATAGTGGGAAAGATGAGACCTTTCTCACGTCCTTCTGGCTTTTATTTCTTTTTCTTCACGCACAAGATAAAGGTGTTATCTTTCACTTGAATTCATTGGCTGCCATTGACGGCGCTAGGCGTCCGATTCATTTGGATCGGGAGGGGCGAATGAACGTTCATGAACTTTAAAGGCAGAGGTGGGTAGTAAGCATAGGTGGAGTTTGACTTTTGTGGGGTGGGGGGTTAACATGTCGATGACCCTGAAATGTAGTGTCAGCAATAAAATTGATTTGCAGTGCTGGCCAAAAGCATTGGCACCCCGGCAGTTCTGTCAGATAATGCTCAATATCTCCCAGAAAATGAATGCAATTACAAATGCTTTGGTAATATTATTTTTATTTATTTTGCTTGCAATGAAAAAGCACAAAAGAATGAAATCATTATCATTTAACACAAAACTCCAAAAATGGGCCGGACAAATGTATTGGCAACCTTTGAACAATCATGTGATGCTTCTCTAATTTGTGTAATTAACAGCACCTGTTACTTACTTGTGGCACATAAAAGATATTGGCAATCACTTAATCACACTTGCAGCCCGTTAAAATGGTTTAAAGTTGACTCAACCTCTGTCCTGCATCCTTTTGTGTACTACATTGAGCATGGAGAAAAGAAAGAAGACCAAAGAACTGTCTGAGGACTTGAGAAGCCAAATTGTGAGGACGCACGGGCAATCTCAAGGCTACAAATCCATCTCCAAAGACCTGAATGTTCCCGTGTCTACCGTGCGCAGTGTCATCAATAAGTCTAAAGCCCACGGCACTGTGGCTAACCTCCCTAGTTGTGGACGGAAAAGAAAAATTGACCAATGAAAGATTGTGCGGATTCGTGGATAAAGAATCTCGACCAACATCCAAACAAGTTCAAGCTGTCCAGCAGTCCGAGGTTACAACAGTGTCGACCCGTACTATCCGTTGGCGTCTGAATGAAAACTGAACTTTAAGGTAGGATAACCAGGAAGACCCCACTTCTGACCCAGACACACAAAAAGCCAGGTGGGAGTTTGCCAAAACTTACCTGAGAAAGCCAAAATCGTTTTGGAAGAATGTTCTCTGGTCAGATTAGACAAGAGTAGAGCTTTTTGGGAAAAGGCATCAACATTGAGTTTACAGAAGGAAAAAAATGAAAAGAACATGGTCCCCAGAGTCAAACATGGCGGAGGTTCCCTGATGTTTTGGGGTTGTTTTGCTGACTCTGGCACTGGACTGCTTGACCGTGTGCATGGCATTATGGAGTCTGAAGACTACCAACAAATTTGACCAAAGCTGGGTCATGGGTCTTCCAGCAGGACAATGACCCAAAACGCACTGGAGAATGGCCAGCAATGAGTTGGGACCTGAACCCCATAGAACACCTGTGGAGAGATCTGAAAATCTCCTGGAGCAGTTGGCCAAAAATGAATTGTCTAAAATTCCGGCAAAGCATTGTAAGAATCTCATTGATGGATACCAGAAGCGGTTGTTCA
The DNA here is from genome assembly GCF_030265065.1 of Corythoichthys intestinalis. Taxonomy (NCBI): domain Eukaryota; kingdom Metazoa; phylum Chordata; class Actinopteri; order Syngnathiformes; family Syngnathidae; genus Corythoichthys; species Corythoichthys intestinalis. The sequence continues at coordinate 1,081,136 of NC_080413.1, forward strand.
CCGTTATTTTGTCCAAAGGTTGTGCTACCAAGTATTAGTCTGAGGGTGCCAATGTGATTAAGTGTCCGGCCCATTTTTGGAGTTTTGTGTAAAATGATCATGATTTCCTTTTTTTTTCATTCTCTTTTGTGGTATTTCATTGCAAGCAAAATAAATGAAGATATTAATACCAAAGCATTTATCATTTTCTGGGAGAAATTGAGCATTATCTGAACAAAGCGCCAATACTTTTGGCCAGCACTGTATGAATACACAGACCTGTTCAATTTATCATCTTTAAATCATCATTTAAAAAAAGTATCAAAAACATTTGACATAGAAGGCTGCCGTCACATGACTCGGAAGCGCGGATTATAACCTCTGTCGCAGGTTTTATTTGGCCCCGATTGACTACAGAAAACTTGAGATATGATCCAATTGATTTCATAATAGGAAATATGTTTTCTCCACTAGAGGGCACTCATGATCTTTGGACAAATGATGCTTCATTGCTGTAGATGTTTTCTGCTCACGCTGGAATTAATTTCTCTTTTTTTATGGTATTTCTTTGGTTTAAGGTGGGTATGTAGTGCGTTATAGTACAAGATATTTCATATAGATAACTTGGTGCTGAGAAAATAAGATACCATTAAAAAAAAAAACAAGTCCAACATCGTAAGCAGTTACAATGTTACTCGTGACTTGACTACATTTTCTATGAGTGACTTTTACTTCAGTAATATATTTGGCTAGTCTACCTACCTCTGCTTATATGTCACATTCTGTTGATTTTGGGTCACATCCAGTTCATTTTGAGTTGAAGTGCCATTGGAAATGAATAGGGAGTTTTTGTCAAGTTTGGGGATTTAGTTTTCCTATGTTTCCCCAAAAAACATTGGTTCATTGGCCATTCCAAGTGGATTGGACGTACAGCGCTGTCCATGGTTCTGACACATCTAGAACTGCCAGTCCCCTCAGTTTTGATGAATTGGACATCTAGCGTTGTCAAAGAGTTGATCATTCCAATGTTGTCGCAGGGGTGCCATCTCGTCCCTCTGACGGACGCGTCGCTCCACGTGACCAATACGTGGATGCCAGGTAAGGTTGAAGATGAGCTTTCCAATCCCGTGATGTCCGTTTGAGCGCTGATTTTTTTTATTTGGGACAGAGGAGTACTACTACTACTACGAGGACTACTATTACCCGAAAGAAGAGGACTACGGGTGGGAGTCGACCCGATGCCCCCCTGAGACGTGGATATGGGCGGAAATGTTGACAGAGTGAGCGCCGGCCTGGAAAATTCCACAGATTTTTCGTGAGAGGTAGACCGAGCGGGACGTCCGTGTCGTTTCAGCAACTCCAAGTCAGCGGAGATGAGAGTGACGGTCCCCGAACGCATCACCGAGTGGAGCGCCATGGCCTTCGTCATGTCCCACACGCTGGGCCTCGGCGTGGTCCGCCTGCCCGCCCGGGTAGGATCGTTGTTTTCCGCTTCCCCCTGGGTCCCGCGTGACGTCCGCTCCCTTCCTTCCGTAGCTCAGCGTCTCCGAGGACGTCCAGCTGTCTGTCCGCCTGCCGCCCGTGGTCACCCGTGGCGAGGAGGTCTTGCTGGAGGTCCTCCTGTTCAACAACCTCTATCAGGACCTGCAGGTATTCCCTTTTTGATAAAATGAAGCAGCATTTACAAAATAATATATTTCGCAAAGTTAGTTTTTTTTTTTCATCTAAAAAATGTAAATCAATCGAAAGAAAAACATAAAACCAAAATACTGCTTTTCTTTCTTTTTTTTTTTTTTGTTGTTGTTAAAAATTTTTTAAAAAGCATAAAAAAAGAAAATTTTCACATTTTTAAACATCATAAATGTAATTTAAAAAAGAACAAATAAAAATTAATACATAAAAGCAAAATACCAGTTTTCTTTTTTAAAAGTGGAATACAAAAATGTACAAATGAATAAAAAACAATGTATACTGTTCCCCATTTTTTGTTTTAAATGTTAATAAATTAGGAAAAAATACAGCTTTAAAAACTTGAACATCACTAACCTTTTTAATTGAAAAACAGCAAAATTTAAAGATGAAAATTTCTTTTTTTTTATATAAAAAACAAAAAAATGAATGAAATTTAAAATATTTTCCTGTTTTTATTTAAAAAATGTAAATCAATAGAATAAACATTTAAAAACATAAAACCCTTTTTATGTATTTTATTTTCCCTTTTTATTTTTTAGTTAAAAAAACCATAAATGTAAATGCATAAAAAAGAAAATATTGAAATTCTTAAAAATCTTAAATGTAAATTAAAAATGAATAAATAAAAATTGCATAAAACAAAATACTTCTTTTCCCTTTTTGTTTTTTAGTTAAAAACAAAAATGTAAAAATGCATGAAAAAGAAAATCCCCGTTTTAAAATCATAAATGTAAATTAAAAATCAATAAAACAAAATTTATAATTACATAATACATAAACCAAAATACTGGTTTTCCTTTTTAAACGATGTAAAAATGATACAAATAAATAAAAACAAAATATTTATTGTTCCTCGTTTTTTTTATTTTAATTGTATATAAAATAAGAAAAAAATAATAAATACAATTTTGAAACCCCTTTTTTAATTGAAAAAAGGAAGTGTTTTTTTCAGTTTTTAGACTAAAAATGAAGGAAAATGAAAATATTTTATTTATAATATAATATTTTATTTATTTATTGTAAAGAAAACAGTAAAAATTAATACATACAACAAAAAAAGATACCATAACTCCCCTTTTTTAATTGAAAAATGTAAACATGAAAGTTTCATTTTTTTCAGACTAAAAATGAATGAAAAAATATATATTCCTGTTTTATTTTGTAAATTAAAAATATAAATAAAAATGAAAAAATTGCTATATGAACATTGCAACTAGTATACTGTAGGCAAATTGATATGGTATCGTCATGAAATTGGCCATTTCTTCATGGTTGACCTGACACGTTTTACTTCAGGTTATGGTGACCGTCGTGGAGAACGACACCTTCGAATGGGTGTTGGGGGCCTCCTCGGCACCGCGGCGGGTGGCGCTGGGCGGCAAGAGCTCGGCCTCGGTCCCCGTTCCCATCAGGCCGCTGGTCCTCGGCCACACCGGCGTCACGGTGAAAATCAAGTCGGCGGCCGGGGCGGATGCGGCCACGGGGAACATGCTGGTCAAGGTGGAACCGACCGACCGAAAGAAGCGTACGGACGCAAACAATCTCCACGGGCTTTCACGCATCTGTTGGCGTTTGGCAGGCCGAAGGCGCGGAACAGTCTTTCTCGGCGTCGTTGCTCCTGGAGGTTTCGGGGAGCTTCTCCGACGCGTTTTCGTTTTCCTTTCCCGACGACGTCGTGGCGGGAAGCGAGTGCGCGTGGGTGACGCTGGTCGGTAAGTGACTCCTTCTTCCGACCGATGGTCTCCGCTCTCTGTCGACGTTCTCGTCGTGGGTCGCAGGCGACATCCTGGGTCCGTCCATCCAGAATCTGGACTCTCTGATCCGAATGCCGTACGGCTGCGGAGAGCAGAACATGATCCACTTCGCTCCCAACATCTATGCGCTTCTCTACCTCAACGCCACCGGGCAGGACCGCCAGGACGTCAGAGACAAGGCCGTGGCCTACATGATTTCAGGTCCGTTGTCGGCGGCCTTCTGGATTAGACTTCTACTAGAGCTTAACGCCTTTCAAATGATGGCAGAAGCACGAAAAGACCTTTCATCGCCCCTACCGACGTGGCCTCAAGGCGGCCATGTTTGTAGGGGCGACGTTTCCATTCAAAGTCAATGCATCCCCATTAAAACAAAGTCATTTGTAATGACCCTGCTAATGCTAATGACCCTGGTGCGCTTACTTCTGGCCGTTTGCGTCCGCAGGTTACGAGCAAGAGTTGAGCTACCAGCGAGCGGGCGGATCCTTCAGCGCCTTCGGAGAGCGAGACGCTTCGGGAAGCACGTGGTCAGTTCAACAGACAACATTGGAGAACTGCGTCCGGAGAACCTATCGCTGACGAGAGCTCGCTCGGCTCAGGCTGACGGCCTTCGTGCTGAGGTGTTTCCTGCAGGCGCGTCCGTTTGTCAGCGTGGACGAGGCCGTGCTGGCCTCGGCGGCGCTTTGGCTGGTCGCCCAGCAGGCGGCGGACGGCGACTACCTGGAGCCGGGCCGCGTCATCCACACGGAGCTCCAAGGAGGTTTGGACGGGCCCGCTTCGCTGACGGCGTACGTCCTCGTGGCACTGCTGGAGGACCCCGCGTTCAGGGTAAGTAAGGCCACAATACGTAAAGTATATAAGGCCAGATAGACGTTTCGTTCACCTACGGGGACGCACGCCATTGCTCGGCGGCCATTTTCCGACAGGGCCGAGAGCGTCAAAAGAAGTAAGTAAGTGTTAAAAGTAGCCCAAACACACCCTTCTTCCTGCCCACAGCCCAACCCGCGAGAGCCTTCAAAAAGACTGAATGTATAACTAATCATTGTCATAATTTCTCGGGAACCTTTTGTTCACTTGTGATATGGTGACCTTGAGTCTGCCTCCTCGCCTGGGTCTGTCGCTGTTTGCCTTGCTGTTTGATCGCTGTCAGATATATATATGACGTGCCATATGGATTGAACGTCCATAACTGTCAATGGCAGCCAATAAGTTGATATGTTTTGTTATAAACTTAACAGTCTGTAAATAAATCGATGAGTATTTTAGTGGAGAAAATGACTCAATTAATGTGCGATACGATAGAGCCTCTCTGTCCTAATATGGTCACCAATTAGCGTGTTTTCTGCACGCCTAAAAGCCTTCAATTTTCTCAAAAGTCGACAGTGCGCCCCATAACCCAGTGTGCCTTAAAAATGAATCAATATTGAGCCACAACAGGTCTCACAGCAGCTTGGCGCACAGCTTCATCTAATAGCTGCTGAAGGAATCTGACCCTTTAGCCAGGTTGCCGGAATCACGCCAGCCGGACCGACCCGGGCTGGCGTTACACCGACGACCCGGCCAAAAGGCCAAACTCCGCGTGTTCACCTTAGTCTTAACCTCTAGTACTGTCTCAATTTTGAAAGCTGGAAGAAGGCTTCGAAGCACAAGTTGACAATTTATCCTAGACAGCAATCATGCAGCACAGAGGGACCTAGGCGAGGATTCAGGGTCACCATATCAAAAAAGGTTCCTGAGAAAAAATGACAACGATTAGTTAAACATTCAGTCTTTTTCAAGGGTCTCGCGGGGCGGGCTCTGGGCAGAAGAAGGATGTGTTTGGGCTTTGTTTCGGATTATTGTCTATTTGTGGATTGCACTGGAGGATTCGGGAGTTACTGTTGTCAGGGCAACGAGGGTTGTGCATTTTGCCACTTCAGCGTCAAAGGGGCTCTTAGAGTCTTCTCAGTCATGTTATCAGTTGGATATCAGGCGTTCTCCGGTGTTCCTTGTGTTGGGACATGACGTCCCACTATTTGTTCTGGACTGTCCGGGAGAACTTGGGTTAATCTTGCTCAGTCAGTTGCATGACGCTTATGTTGGGCTTCCATGATAAGAAGGTGTCATGTATCTCTTATGCCCTATGCCAAATACTATATTCTTGTTTTCCTTAAACTATGGTATAAGTGCTATTTATTTTTGCTATTGGATGTGTTACAGTAATGCAAACAGGAATAACGAGAAAATATACTATTCCCTGATTAATTATATTAAGTGTGTTAGAGCAATACAAACAGTTAAGAACCTTTTCTCGTAGGCACTGTCTAACTGTTTCTAATGATCTAACACACTTAATATAATTAATCAGGGAATAGTATATTTCTTGTAGGTACTGTCCATCTCCTTCACTGCATAACGTAACCCTAGCCTTTACTTTCACATCTATTCTATGCGCCTTATATCTGAAAAAAAACAGGCCATTCATTGAAGGTGCGCCTCATAATGAGGTGCGCCTTATAGTATGGGAAATACGGTAGCTAAGACATGAAGCCTTATATATACACGTTATCTTTGGTCTCAACTATTTATTTTAAAAATTGATGCGTTTGTGTGTCAGAGCCAGTACGACCGCCAAGTGACGAAGGCGATGCGGTTCTTGGAGAGCCGCCTGCTTTCGGGCAGCGCGTCCAGCAACTACAGCCTCAGTTTGATGACGTACGCGTTGGCCATGGGCGGCAGCGCTCAGGCCCACACGGCGCTCGACAGGCTGATGGAACGAGCCGACGTGATCGGTAAGTGCAGACCCGCAAATGGGCTTCGTCGCCATGTCGGATGTGGCGAAAAGGACCGCGGGTTGTTAAAGTGAGCTCCGAGTTCCGGTAGTGGTACTCGGGCTCCCTCTAGTGGTCCCGGGAGGAAAATGCTAATGTTTCTGTGTCATTGAATGCGCTAAACCTCTAATCCAGCGGTCTCAAACCGACTCCACAAAGGGCCGCAGTGGGTCCTGGTTTTTGTTCCAACAGATCCAGCACAAACAGTTCAACCAATGAGGTTTCTACTAACATAAGCAGCACCTGATTGCAATCAACTGATTACACTTGTAAGAAACCAGATTGGTGAAAAGGTATTTGTCTCGTTTGGTTGGAATGAAATCCAGTACCCCCTGCGGCCCTTTGAGGACCGGTTTGAGACCACTGCTCTAATCTGATTGGACTGGCTCTAAACCCTCCCGTCTCCCAGTCTAAGTTCGTACACGTTCACGTTAGAACTTTGTTTATTTTTTGCAGACGGCGTACCCAGGTGGACGTCGCCCGCCGCCGACCTGTCGTCGTCGTGGCAACCCAGCTCGGCCGACATCGAGACGGCTTCCTACGCTCTGCTGAGCTTGCACCGGCTGGGCCGCGTGGCGGAGGGCGTGGCAGCGGTCAAGTGGCTGGGACGCCAGCGCAACCCAACGGGAGGCTTCGGTAGCACCCAGGTACATCTATGCCCCGCCCTCCCGCCTCATCGGCTTCCTAAATCGTTCTGCTGCGACAGGACACCGTGGTGGCGCTGCAGGCCTTGTCCACCATCGCCGTGGCACTCGATGACGACGACGTCGACCTGAGCGTCAGCGTCGGCGACGCCGAATTCCGCATGGGCGCGCAGAACCGTCGCCTTCTGCAGACGCGGAAGGTAGGCCGCTAATAACCTCGACAGCATATATGGCTATGTGACCATTTGCCAGCCATCTTTAAGGACAGGACTGTTCTAGGCATAGGTATTACATGCATATCATCCTAAATAAGTTATGAGATTTTTTTTTTTTTAATTATACTCAATATTGAAATATGAAGCTTTGCAGCCAATGGTTCAAAGCTTCATTGTGGTTCATTTGGTCTGATGACAGTCCTATGATGCCACTGTCAAATAACATGTAAATATCTCATAGTACAGTGAAGACAACTGCTGCTGCTCATAGTCCTGTGCGGCTTATCTATGTACAAATGCAGTTTTCGTGTCAAATTTGGTGGGTGGCGGCCTATATTCTGAAAATTAAAGTTCTTTTAAAATGACTCGAAATCATCACTTGCCTCATAACGGTTTAAGAGTATTTTAGCGGAGGAAATCGCTCACCTTCGGTGCACTACATTAGGGAAGCCCCCTGTTGTGTTGCAAGATGGCTGCCGAGTCATTAAGCAAGGGAACTCACTCACCTTGCATCCACTATAATAGAGAAGTCGCCTTATGCAAGATGTCCTCCAACTGTTTTTTTTTTTTTTTTCTTTTTGCGGTTCGGCTGGCTGAGATGTTATCCTGATGAAAATTTTCTGTCTCAGGTGGAGCCAATGAAGCAACTGGACCTCCAGGTGGTGGCGCAAGGGCAGGGCCTCGCTCTTCTTCAGGTACCTGGCGGCCTTTTCTTCTTCTTTGGAATTATTGGATTTAAAAAACAAATGATCGTGTACATAGTATGGCATTTTTTCCCTAAGAATAAAATCGACCGTGTATAGCATGGGTGTCCAAACCTGTCCTCAAGGGCCGCTGTGGGTCCTAGTTTTTGTTCCTACCAATCAAGCACAGACAGTTTAACCAATGAAGTTTGTGCTAAAACAAGCAGCACCTGACAGCAATGAACTAATTACACTTGTGAAACACCAGATTGGTAAAAAGATGTCGTCTTGTTTTGTAGGAATGAAATCCAGAACCCACTGCGGCCCTATGCGGAATAGTTTGGACACCACTGATGTATAGTCAAGTTTTTTTTTTTTTTTCCTAAATAAATCGACCACACGATAAGGTGGTTTATTTTCCATTAATTAAAAAAAATGTGGCCCACGTATTCTTCGGTTATCAGTGTCCACATGATGGCGCCACAAACGCATTAATTAGAAAAAAATGTGGCCCACGTATTCTTCGGTTATCAGTGGCCACATGATGGCGCCACAAACGCAGAATTTGCACATCTTTACTTTGGACGCAGTTTTTAAGAACCCTCGTTTAAATGTGCGTGTGGATGATATTTTTGCCAAATACCCTGCTACGTATTGAAAGAATCTGACCTTTCAGCCAGATTGCCGCCACAGCTCCACCGACCCGGGCCGGCAAATACCAACCACTTGGCCAAAAGGCCAAACTCCGCGCATTCAGTTTAGTCTTAACCCATTGAACTGGCTCAATTCTGAAAGCTGGAAGGTTTCGAAACACAAGTTGACAATTTTTTCAGGTCGATAGCGATCAAACGGCAAGGCAAAACAGCGACAGACCCAGGCGAGGAGGACAGTTAGGGTCACCAAATTACAAATCAGCAAAAGTTTTCCAAGAAAATGACAACGATTAGTTGAGCATTCAGTCTTTTTGAAGGCTCTCGCGGGGCGGGCTGTGGACAGGAAGAAGGGTGTTTTTGGGCGTTGTTTAGGATTATCTTCTATTGCAGTTTGGGTTGTTTAGTTTGTGCGTCACAGTTGTTGAGTCAACGTTACTGAGGCAACCGGATAGTTTGCCCGCCTCAGCGTCAAAGGGGCGCTTAGTCTTATCAGTTGTAATATCAGTTTGATAACAGGCCGGTGTTCCTTATTGGACAGGATGTCCCGCCTTTTGTCTGTTTGTGGATTGGACAGGAGGATTAGGGAGTTACTGTTGTCAGGGCAACAAGGGTTGTAGATTTTGCCATCTCAGCGTCAAAGGGGCTGTTGGAGTCTTATCAGTCATGTTATCAGTTGGATACCGGGCGTTCTCCGGTGTTCCTTGTGTTGGGACAGGGCGTCCCTCCATTTGTTCTGGACTGTCCGGAAGAACTGATTGCGGGATTTGGTGTTGGAGACGTGGGCTTGTAGATGCCTTGCCTATCACCTAGTTGTCAGTGTCAATCTTGCTCAGTCAGCTGCATGAAGCACGCGTTGGGCTTCCGTGAGCAGAAGGTGTCATGTATCTCTTATGCCCTATGTCAAATACATATTCTGCTTGTTTTACTTAAACGATGATATAAATGCTATTTATTTCATATTGGGTACGCTAGAGTCATACGAACAATAAATACAAGATACTATTCCCTTCAGTGTAGACATGGCCTTTCTCATTTTCTTCTTCAGCTCAACGTGATGTACAACGTGTGGACGGACGAGCCGAGCCGCAGACGGCGAGACTATCACGATTACCACGGGGCTTTCGACGTGCACGTGACACTGCACGACGAGGGCGCCGACTCGCACGCGCACGCGGATTTGTGCTGCAGGTACGTCGCGCCGACGCTCGCCGACGAGCGAAGCTCACGATATAACGACTTTCGGCAGCCTGAGGCCGGGCGGCCGCTCGGACCCCACGGGCATGGCCTTGGCGGAGGTGGGACTGCTGAGCGGCTTTAGCCTGTCGCCCGATGAGGTGCGCCTCGGCGGCGCGGTCAAGAAGGTCGAGACTCACCTCGGGAAAGTCGTCGTCTACTTTGACTCGGTGAGGACGTCTTTCACCGTCGACGGATGCTCATGAGTTAACCTTTTCAGGGAGAGTGCTAGCGACAGTGGACTCAAACGTGAACACCCTTTAAGTGACCAGTTTTGGTCATTTAAAAAGAAAAAGTTCTTGCGTAGACTTCAAAACCTATTGACATATTTTCAAATACTTCAAATATTTTCAAAACCAAAGCTGCTACCGACCTAAAACCAAAACAGGCACCTACCTTAGCCATATATGAGTCTCCGAGAGCAGCGGCATCTGAAAATTCAAAGTCGTTCCCTTATAAAATCCCCATTCATTATTTTTTATATAAGTATAACACAACTTAAAATGGCTAGGAGAGTCTCAGATTTTACAGTAGTTGCACAAAAATCACCAAATGCAGAGATAATCACCTCTATTTTCAGGATCAATAGCAATATTTAACATATCATATTAGTTTTTGACCAAAATAGCAACTTCATTTTTTTATTTATTTACTACAAGTTTTCAACAGCTAATAAATCAATCAATTTAACATCAGAAACTTAATACATGGGGAAAACATGCAGAATCAATTATAAATAGATTATTAATACATTTTATATACAATCACAACTTATTAAGATGAACAACTTTTTACCGTCTCTTCGATCTGTTTATCTAATCCTGGCCACCAAAAATAACTTCTCGCCATTTCTTTCATTTTAACAATACCACTGTGACCTGCATGCAGTTGTGCAAGCATTTTAGGACGCAATGACTGTGGCACAATCACTCTCCTCCCCCACAACAAACAACCCGATTGAACAGAAAGTTCTGGCGGATAAGGCTAGCGGCCGCCTGATGTAAACTGAGCTTTTAAGGCGAAAATTCTTGTGAATAAATGCTTAAATCCCCGAATTCTTCATAGATATGGACGTAAAACAGTCTCGATTCTTGGTTAAAAGCAAAAAAACCATGCAGTTAGCGTTTATTTTACGTATATACGTTGAACTACAATGCTACTCTGTTAGCGAATGAGGCTAGCGGCCGCCTGATGTAAACGGAGCCTTTTCAGCGAAAATTCTTGTGAACAAATGCTTAAATCCCTGAATTCTTCACAGATATGGACGTAAAACGGTCTTGGTTCTCGGTTAAAAGCAAAAAAAAAAAAGTTGTATTTAGCGTTTATTTTACGTAAATATGTCGAAGTACAATGCTCCTCTGTTAGCGAATGAGGCTAGCGGCCGCCTGATGTAAACAGAGCTTTTTCGTTGAAAATTCTTGTGAATAAATGCTTAAATCCCTGAATTCTTTTTAGATATGGACGTAAAACAGTCTCGGTTCTTGGTTAAAAGCAAAAAAACGTGCAGGTAGCATTTATTTCGCGTAAATATTGCCAACTATGAGGCTCGTCAGGTATGAAAATTAGCGTCTCCATGTGTAAACAAAGAAGAAAATTCCTGCGAATAAATGCTTTAATCACTGAGTTCTTTGTCGATATGGACGTAACACTGTCTCGATTCTTTAAGAGTGAAAAACCGGTTCCGCATCTATTTTACCTATATATGTCGAAGATTGACCATTGCGTTTCCCATTCGCCCGTTGATTTTTTTCACGTTCCAAAAGGCATGCATGATACGAAAAATATAATATTTACCTTGAATCCTCGAACAAATCACTACTGAGACAATCTTTCCTGTTTGTATGCGGTAAAGCTTTCGTAGTTCTTCAAAAATCCAAGCTTAAATCCGACATGAGCGTGTGCCGTCATGAAGCTCGGCCCCCTCTGATAAGGCAAAGAATGACGAAGTGTCACGTCAGTAGATAATGAAGTCTATGCTTCTTGTTTTTTGACACTTGAGGCATTTAACCCGTTATAGTCCAAGTAACTTTTTTTGGTCTATACTAAAGTTGTTCACATTGTATTAATTTATGAACACGATTATGGCCAAGTAACAGTAAGTAAGATTTTCTTTTCATAGTACAGTATTTCAGTCATTGCATGCAATTGACGTCCGGTTCATTTGACCTGGGAAGATTGGCTGTGCCTTGATGGCGCGAGACGTCCAATCCTTTTTGCGTGGCAGGGGTCGTTCATTCACCCCCTCCTAGTCAAAAGGGATCGGACGGGCAAAATAGAAAAAGTTATATTTCATTCATGTTTCAGATTACAACGAAAGAGGTGTGCGTGCGCCTTCCGCTGCTGGTGGAGTTCAAAGTGGCCAAAGTCCAGAAAGCCATCGTCACCGTCTACGACTACTACGAACCACGTGAGACGCCGCTTTCAGTTTCCTCGCCGCTTCCCCTTTCTTTGCCGCTTCCTGTTTGATTTCACATCGTCGTCATCTTCTCGTTTCAGGCCGCCGGACGGTGACGTCGTACTCGTCAAAGTGGCGCGAGGAGGCCGACGCGTGCCAATTTTGCGGCGACGACTGTCGCCAGTGCACGAGCGACGACGACGAGGATTGGACGACGTACAGCTCCGCCTCCGCACCAGGGCTCCGCCCGTGGCACCTTGTTCTTTTTATCTTTGTGATGATCGTGCAACAACTGTGATGTCATCATCCGGTCAGCTTTTAGGGTCTGGTGGGATGCAATTGATTCTTTTGATCATTCAATCAATAACGGGCGGGGGAAAATGTAAAAGGGCGTTTGTTTGATTTTTGTTGTTGGAAAATGATTTTAATCAATAAATCTTATTGTATGACAGACTGCATGTTTATTTCTCTAGAGGGAACACATAAAGAGGAAGCTGAGCATTTAGCAAACAAAAAATGACCATGTTTAAAAAATGAAAAGTTATAGTAAGGCATTTTTATCTAGAAAAAATATCGACCATGTATAGTACAGCTTTTTTTCCCCCTCTTAATCAACCAAGGCATTTTCCTAGAAAACAATGGCCATCTACGGTAAGGCGTTTTTGTCTAGGAAAAAAAAAAAGACCACCTATTGTAAGGCATAATTCTAGAAAAAAAAGATCATGTAAATCAGGTGTTTTTGTCAAGAAAATATCGTATGTATCGTAAGGCATTTTCCCCCCTCTAAATCGACCATTGTATAGTAAGGTGTTTTTTTTCTGGAAAAAAAATGTCCATGTATTGTGAGGCAGTATTTTTTTTTTGGAAAAACATCCTTAGTTTTTTTTTTCTAGAAAATAAAAGACAATTGTTTACTAAGGAGTTTTTATCTAGAAAAATATCAACCATTTGTAGTAAGCCGTTTTTTTTTCTAGAAAAAAAAAACATATATAGCAAGGCGTTTTTCTAGATAAAGACCAGGAATAGTAACGTTATTTTCCCCCCCTAAATCGACCAAGGCATTTTTCTAGAAAACAACGGCCATCTATAGTAAGGTGTTTTTTGATTAAAAAAGGCCATCTATGGTAAGGTGTTTTTGTCTAGAAAAAAAGACCATCGTAAGGCAAAATTCTAGAAAAAAAAACGATCATGTTTTTGTCAAGAAAATAATGACCATGTATCGTAAGGCATTTTTTTCCCTCTAAATAGACCATGTATAGTAAGGCGTTTTTTTTTTCTAGAAAAACATCCCAAGTATAGTTTTTTCTAGAAAACAAAAGACCATGTATACGAAGTGTTTTTCTGGAAAAAAACAAAACATGTATAGTAAGGCTTTTTTCCCCCTCTAAATCAACCAAGGCATTTTTCTAGAAAACAACGGCCATCTATAATAAGGCGTTTTTTGAGAAAATGACCATCTACGGTAAGGCGTTTTTGTCTAGAAAAAAAAAAGACCATCTATCGTAAGGCATGATTCTACAAAAAAAACGATTATGTACAATAAGGTGTTTTTGTCTAGAAAATAATGACCATGTATAGTAAGGCATTTTTCCCCTCTAAATCGACCATTGTATAGTAAGGCGTTTTTTTCTGGAAAAACATCCCAAGTATAGTGTTTGTTTTTCTAGAAAACAAAAGAACATGCGTAAGGCGATTCCCCCCTGAATCGACCATATATTGTAAGGGGATTTTTTTCTAGGAAAAAAAAAAAAAAAAAACGGCCATCTATAGTAAGGCGTTTTTTGAGAAAATGACCATCTACGGTAAGGCGTTTTTGTCTAGAAAAAAAAAGACCATCTATCGTAAGGCATGATTCTACAAAAAAAACGATTATGTACAATAAGGTGTTTTTGTCTAGAAAATAATGACCATGTATAGTCAGGTATTTTTCCCCTCTAAATCGACCATTGTATAGTAAGGCGTTTTTTTCTGGAAAAACATCCCAAGTATAGTGTTTGTTTTTCTAGAAAACAAAAGAACATGTATACTAAGGTGTTTTTATCTAGAAAAAATATCGTCCATTTGTAGTAAGCCGTCTTTTTTTTTTAGTAAAAAAGACCATATATAGAAAGGCATTTTTCTAGAAAAAACAGACCATGTATAATACGGGGTTTTTGTCTAGAAAAAAATGACCAAGTGCAGTAAGGCGTTTTTTTCTAAAAAGAACCACCATCGTATAGTAAGGCATTTTTTTCCAAGGGAAATGCATAGGAAGGCGCTTCTTTTTCCCTAGAAAACAAAACCAAAATGTATAGTAAGGCATTTTTATCTCGAAAAAATACAGACCATGTATAGTAAGGTGGGGTTTTTTTCTAGAAAAAAAATGACCATGTATAGTAAGGCGTTTTCCCCCTGAATCGACCATGTATTGTAAGGGGATTTTTTTTCTAGAAAAAAAAAGACCATGTATAGTAAGGCGTTTTTCGATAAAAAAGGCCATCTATGGTAAGGCGTTTTTGTCTAGAAAAAAAAGACCATCGTAAGGCAAAATTCTAGAAAAAAAAAAGATCATGTAAATAAGGTGTTTTTGTCAATAATGACCATGTATCGTAAGGCATTTTTTTCTCTCTAAATAGACCATGTATAGTAAGGCGTTTTTTTCTTTTTCTAGAAAAACATCCCAAGTATAGTTTTTTTTCTAGAAAACAAAAGACCATGTATACTAAGGTGTTTTTATCTAGAAAAAAAATATCAACCATTTGTAGTAAGCCGTTTTTTTCTAGAAAAAAGACCATATATAGCAAGGTGTTTTTCTGGAAAAAAAAAAGACCATGTATAGTAAGACTTTTTTCCCCCTCTAAATCAACCAAGGCATTTTTCTAAAAAACAACGGCCATCTATAGTAAGGCGTTTTTTGAGAAAATGACCATCTACGGTAAGGCGTTTTTGTCTAGAAAAAAAAAGACCATCTATCGTAAGGCATGATTCTACAAAAAAAAAACGATTATGTACAATAAGGTGTTTTTGTCTAGAAAATAATGACCATGTATAGTAAGGCATTTTTCCCCTCTAAATCGACCATTGTATAGTAAGGCGTTTTTTTCTGGAAAAACATCCCATGTATAGTGTTTGTTTTTCTAGAAAACAAAAGAACATGTATACTAAGGTGTTATTATTTAGAAAAAATATCGTACATTTGTTGTAAGCCGTTTTTTTTTTCTAGTAAAAAAGACCATATAGGCATTTTTCTAGAAAAAAACAGACCATGTTTTTAAGGCATTTTTGTCTAGAAAAGAATGACCAAGTGCAGTAAGGCGTTTTTTTTCTTCTAATAAGAACCACCATCGTATAGTAAGGCATTTTTTCCCAAGGGAAAAAAACGATCATGCATAGGAAGGCGCTTTATTTCTAGAAAACAAAACCAAAATGTATAGTAAGGCATTTTTATCTAGAAAAAATACAGACCATGTATAGTAAGGCGTTTTTTTTCTAGAAAAAAAAATGACCATGCGTAAGGCGATTCCCCCCTGAATCGACCATATATTGTAAGGGGATTTTTTTCTAGAAAAAAAAAAAAAAAAAAAAAACGACCATGTATAGTAAGGCGTTTTCTTCTAGAAAAAACAACCACGCATAGTAAAGCGTTTTTTTTTCTAGAAAAAAAAAAAAAGACCATCAATAGTAAGGCTTTTTTTTTTTAGACAAAAATGACAATGTATAGTAAGGCATTTTTTTACTAGAAAAAAAAAGCTCAAGTTAGTAAGGCGTTTTTCTAGAAAACAACGACCATCTATAGAACGGCGTTTTTTTTTCTTCTAGAAAACAAGACCATGTTTATTAAGGCGTTTCTGTCTAGAAAAAATTGACTATGTGCAGTAAGGCATTTTTTCCTAGAAACAAAACGACAATGTATAGTAAGGCTTTTTCCGGGAAAAAAACGCCTCTGTATAGTAAGGCGTTTTTTTTTTTTCTAGAAAAAAAATGACCTTGTACAGTAAACTGATTATTTTCTGGGGAAAAAAATGACCATGTATAGTAAGGCATTTTTCTCTCTACATTGACCATGTATTGTATGCCGTTTTTCTAGAAAACAGCAACCATCTTAAGGCGTTGTTTTTAATAGAAAAAAAAAGGACCACGTATCATAAGGCAATTTTTATGCTAGAAAAAAAAAACCCAACCATTTATAGTAATGCGTGTTTTTTTTGTACAAAAACCATGTATAGTAAGGTGTTTTTATCTAGAAAAATATCGACCATTTGTAGTAAGTCGTTTAAAAACAAAAAACAAAAAAAACAACTGACCATGTATAGTAAGGCTTTTTTTTCTTCTAGAAAACAATGACAATGTATAGCAAGGTGTTTTTCTAGAAAAAAATGACCATGTGCAGTAAGGCGTTTAAAAAAAAAAAGAAAAAAACGACCTACTAAGGCGTTTTCTTTCTCAGAATAAATTGACCATGAATAGTAAGGCTGTTTTCTAGAAAAAAAATATAATATATAGTAAGTTTTTTTCTCTCTCTCTCTCTAAATCAACCATGTGTAATAAGGCTTTTTTTTTTTTTTTAAATCTGAATCAAGCTTGTATAGTAAGGCATTTTTTCTAGAAAAAAAAAGACCATTATATTGAGGATTTTTTTCCCCCTCTAAATTGACCATTTATAATAAGGCGTTTTTCAGGTTGAAACAAATTGACTATAGTCGGGGTTTTTTTCTACAACAAAAATGATCATTGTATAGTAAGGCGTTCTTTATCTTGAAAAAAATCGCCCATGTGTACGAAGGCATTTGTTTTCTCTAAATTGACCATGTATCGTAAGGCGTTTAATTTATTCTAAATCGACCATGTATAGTAAGGCGTAAAAATTGACCCTGTATAATAGGTATGCATTTTTTTAATCTTGGAAAAAAATTGACCACGCAGTTCTCATCTTTTTTCTTTTTATCTTGATAGAAAAACAATTGACCATGTATTGTAAGGCTTTTTTCCCCCTCAAAGTAAATTGACCATGTATAGTAAGGCGTTTTTCATCTTTAAAAAAATTGACCATGTATAGTAAGGCGTTTTTTTCTAGAAAAAAAATACCATGAATGGTGAAGTATTTTTATTTCAATCTGGAAAACAAAATCGACCATGCATAGGAATGCCTTTTTTTCATTTTGGTAAAATATGACCATGTAGAGTAAGACATTATATATCTAGAAAAAAATATCAAGGATGTATATTAAGGCGTTTTTAATCTTGAAAAATCCGACCATGTACCGTAAGGCGTTTTTTCTAGAAATTTTTTTTGACCATATATCCTAACGCGTTTTTTTTTGTGTACGATGGTGAGGCGTTACCAATAAAAGCCAGTCATTTCATGCAGTATCGTCATCATCCACTAGATGTCAGTCCCGCATCATTTTCATCCAAAATTCATTTAAAACGATACAAATATTTCTGTGCGCGCACGCGTGCGCTTGTGCGTTATTTTCATATAAAGTTAAAAAAAAAAAAAAAAAAAAAAAAAGGGGGTGGGGTTACAATTATTGAAAGGGGATACATACATCAATGTTTCCAGTTGGTGACCTCACCAACGTGTGAAGAAAAAAAAACAACCCTAAAAATCCATATTTAGCTCTAAAACATGATCTCATATCAGTTAATGATTGCAAAACCACGGTGCCATCACATAACACATAACCCGAAAAGGTGTAAAATATTTAAAACAACAACAACAATCAATCGTCTTTGTTGTGACCTTGAAAACAAATGGACGCAACATACCACCACATGTTCAATAACGTTTTTTTTCTTTTAAAGAATTAGCTTTTATGGTTTGAAGTCATAAACACGTGCCGGTAGTAGCCGCTGCTATTGTTTTGATGGGTTGAAATCTGCTGGCAATTAGGAAATAATATCGCTCTCCAAACATTCCGCATAAGCGACATAATAATATGCACTCCATATTGTCAGGTCATGTTGACGCGTACGTGTGACTTTCATTAGCGACGTCTGGTTCCGGGGGGATTAAGACCGATCCCGATTCTTGGAATGGGCAACGTGAGGCAACTTTTTCCAACGTCAAAGCTTTGAGTCAGCGCTTCTCATCTCTGGAGGAGGAGGAGAGAGAGTAGGAATTCACTTTGGCCTTTCGCCTAGCTCTCACTTGACAGAGAGTCCTTGCCAAACCCTTCCGCTTCCAACGGATTGGACATCTATAATTGTCAATGGCAACCAATGAGTTCAATGTAAGAACTTCATTGGGACAATTTATGATTTGAAAGCAATACATGGACGTTTATCCCTGTCAATGGCAGCCAAGGAATAAATTCATGAAATAAGATTGTAAAGCTGTTTTAACAGTTGGAAAGTTGTTGACGTGTATTCTTAGTTTGACATTTATAGGCGGTGATATGCCAAAGTTATTTGAGGCTAATGGAAAAACACCTCATTTTAAAGGAACTTTTAGCTATTAAAGTTCATCAAAATATGACAAAGTGTCTTTGATTCCAATCTTTCGATATGAAGGGGCTAGTTACCTTTCTAGCAGACACCGTATAACTGTTTACATTAGTCTAACACATTCATTATAGTAAAGCATTTAATTACTCCATGCCATTTGACACAGTAAAGTTGACCGACTTATCAGCCCTCGCCTGATAAGCGAAGGAAAGGACGTCAGCATCTCTTCGGTGGGGTCAGAACACCCTCGCCCTACCAAGACAACAAGTTGATAGCTCGGTGCCTTAGACGTCAAGACATGCTTCTGTTGCCGGGGTAACCACGTCCCAGCCACGAAAGATGACACACGAACTTGACCGCACAAACCTGCCACAGAAGGATGATCCCAAGGCAACACCCAGGCACGCCTTCCGCCCGGCCCACTCCACCGCAGCTTTCAAAAGACTGAACATTTAGCTAACAACTGTCGCTTCTCCTGAACATTCCGATGTATCCGTTGTTTTGCTGACCCTGGATCCAGCATTGCCTTTCCGTCGGCTGTTTTTGACTTGTTTTTTCATCACTGTCGACGAATACATTGTCAACTTGTTCCCGGTGAGCTTCCTTTAAACCGTTCAAAATGGAGTCAGTAAAAAGGGTTAACGCTGGAGCGAATGCGCAGAGTTTGGCCTTCAGGCAGACTTGCTGGAGCTGCGCCAGCGGGACGCCTTCTGTTTCGGCTGTCGGTGTTCCGGCGGCTTGGCTGGGAAGCCGCATTCCTTCAGGAAGTTTTGCTTTGTATTGAAACTTGCTCGCTATATTAGCAATTTAGAATAACCAGATAGCCGTTAATATCGGACCATAAAAGCATTTTAAAATGATATCAGATAATAAGAACATTGGTTTTGCGCCTAAATGCATATGGCAGTGCTGTCGTTGCCATTTATTACCTGCCTATGTTTCTGGTGTTTTTTTCGCACCCTGCTGGTGTTTAGGTGTAAGTATTTTTCTTATGTTCCAGCACTTTCTGCCGACGTCATCATATGTCAGGCGAGCGAGCTGTTGTGGGTAAAGAGAGAGCTAAATGGACGAGCTAACGTCTGCAGCCAGTTTACCATAGCAGTTCTTGCCATCTCACCACATTATTTGCGCCTTACAAGTCATACAGGCAGTCCCCAGGGTTACGACGAATCGAGACTGTTTTACGTCCATATCTATAAAGAATTCAGGGATTTAAGCATTTATTCACAAGAATTTTCAACAGAAAAAAGCTCTGTTTACATATGGTGGCTGCTAATTTCCTTACAGAATACCCTCACAGTTCGCAATATTTACGTAAAATAAATGCTACCTGCACGGTTGTTTTGCTTTAAACCAAGAATCGAGACTAGTTTTATGTCCATATCTACAAAGAATTCAGGGATTTAAGCATTTATTCACAAGAATTTTCACCGGAAGAGCTCCGTATACATCAGGCGGGCGCTAGGTACACTGAGTAACAGACTAGCATCGTACTTTGACATATTTAGGTAAAATAAATGCTAACTGCACGTTTTTTTGCTTTTAACCAAGAATCAAAACTGTTTTACGTCCATATCTATAAAGAATTCAGGGATTTAAGCATTCATTCACATGAATTTTCAACGGAAAAGCTGCTTACATCAGGCGGCTGCTAGCTACATTCACTAACAGACTAGCATTGCACTTCAACATTTTTACGTAAAATAAATGCTAACTGTGCGCGTTTTTTTTTTTTTTTTTTTTTTTGCACTTAACCAAGAATCTAGACCAGGGGTCCCCAAACTTTTTCCTCTGAGGGCCACATAACTTTTCCCTTCTTTGATGAGGGGCCGGGGTCAGTTTGTAACAGAAAAAGTGTGGCGATTGCAGGAGTGCCTCAATGTAAAAATGTATTGTTTTTCAGAAGCCACAATCAAATAACCCTTTCTGGATTCTTCACGGAACAAAAGTGAATAAAATAAAAACAATAATATAATGTAATATAATATAATATAATATAACACTATTAATAAATAGATAATAACCAAATAAGCCAGGAAATAAATAACACAAGTTAAAAAAAAATTATTATTTTTTTTAAATTAAAAAAAAAAGTTGTTCAGAGGACCGGACCAAATGTGGAGGCGGGCCGCATCTGGCCCGCGGGCCGTAGTTTGGGGACCCCTGATCTAGACTGTTTTACGTCCATATATACATATAAAGAATTCAGGGGTTTAAGCATTTATTCACAAGAATTTTCAACGAAAAAAGCTTTGTCTGTGATTCCACTCGGTCAGCTTTGACGGCCTCGCCAACAATGCAGGCCCCCCCTACTTATCGCCCCTGCGCCCTGTGAATACATTATGAAGTCTATGGCTCATGACTGTGTCATGTCAAAATTATGACGGTCTTATGACGCTGCTGTCAATTATAGTGTTACCGGTTAATATCTTTGGGTGTAAAATATCCCACGATACAGTGAGGACAGCTGCGGCTTATAGTCCGGTGCAGCTTATCTATGAACAAATGCCGTTTCTGTGTCAAATTTGGCGGGTGGCGTCTTACAGTCAGGTGTGCCTTATAGTCCTAAAAATATGGTACTTTTTCCATAACTCGGTTGAAGTTGTTCTCTTATTTTTCACAGAATGTTTATTTGGAAAACCTTGAAGTTGTTACATTTATCATTAGTAAAGCATCCACTGAGGGATCGCAGTACAATTGGATTTGCTGCTCAGCCTTCACCGTGTACAGACGCACTCCTGAATGTGCGTCTTTAGTTGTATGGGGGACGGGAAAATGATAAGCATATGCTTCAAACCGTCCGCCTTTGTCGTCTTCTTCAGTTCCTTCGGGCAAGTCATATCACATTTTGTAATTGTCAATGATTGTCAATGATACCGATGATGATGACAATAAAATTCCATTCCATTCCATTCTATAATATGTTATGTTATACTGATATATTATATTATAGCCATAATATGTTCAGTCCACGACCGCATATATCGGTATCAGTTGGATATCCTTATCGGCTTTTTGGATTTGGATAATATCGAGATATTGGTTGTTGGTTAAAAAGTCACTATCGCACAACTCTATTTAGCATTAATCCTCAGTTTTTTTTTCACCAGAAGCTGAATACTCAACTCCCTGTCTGCTAGACGTCCGGTCAAAAATGAATTGGACGGCACCGCAAGCGTTCCCGGTGAATTCTTGCGCTCACACATATAGAAAAGCCACCCGCAGTCGTTTGGAGTTTTCTGTGGTTTTATTGAAAAAAGCTTCCTTTTCCTTGTGTGAAAAATAAATAAAAAGTTGTCACGTTGACTGACAATCTGAAAGAAAATGAACATCAAAGACATGCAAATGAGGGGCGTGGCTACACGAGCTTTACAGGAAGTGACTAATATGGAGCGCTGATAAATAGTGGCCACATGGCTAAAGTGAGCAAAAGAGCCTTTCTTGCTGCCGATACAAAAACAAAGCAAATATGTTACAAATGTTGACGCACGCACGCACACACGCTATCAAACACACAAGTTGCGGAGGTCAGACGAAGATGACGAGGCGCTCTAGGAGGAGGCGTTCCCGGTGAGCGAGCGCTTCCGACGTCGCCTCTCGGCAGACGATTCCTCTTGGGTCGTCGCCGCCGGGGAGTTGCCGGCCGTCGACGGGAAGCGGCCTGATCACAAACCAGTTCCTGTTGGAGTCGTCGTCGTCACGGCGCTCGGTGTTAGTTGCCGGCAAGCGTGTTAGTCAACATTCATCCCTTGGCTTTTTCTTTGGCTTTTGTGCGGATGACGTCCCTCTTCTCCAGAAGGAAACATCGTCGTCCTGTTATCCAATGCAATCAATCCCCACTTGTTTGGTAGAATTTGGGCATTTTTTGCAAATTGGACTATTTTTGAAAAATGGGACAAAAATTATTTTCTTCTTCTTCTTCTTTTTTTTTTTTAAT
Organism: Corythoichthys intestinalis; assembly: GCF_030265065.1. Lineage (NCBI taxonomy): Eukaryota > Metazoa > Chordata > Actinopteri > Syngnathiformes > Syngnathidae > Corythoichthys > Corythoichthys intestinalis. Next base: position 1,103,554 of record NC_080413.1, read on the forward strand.
CCGATTTGGCGATTGGCAGCCATTGACGGCATCGGACGTCCAATTCATTTGGCTTGGGAGCGGCCAATGAATAATTGACGTCTTCTTACTTTAAGCCCTTGATGCCTGAATTGGCATTGAACATGAATAGTCATTAAAAAAAATGAAGACAACTAATAATCGGAAAATTCGAAATGAAACAAATACCCCAATGAAATGATAAATGAAAAAAAAAAAAAAAATTACATTTTTGAAAATACAAAAAGTAGGGTTTTTATTTTTAAGTTCTTTTTTGATAATTAATGAATTTTGAATTTTTATTTACAGATTTCTACTATTCGACTCTACTGTATTTATAAATATATTTACTACAGTATTACTTATTCCAATTTAATTAAATAAAATATTATTAAATATAATTTTTTTTTTGTAGGGCTGTCAAAATTATCGCGTTAACGGGCTGTAATTAATTTTTTAAATTAATCACGTTAAAATATTTGACGCAATTAACGCACATGCCCCGCTCAAACAGATTAAAATGACAGCAGTGTAATGTCCGCTTGTTACTTGTTTTTTGGTGTTTGGCGCCCTCTGCTGGCGCTTGGGTCCAAATAATTTTATGGGTTTGAGGACAATGAGTGAGCATGGTGTAATTATTGACATCAACAATGGCGAGCTACTAGTTTATTTTTTGATTGAAAATTTTACAAATTTTAATAAAACAAAAACATTAAGAGGGCTTTTAATATAAAATTTCTATAACTTGTACTAACATTTATCTTTTAAGAACACAAGTCTTTCTATCCATGGATCGCTTTAAGAGAATGTTAATAATGTTAATGCCATCTTGTTGATTAATCGTTATAATAAACAAATACAATACTTATGTACAGTATGTTGAATGTTGTGTCTTATCTTTCCATTCCAACAATAATTTACAGAAAAATATGGCATATTTTTTACATGGTTTGAATTGCGATTAATTACAATTAATTCATTTTTAAGCTGTAATTAACTCGATTAAAAATTTTAATCGTTTGACAGCCCTACTTTTTTTCAATTCATACTATTTTTATATTCCTCCATTGCTCTTTTATGTTTGTTAAATGTCATTTCAGGCATTAAGGAGTTAAATGAATTGGACGTCTATCATTGTTAATGGCAGGCAACGAATAAAAAACATTTTGTTTTTAATTGTAGGATTTCTAGCGTTATAGCTGTATTTTTCCAATTTGTCCTATATTAACCGTACTTTCCGCACTATAAGGCGCACCTAAAAGCCATTTTCTCAAAAGTAGACAGTGCGCCTTATAATCTGAAGTGCCTTATATATGGATCAATATTGCTTAATCATGACATGACATTCTCTTTAGCGCAGCACCATCTAGTGGATGTATAACACAGCCCCAACCACCACTACTACTATTGTACCTTATATATGAAAACAGTTTTAAAATAGGCCATTCATTGAAGTGCAGAAAATATGGTAGTACTTTTTTTTAATTCATATTATTTTTGTATTCCTCCAATGTTTTATGCATTAAATGTGACTGCAGGCATTAAGGGGTTAATTGAATTGGACGTCGATCATTGTCAATGGCAGGCAACAAGTGAATTAAAAAAAGATTAGTCCATTTTCTAAATAATTACTGGTTGCAGTCCTAATTTAGACAATTTAAAGTTGAACAAGGTCGCTAAACCATTCAATGACAGATGAGTAAAATAGTGGGAGTTGATTGCATTATTGATGATTAATATTGGTTTTAAAAAAGCGGTTTGGAGTTGGCAAGCTGCAGCAGGTTAAGCAAAGCATAAAGAGTCGATTTCCTCTTTATTAGTACGTCGGCGTGGCTCGCGTCGGCCGGCGGGTCCGCATGCTCTTCGTCGTCGTTTGGCGTCAAGATGCAAAATGGCCGCCAGCCAGCCATCTTTCCGCTCGGTTAGTTCCTCTTTCTTGCCGTTCTTGTTTGTTTGTTGTTGTTGTTGAGGTGAGTTGAGGTGAGGCAGCAAAGTTTGTTAGCTCAAACGAGCGTTTCGGGAAGTCGTGAAAGCAGCGCAGGCGCTAAAGAAAAAATTAGGCCGAACCTGCAACGATCAGCACAGCGCACCGGGGTCAGAAAAAGGTTTTCCCAAAAAATTTAGAAATTCAGAAAAAGGTAGCAGGGGTTTAATTAGTTGGTGGAGTTGATTTCAACAAATTCCCTGCAGTTTGTGAAATGGCTAAGCTAGCACGAGTCAATTAGGCTGACTCAGCATGCCAATAACAAAATGATACAGATCTACGAAAAGAGCCAACATATTAAATAAATTCAAAATGATGATAATTGTTCCAAAATCAAGTGTGCATATGCTGTTTTTTATCGGATGAAGGACATAGTACCTTTTCTCATAGGCACTTTCTAACTGTTTGCATTATTCTAACGCACTTAATCTAATCAGTCAGGGAATAGTATCTTTCCTCGTATTTACCGATCGACTGTTTGTATTACTCTATCACAATGTAATCAGGGAATAATATATATTCTCGTATTTACTGTTTGACTGTTTGTATTACTCTAACACACCCAATATAAAATAAATAGCACTTAGCACAAGCAAAATATAGGGCATAAGAGATACATGACACCTTCTTTTCACGGAAGCCCAATGTGTATGTCATACAACTGACTGAGCAAGATTGACGCTGACAAGCCCACATCTGCACTACCAACTCTCACGATCAATTCTCCTGTCCCAACACATGGGAAAAAAACAAAAATTTTGAATTTTCGAAACATTTTGGTTAAAGTAAAAATCCTCCTCATCAGAGTTTACGTCAGAGGAGTGTGATGTTACGTCGTGTTAAAAAACGGGAAAAAAAAAAAATTGTTATTCGATATTTTCTGCGTCCGATATGGTATACTGGGGGCGGGATTCAATAAGCTTCGGCTTCTCCCGTCTGCCCTTTTCTTTTCGGGTTGAATTAATTGTAAAAACATATCAATTCTGTATGGTTGTTTGGATTTGTCATGCCTGAAAGGAAAATAAATAAATAAATAAAAAACAAACAAAAAAAAACACTGGAGAATGCCCGATATCCAACTGATAACATGACTGACAAGACTCCAAGAGCCCCTTTGATGCTGAGGTGGCAAAATCCACAACTCTCGTTGCCCTGACAACAGTAACTCACGACTCCTCCTGTCCAATCCACAAACAGACAATAATCCTAAACAGCCCAAACTGCGATAGAAGATTATGCTAAACACACCTTTCTTTCTGCCCACAGACAGCCCCGCGAGAGCCTTCAAAAGACTGTTTAACTAGTCGTCGTCATTTTTCTCGGAACCTTTTGTTTACTTGTGATATGGTGACCTTTAGAGGCGCGCAAAATCTTTGATTCTTAGATTATTCGCGATTCGGCCGTGGAAGATTTGAGAACGATTCACAAACATCCCAATTCTGAATATTGAATTATACCAGGTAAAGCGGAAATAAAACACAGTCAGCGCGGTCTTCAGGACGCAATGAGGAACGGACCGAGAGTAAATATCATGTTCAACTCATGCCGCTAGATAAAAAAAAAAACAATAACACCTGACTGCGGCCATCAGCCACTAAAAACAGCGCCCAGTTGCTAGTTGCTACAAACATACGGCAACATACGGGCTATGGTAGATATCACATATTCCTAGAACTAGATGTGAAATGACAGACGATGGCCGTGTTAGATCATATACCAAGAAATAGATGCGAAATGACAGACCTTCCCGCGCTAGTAAACAGGCGCCATCTTAAAGCAGTAGACTTCTCTAGAAGGCTCTGTTGTAGCGAACCTAATTACTTTTTATCTTAAAAAAAAAAAAAAAAATCGGCAAAATCTTGACTTGAATCTATCTTTAAATGATGAAACGGTTTTAAAACTTTCACGTCGAAAGTAGACAGAAGGGAAATTATGGAATAACAGGAGCAATTTTAACAACTTTATAGGTTGATTCACAACATTAAATTAATTGAATGTAGTTTAAAGCTGCCAATACAGAATGGGGACTTGAGTATTTTATTTACAGTTTTTAACGGTTAACTTGATACTGAAATAGTAGTTTGTTTAGCCTGAGAGGATTTTTGAACAATTTTGGAACTAGTGTATACCCACCTCTAGTGACAGTGCCTCCTTGCCTGAGTCTGTTTCTGTTTTGCCTTGATGTACGATCGCTGTCGACCTGAATAAAATGTCAACTTGTTCTTGGTAAGCCTTCTTCCAGCTTTCAAAATGGAGTCAGTACAAAGGATTAAGACTAAGGTGAAAGCGCAGAGTTTGGCATTTTTGCCGGGTGGTCGGGATCTTGCCGGCCAGGGTCGTTGGATCTGCGCCAGCGGTTCCAATCGGCGGTTCGGCTGGCGTGATTCCGGCAGTCTGGCTTAAAGGTCAGATTCCTTCACATGCTAAGTCAGCCCAATTGACTCACGCTAGCTTAGCCACTCTGGAGCCCTGAAACTAACAAATAACTAACGAACTACACTGAATTTGTTGAATTCAACTTCGCCGACTAATTAAACCCTCGCTAACTTGAAGATTAAGCCCGATGTCAAAATTCTCAACTTCCCCTTCAAGCTCAATGAATCGAGACTTTGAGACTTGTCTCAAATGAAAGATGGAACTTGCTAGATTTCATGTAGGAAATACATTCATTCGATTAACTTGAATTGTTGGCAGTCGCTCAAAACGTAATCATCGTTTGGCCTGAATGTGAACAGCAAAAATCTGCAACATTAACTATTTGTTTCGGAAGCAAAAATGACTGCCAATCGTGAGAATCGGGGGGAAAAGAAAATATAATGTTTATTTGTTCCTAATAACTCAAGGGGCTATGAAATTCTACAAAATGATTATATCATAGGAAAAAACACGACGGTCTGATTGTGATGAGCAAAAATTTGCAAAACTGCTAAAAAAATAAATGTACCCAAAGCAATTATGAAATTTAAAAAAAAAAAAATGTTTAATGAATGTTTGTCATGCAAACGGAAGGCGGCGTTAACTAGGCGTACGGGCAAGAGGAAGTGTCCGACTTACCTGCGTAACCTTGCCCGTTGTAGGGAATTCCCACGCACTGGGACGAGTCGCAATAGCCGGCCGCCCCTGGGGGTCCGCGTGCGCCAGCGTAACCGGGGCGCCCGGGCGGGCCGCGAGCTCCCGTGGAGCCCGTCGGCCCGGGGGGGCCCGTCCTGCTCTCTCCTGGCGGACCTGAGAGTGAATATGTTAAAGGCTGTCAATCGGCGTCTAAATGAGGGCAGGGAAAACGTAATATCGCCATAAATGGCAAGAAATTATTGCCGTCAATCGCAAAGTCAAACAGGTAAAGAAATAATCATTTCAAAGCATATCTGTCCCGACCAGAAGTGGGTAGAGTAGCCAAAAATTTGACTCAAGTAAGAGTATTCTTACTTCTAAATAATGTTACTCAAGTAAAAGTAGTAGTAGTCTTCCAAAAAATGTACTCAAGTACAAGTAAAAAAATATTTGGTGGAAAGAATACTCAAGTCATGAGTAACATTGTGAGTAACTGCTTACGATGTTTGATAAAAAAAAAAAAAAATCAGTTTCAATTAGGGCTGTCAAAAATTTCGCGTTAACGGGCGGTAATTAATTTTCTAAATTAATCACGTTAAAATATTTGACGCAATTAACGCACAGGCCCCGCTCAAACAGATTAAAATGACAGTACAGTGTAATGTCCGCTTTTTGTTTTTTGGTGTTTGGCGCCCTCTGCTGGCGCTTGGGCCCAACTGATTTTATGGGTTAGTACCATGAGTGAGCATGGTGTAATTATTGACACCAACAATGGCGAGCTACTAGTTTATTTTTTGATTGAAAATTTTACAAATTTCAATAAAACGAAAACATTAAGAGGGGTTTTAATATAAAATTTCTATAACTTGTACTAACATTTATCTTTTAAGAACTACAAGTCTTTCTATCCATGGATCGCTTTAAGAGAATGTTAATAATGTTAATGCCATCTTGTTGATTTATTGTTATAATAAACAAATACAGTACTTATGTACCGTATGTTGAATGTATATATCCATCTTGTGTCTTATCTTTCCATTCCAACAATAATTTACAGAAAAACAGGGCATATTTAAGAGGTGGAATTGCGATGAATTACGATTAATTCATTTTTAAGCTGTAATTAACTCGATTAAAAGTTTTTATCGTTTGACAGCCCTAGTTTTAATCAATTATAAAGTTATCCATGTGAACTGTTTGTACTGTACAATTGCCCATTACATAAGGTGGAAAAGCGCTATATAAGTGTAACACCATTTACCATAACCACATTAAGCCAAAGAAATCATTGAATTCCAGCGAGAGAAAAAAAACAAAGGAAGCATCACTTGTCCAAAGAGCACGAGTGCCCTCTAGTGGAGGAAATAGTTACTAGTTTAAATAGTGAATACTGTAGTTCCTTCAGAGTTCCTATTATGAAGTTAAAAGGATCATATCTCCGGTTATCCGTGGTCAATCGGCGCCAAATAAAAAATAGGAGAGAAGTCTAAAAGTCTAAAATCTGTGCTTTCGTGTCCTGTTGAGGCTAGCGCTCTTTGTCAAATACTTTTTTTAATGGTGCTTTAAAGATGCCACGTGATTGAATAGGCCGACGTGATTGTAGGGCAGCAGACTTGAGTCTGATTGGTATAATGGAGTCATGTGATTATTGTTGCAACGTCTCATTGTTGGAACTTTTTTTTTTTTGCCTGCGATGCAAACAGTCAAATTAATGTGTAGAACAAAGGAAAAATGTAACATCTTGTGGAGTTAGAGTAGCGTTTCTTCTTCACAAATCTACTCAAGTAAAACTACTCTTAGAAGTCCATTTTTCTCAAAAAGTTATTCAAGTAAATGTAACAGAGTAAATGTAACTCATTACTTCCTACCTCTGGTCCCGACTTCCCTCTTCCTGTCATATTGGTTATCAGGCCTCAGTAAATGAAGTCGTCACGAGCTGGTAATGCTACTTATAGCTAGGTAGCATATACAGGCGTAAGTAGTATATACACATAAAAATAGACTTGACATTCTCTATGGTGGCTCTGATGTTGAAATATTTGACTGATTTGCGCAGCCTTAGTCTAAACGCGCCAGTGGACGGGCGTGAGTGGAAACGTACCCGGGGGTCCCCGGGGGCCCTTCTGCCCGACTCCCGCCGGGCCGGGCTCGCCCTTCTCTCCGACGTGTCCCGCCTCCCCGGTCTGGCCCGGCAGTCCCGGGTTTCCGGGGAAGCCGTTCCTGCCCGTGGGGCCCGGCTCTCCGCGCGGTCCCGGCCTGCCGGGGGGTCCGGCGGGCCCCGGCGGCCCGGGGTTGCTGTTACGCTGAATGCCGCTGGGGATCTGGTTGAGGAGGCCGTTGACGCGGTTCATTTGAGCTGTGACGGGCGAGGACGAGACAGGTCAGTGAGAAAGATCGGGACGGGACGGGACGGGAAAATTCCGACTTACCGTTGACCAGCTGCTCGCACACCTGCCTGGCGATGGAGCGCATCATATTCTGAGGCGCAAAGTCACCCTGACGACGAAAAGGACAGCGTCAAGATGGTGCATGTCGATGTTTGTCAATACCCGATTGTGACTGCGCGTATCGAACATGAGAGGAAGTTTCACGTGTGCACAGGACCAATCGGGTACTCACCAGAGTGACAATATTTATGTATACACACACCAGATAAATTCAAATTAGTGTTGCAGCGATACAATTTTTGCCGATACATGTTTTGAATAGGGCTGTCAAACGATTAAAATTTTTAATCAAGTTAATCACAGCTTAAAAATTAATCGTAATTAATCGCAATTCAAACTATCTATAAAATATGCCATATTTTTCTGTAAATTATTGTTGGAATGGAAAGATAAGACACAAGAAGGCTATATACATACAACATACTGTACATAAGTACTGCATTTGTTTATTATAACAATAAATCAACAAGATGGCATTAACATGATTAACATTCTGTCAAAGTGATCCATGGATAGAAAGACTTGTAGTTCTTAAAAGATAAATGTTAGTACAAGTTAAAGAAATTTTATATTAAAACCCCTCTTAATGTTTTCGTTTTAATAACATTTGTAAAATTTTCAAACAAAAAAGAAACTAGTAGCTCGCCGTTGTTGATGTCAATACACAATGCTCATGGGTGGAGAAACCCATCAAATCAGTCTTACCCAAGTGCCAGCAGAGGGCGACAAAAGACAAAAAAACACAAGTAACAAATGGACATGACACTGTCATTTTAATCTGTTTGAGCAGGGCATGTGCGTTAAATGCATCAAATATTTTAACGTGATTAATTAAAAAAAAAAAATTACCGCCCGTTAACGCAATAATTTTGACAGCCCTGGTTTTGAAAAAAAAAAAAAATGCTGCATTTAAATGTAATGTCATTGCTATCATGGCAGTCAGACTGCCATTGATGGCGCTTGAAGTACAATCCATTTGAAGTGGGAGGGATGGCAGCAAACAAACGAACGTGCCACCCTACTGCTTCAAATGGATTGGATGTCTAGCTAAAACTAGTAACTCATTCCAATCGACGGTAGAAGCAAGAAAAGAACTTCCGTTGCCCCTACCAACATGGCCGCTCTGAGTCAACGTTCCCATCAAAATCAATGCAATGACATTACAATGAATTCATAACTAGCCTATTTCTGATTTTAAGAGGAGTACTAGTGATAAACGCATTGAAATTCACGGCAGAGGATAACTGGACGCCCATCATAATCTTGGGAAGAGTGACGAGAACTCCTTTAGTTAGTGTTCTGGCGGCCATCTTGGGTAGGTCAAGCAGCGGTTGGAAACTAAATGTTGAAAAGCACATATTGAGCAACATAGGTGTGTTATTTCTTAGTACTCCCCAGTACCGATGAGGTCATTTTAGTGCTGTGTTGGTACGATATCGGAATCAAGTAGTGCAACACTAGTCTGAATTTATCAGGTCAATAAGTGGCACAGTTTGACCGTCCCAATCGGTTTGCGTCACCCCTAAAGGACTCACGCGTTCTCCTTTGTCGCCTTTTGGTCCCACCAAACCCTGAAAGGGCATGCACACATAGATACGAGTCAGCTGCAATGTCTTTTACCGCTCACAGACCAAAAGTTAGGCGACGAAACTCACGGGAGCTCCATTGGGACCGGTGTTCCCGGGTTTTCCTTCCAGACCAGGAGCTCCGGGAGAGCCGGGGGGTCCCTGAGAGGAGATTCTTGTGAGAAGGCAAAAAAAGGGCACGCCGGGTGGACGACGTTCTCACTCACCATGGGCCCGGCGGGACCTCGGGGTCCGGTCAGGCCGTCCTTCCCTTGCGGTCCCTGAAAAACGCAGAGGGAAAAGTCATCCTGTCCTCAAAAAGTTCTTCCCGCCCGGAACTCACCCTGACGCCGGCGGGTCCGACGGGTCCCATTGGTCCGCGAGGTCCCGGGGAGCCCTGCGCTCAAACAAAGGAGCGACACATCACAAGGGTGCCCCGAAAAATGCGCCACTCAAAGAAGAACCCTGTTCGCCTGTAAAGTTAGCATTGACTACAAGCCTAGGTCACAGAGGATAAAGAAGGAAATTGATATTGAAAACAACCATTGACGGCAATCCGCGTCCAATCCACTTTGAAGGGAAAAGTATCTTTTCTTGTATTTACCGATCGACTGTTTGTACTACTCTAATACACCCAATATAAAAAAAAAACAGCACTTATATAATAGTTTAAGGAAAACAATCAGAATATATTTGACATAGGGCATATGAGATACATGACGCCTTCTTATCACGGAAGCCCAATGCGTGCGTCATGCAACTGACTGAGCAAGATTGACGCTGACGAGGAAAGACATCTAGAATCCCACGACAAGGAATAATGAGGAACCGGTGACCAACAAGTGAACTCTTAGCACTCACGTTGCGCTGAGGTGGCAAAGTCCACAACCCTGGTTGCCCTGACAACAGTAACTCCCGAATCCTCCTGTCCAACCCACAAAAAGACAATAATCCTATACAACGCCCAAATACACCCTCCTTCTGCCCACAGCCCGCCCCGCAACAGCCTTCAAAAAGACCGAATGTTTAACTAATCGTTGCCATTTTTCTCGGGAACATTTTGTTGACTTGTGATATGGGCTATGCCATTGACGGCTATGCACGTCCAAATTTTCCATTCATTTTCAATGACAAAAAAAAACATGCGTGGCTGTGATTTTTGACCATACACTTACCATTAGTCAATGGCATAGCCTTATTTGGGTGCCAGTTGAATGTCAATGCGCTGTAATGGTAAGTGTATGGTCAAAAATCAGGAGCCACACAGGTTTTTTGGCCTTTTAATATGAATGGAAAATTTGGACGTGTATAGCCGTCAATGGCATGGACGTGCATGGCCTGCAAAAATGCCACTCCAAAAACTGCCACATACCCCTCAAACAAATGCCGCAAACTAAAATCCATTTTGCCACATGGCAAAAAAAAAAAAAAAAAAAAAAGCCACATGTCAAAATAAATGCTACATGGCAAAAAAAAATGCCACATGGCAAATCAATTTTGCCACATGGCAAAATAAATGCTACATGGCAAAATCAATTTTGCCACATGGCAAAAAAATGCCAGATGGCAAGAAAAAAATGCCACATCACAAAACCTACTTTGCCACATGGCAAAAAAAAAAAAAAATGCCACATGGTAAAAAAAATGCCACATGGCAAAAAAAAAATGCCACATGGCAAAATCAATTTTGCCACATAGCAAATAAAAAATGCCACATGGTAAAATCCATTTTGCCACATGGCAAAAAAATACAAGGCAAAAAAAAATGCCACATGGCAAAATCAATTTTGCCAAATGGCAAAAAAATGCCACATGGCAAAACAATTTTACCACATGGCAAAAAAAATGCCATATAGCAAGAAAAAAATCCCACATAGCAAAACCCTTTTTGCTACATGGCAAAATCAATTTTGCCACATGGCACAAAAAAAAAAAAAAAAAAAAAAAAGCCACATGGCAAAATAAATGCTACATGGCAAAAAAAAAAATGCCACATGGCAGATCAATTTTGCCACATGGCAAAATCAATGCTACATGGCAAAATCAATTTTGCCACATGGCAAAAGAATGCCAGATGGCAAGAAAAAAATGCCACATCACAAAACCTACTTTGCCACATGGCAAAAAAAAAATGCCACATGGTAAAAAAAATGCCACATGGCAAAAAATGCCACATAGCAAAACCCTTTTTTGCCACATGGTAAAAAATACCACATGGCAAAATCAATTTTGTCACATGGCAAATAAAAAATGCCACATGGCAAAATCAATTTTGCCACATCGCAAAAAATACCACATGGCAAAAAAAAAAAGCCACATGGCAAAATCAATTTTGCCACATGGCGAAAAAAAATGCCATATGGCAAGAAAAAAAGCCACATAGCAAAACCCTTTTTTGCCACATGGCAAAAAAATGCCACATGGCAAAATCAATTTTGTCACATGGCAAGTAAAAAATGGCAAACATGACAAATACCACTTTTCGTTCTTGGCCCTGAAGCTCAAGTTTGAGACCTCATTTCTATATGAATGAATGCAATGAAAACATTTAAGAAAAAAAGTTTTAATCCCGACAGGAAAGGGATAGAAAATGCTTATAGGTTCAAACGGATCAGCGACCGTCGACGAGTTCATACATAGCGCGGGCTGCCGAGCGGAGTCCCGCCAGATGTGAATGGAGCGGGACGGCGCGTGAGGAATTTCAGGCTTCCGTCCTGCCTGGAAAGCGTCCACCGGTCCACCTCCGACACGTTCGTCTATCTATCTCACTTTGGAGCGGCGGGCGGGTGGGCGAGGGCGACTCCCTCGCGTGTTCCCACGTCAACGCTCACTCGGCCCGCTGCCGTATTAAAGCTTGACGGATGACCGGCGGGTCGGCGATGACGCCCACACGCCAGAAAAAAAACAGGCAGGAGATGAGCCAGACTTACTTTGAGTCCCGGTAGGCCAGAATCACCGGGTTCTCCTTTGGGTCCTGGGCGACCCTAAGTGGGGTAAAAAAACAAAAAGTTAAGGACTTCTGCTTGGCTCGCTTCAAGGGGGGGGGGGATCCAAAATCCAATATTTGACTTCAGGAGCGAATATTGTAACAAAACTCATATTACAAAATGTTTATATTAGTGCTGCACTGATAGCATTTTTGGACTCATGATTCTGACACTTGGCTGCGTGGTATCGGTATTGAACTGAAACTTTCCTTCTTTTAATACTAAATATCTGACTCAATCACTGGAATATGACATCATTGCTACCATGACACTCGACGGCTCTCATTTACAGCACTTTGACGTCCGGTCTATTTGAAATTTGGAACCCGCCCACTTCAAATGGATCTGCCGTCTACAACGGATCCACTCATTGGTGGGATCTTTAACCCATTGTCTGCCACTGATAGCGCAAGACATCCAATCCTTTTGAAGTGAGAGAGTTGGCAGCCAATGAGTGAACGATTATACTGGGTTAGATGTCTAGTAGTGATCAGATGATCGGACGTCTACCGTCCTCTTGCGTAGCTGACAGCCATTTTGGGTAGAGCAGGGGTCGGCGACCCGGGGCTGTAGAGCCACATGCAGCTCTTTAGCGCTTCTAATGCATTAATATTGTAATGAAGACATCATACAACAGAGTAATTACATGGTGCTTCATTCTCTATAGGATGCACTGCAGGGAATTTTTAAATTTACTGTATTTTCTGCACTATAAAGCGCATTGGAGCATAAGGCGCACATTCAACGAATGGCCTATTTTAAAACCATTTTAATGTGTAGGGTGCACTGCATTATAAGGCACAGCAGTAGTAATAGTAGTAATATTAGTAGTTGTGGTTGGTGTTGCGTTTTGCATCCACAAGATGGAGCTGAGCTATATGGAATGTTATGCCATGATTAACCAGTATTTAATAGTGTGTGGAAAATGCGGTAATTATGAAGGCCCAATATGTATTTGTAGCCCACATAAGTCAGTTTGACAGTAGGCTACTATACACTGCTGGCCAAAAGTATTGGCACCCTTGCAGTTCTGTCAGATAATGCTCATTTTCTCCCAGAAAATGATTGCAATTAGAAATGCTTTGGTAGAAATGTCTTTATTTAAGTTTCTTGCAATGCAAAAACACAGAAGAGAATGGGGGGGGAAAAATTAAATCACTATCGTTTTACACAATACCCCCAAAATGGGCCGGACAAAAGTATTGGCACCCTTTGAAAAATCATGTGATGCTTCTCTAATTTTGTGTAATTAACAGCCCCTGTTACCCACACATAACAGGTGGTGGCAATAACTAAATCACACTTGCATCCAGTTAAAATGGATTAAAGTTGACCTCTGTCCTGTGTCCTTGGGTGTACCACATTGAGCATGGAAAAAAGAAAGAAGACCAAAGAACTGTCCAAGCACTTGAGAAGCAAAATTGTGAGGAAGCATGGGCAATCTCAAGGCTACAAGTCCATCTCCAAGACCTGAATGTTTCTGTGTCAAGCCTACGGCACTGTAGCTAACCTCTCTAGATGTGGACGGAAAAGAAAAATTGACCAATGAAAGATTGTGCGGATGGTGGATAAAGAACCTTGACTAACATTCAAACAACTTCAAACTGTCCCGCAGTCCGAGGGTACAATGGTGTCAACCTGTACTATCTGTCGGCATCTGAATGAAAAGGGACTCTATGCTAGGATACCCAGAGACATAAAAACGCCAGGCTGGAGTTTACCAAAACTTGAGAAAGCCAAAAACATTTTGGAAAAGACATCAATATAGAGTTTACAGGAAAAAAAAAACAAGGCCTTCGAAGAAAAGAACACGGTCCCCACGTCAAACATGGCGGAGATTCACTGATGTTTTGGGGTTGCTTTGCTACCTCTGGCACTGGACTGCTTGGCCGTGTGCATGGTATCATGAAGTCTGAAGACTACAAACACATTTTGCAGGGCCCAGTGTGAGTAAGCTTGGTCTCCCTCAGACGTCATGGTTCTTCCAGCAGGACAATGACCCAAAACACACTTCAAAGATGGTTTGAGAGAAAGCACTGGTGACTTCTAAAGTGGCCAGCAATGAGTTCAGACCCCCATAGAACATCTGTGGAAATCCCTGACCTAACCCTGAAAATGGCAATTTGGAGAAGGAACCCATCAAATCTCAGAGACCTTGAGCAGCTGGCCAAAGAAGAATAACCTAGCATTGTAAGAAACTCATCAATGGATACCGGAAGCAGTTGTTCGCAGTTATTTCGTCTAAAGGTTGTGCCACCAAGTATTAGGCTGAGGGTACAAATACTTTTGTCCGGCCAATTTTTGGAGTTTTGTGTAAAATAATAATGATTTAATTATTTTTTTTGGCATTCTCTTTTGTGTTTTTTCACTGCAAGCAAAATAAATGAAGACATTACTACCAAAGCATTTGTAATTACAATCATTTTCCGTGAGAATTGAGCATTATCTGACAGAATTGCAGGGATGCCAATACTTTTGGCCAGCACTGGCTTTCAGTTTTTTGTGGCTCCAGACATTTTTTTTTTTTTTTGCCCCATTATGGCTCTTTCAACATTTTGGGTTGCTGACCCCTGGGGTAGAGTGATCAAGCAGTTGGAAACTAGATCTTGAGGACTACACATTGCAAAGCATCAGCGCATTATTTCTTAGTACTCCCGGATAACGATGATGTCATTTTAGAGTAGTATCGGTATTGGTGTAACACTAGTACATTGTTAAAAGATAAAGAATAAATGACAAATGCAACACATTGAATGTAGAAAAGTAAACATGATCGTGCCTGATCTTCCAGAAAAACGGTGATTCTTGTGCGCACCACTAGAGGGATCTTGCGCAGCATTAGCAGCACACTGCGCTAACATGTTGATTGATTATAATCACCCTAAAATATAGCGTGCGTGAAACATCTGTTCCATTTGAGATGTACATAAAAATATCAATTAAAGACAGAAATGTGGCGACGACGCCAAAACGAAAAGAAATAAATGTCATTTTGGACGCGTCGGGGAGACAAAATGGAATTCGGGGAGGCGGCGGACGGCTTTTTCGACGGATTTATTAGCTTTGTTTTGCCAGAACGGAGACTGACGTCGAGGAATATTTTTTTGGTAGATTTACGGCACGGAACTCACCGCTTCTCCCGGTACGGAGCGTCCGCTGGGTCCTTGTGGGCCGGGCAAGCCCATGGGTCCGGGGGCTCCCAGGTCGCCCCGCGGGCCGGCGGGTCCCTGAGAAAGAAAACGTTATCCAAAAAGTCAGGATGAAAACTTTTTGGGGACGAAAGAAATGACTTACAGGTGAACCCAGCTCTCCTCTTTCTCCTCGTGGTCCTTTTTTTCCAGGGGCGCCCTAACCACAGACAAAAGCAAGAAAATAGTGTTTGCTCTTTAGCTGTGAAAATGAACATTACTGTAATTTCAAATGACATTGGGACATTGATTTTCTTTTGCATTGGTGTCAAACTGGTGCTCCGGGGGCCGAATACGGCCCGCCGTATCATTTTAGGAGGCCCGCCAAAGTCTAACGTCTGCATTGACTGAACAGAATATTTTTTGCCTTGGTTTATTTTGAATTAAAAGTTATTAATAACAGATAAAAACGAAAATATATACATAATATTTAAATAGGAGAATATTTATTGTTTTCAAACAAAGAAAAGGGAAATAAAAATGAAAAATAAGAGGAAAAAAAATGTCATTTAGGGGTTACAAAAATGATTTGGACAACTGAGGGGTCAAGAATGTTTCGGCAGGGTTTTGTCTTTTTCCCACGATGCACCTGGTGCATGTTTGTATCTACTCACCACAGGTCCCTGAGGTCCAGGAGGTCCAGTGGCCGAGGTGGTGCACTTGCAGGCATTAGGCAGCGCCGGACATTTGCTCTCGTCTCTCTGATGGACAAAAAGAGTTCAATATTCAAAAAAAAAAAAAATTGGAAAAAAAAAAAGGCAAATAATTGACAAATTTATAACGTCTTCATCTGATTATTTTTCTTAAATCTAGTCTAATAATGTTCTCCATCTTGTTCTGAGAGTTAAAGATTAGTTAAAAGACTAATGCGTAAGATTACTTTAAGTGAATCTTACTATTTGTTCTTATCAAGCCTATATATGTAAAAGTTGGTCATTTTTCACCTAAATTAAAAAAAAAAAATGCTTTCAAATAAAGTTTTGAACAATATCTATTCTTGAATTCAGAATATTTCTGACAAACAAGCTTTTTTTAAAAATTAAATCTACAAATTTATTGCTTAAAATAAGTCTGTTAAGCTTATTTGAAGCTCGCTATCGTTCTTATTTCAAGAGTAAAATTTACTTGAAGCACTGACAGATAATTTCACTTATTTCTCGTAGATTTACATTGAAAACAAGAGAATTTAACCACCGTATTTTCCGCACCAGAAGGCGCATCAGAGTATGTGGTGCACCCTGAATGAATGGCCTATTAAATGTTTCCATATATAAGGCGCACTGCATTATAAGGCGCAGTAGTAGTAGTCGTAGTAGGTTGAAATTGCGTTATGCGTCCAATAGATGGAGCTGTGCTAAAGGGAATTTCATGCCATAATTAACCAATATTGATCCATATATATAAAGGGCATTACATTATAAGGCGCACTGTCAGCTTTTGAAAAAACCGAAGGCTATTGGGTTTGCCTTATAGTGCTGAAATTATGGTAGTTTTAGGGAGGCGTGTTCTTGCTGCGTAGAAATGCACTTGAAAAAAAAATCTTTTCTACAACAGATAAATTCTTGGATTAATGCCAATTTTGCTTTAAAAAAATGGGTTGGTCAAATGTTGGGGCTAGGCAGTATTTACACATTTTAATCACATGCAATTAATCACACTGTCATACACACGTTACAATATTGATATTCAAAAGTAGTGTTTAGAATTTTTTGTTTTTTGATAAAAGGCAATAGAAATATTCATTTTAAGTAGGGGTGGGTAATGATTACACGTGCTAATTGCATGAGATTAATTTTGAATAATTGCATTGTCATACAATCCAATCTTTGGAAAGTAGTCATTAGCATGCCATAGACTTCATAATGTATTGACAGCTCAGATCGGTCATGCACTGCGCCTCGCATTCAAGTAGGGGGCCGCCCACATCAAGAGGAGCTATTCACAAACACGCACGCAGCGATCTAATGCTATTTCTAGGATTTCTATTGAAAAAGTACGAAAGCTGTACCATATACAAACAGGAAGGATCGTCACAGGAGTGATTTGTTTGAGGATTCCAGGTAATTATTCTATTTTTCGTACTATGCATGCATGCATTTTCAAACATTGTGAAAAAAATCTGTGGGGGAAATCAGCCACTACTGCAGTGGCATCATAGTTCGCAATATTTACGTAAAATAAATGCTAACGGCACTTTTTTTTTTTTTTTTTTGCTTTTATCCACAAATGGAGACTGTATTCCGTCCATATCTATAAAGAATTCAGGGATTTAAGCATTTACTCACAAGAATTTTCACCAGAAAAGCTCCGTTTACATCAAGCGGCCGCTAGCTATATTCCCTAATAGACTAGCATTGTATTTAGACATATTTACGTCGAATAATCACTAACTGCATGTTTTTTTTGTTGCTTTTAACCAAGAATCGAGACTGTTTTACGTCCATATCTATGAAGAATTTGGGGATTGAAGTGAATTTTCAACGAAAAAAGCTCTTTGTCTTTGATTCCACTAGGTTAGCTTTGATGGCCTCGCCAACAATGCAGGCCCCCTATTCATCGGCCCCGCGCCCCGTGTCCTGTCAATACATTATGAAGTCTATGAGCATGCTTTCATTTGTAATCCGCTGCCATATTAGCTCACCGGTTACCACTGGTAGCGATGGACGTCCAAACCAATTTGACTCAGTTGGTTTGGACGTCCATCGCCATCAGTGGCAGTGATACATGTTCACTCTTGGCAAGGAATGAGGAAAAGAAATTTGAATTCATATGAATTATATTATAATGCGCATTTAAAATAATTAACTGTGTTCATTGTTATGTGAGTCAACTCGGAGTTTACTTGCCCAGCCTTATTTAAAAAATAAAAAATAAATAAATAAAAATATTCTTCTTGAAATCTGCCACTAGTAGCCGCTGTATTTGAAACGAGCACATAGCATATAAAAAACTTGATATGATTGACACGGCGATTGCTACAGACCAGAGCGGGCAAGTCGCAGCAGCGGTCCCGGCTGGTCCAGGCCAGAGTGCAAACAATATCGAACATCTGGAGCTGGAACTGCAAAGAGAAGGACAGCCAGAAAGTTTGAAAACAGCTGCGCTCGACAACATCGTTGCATCATCGGAGCCCAAAAATGTAAGAAAAAAAAAAAAATGTCGCAATGAACGTGTGGCAAAGATGCAGTCATCTAGATACTATGAACCTTTGTTTTGTTAGCCAGTCATTTGAAAGTGTGATAATAAATTATGATGCTCCGGCTTACACTGGCAGAGTCTCCTCTGGAACCGACCGACTTGACCATTTTGCCCAAAACTTGGTAGCCGTCCCTGGAAGTGTTGCCAGCCGCTTTGAAGCTCTGTTGGGCCACGTGTTGGCAGTCCACGTTGAGTTGGACGTCATTGGGCGACACCAGGATGTGCAGCTACCGGGACAAACACAAACAAACGTCTTTTAGTCGCGCCGCCTTCCCAAATGTCCGATTTGACACCGACAACCATGACGGGGGAATGTTTCAGGGCCGTTGACGGCGGTAGACGTCCAATCCGTTTGGACTGAAACAACTGGAACCCTAAAGTCAGTGACCAAACTCCATTGAGAAATAAGACATTAATGGTAACACATGCAATTGAATAATCGCTGCCAGCTCCAATGGCTGCCAAAATTCATTTATAAAATAAAGTTGTCCGATAATGACTTTTTAACTGATCACCCGATACAGATATCAAACTGATACCTATATAGCGGTCATGGATTTAAAATATTATGACTAATTCTACTGCGATGGCCAACTGGATGCTTTAATAATGATAAATGCAACAACTTCAAGGTTTTGCAAGTAAACATTCTGTGAAAAATAAGACAACAATTTCAACTGATGTTATGGAAAAAGTGCCTACAGACCAACTGGATGCTTTCATAATGATTAATGCAACAACTTCAAGGTTTTGCAAATAAACATTCTGTGGAAAAATAAGAGAACAACTTCAACTGATGGAAAAATGGAAAAAGTGCCTACAGAGGGTGGTAGAGTAGCCAAAGTTTTTACTCAAGTAACTGAAGTAACGTTACATCAAAATAATATTACTCAAGAAAAAGTAGTCATCAAAATAAAAATGTACGCAAGTACAAGTAAAAAGGTATCTGGTGAAAAGAATCCTCAACAGTGAATATGATATAACTCATTTAACATTGCTGAATCCAGGTGCTCCCCGTTAAGACCAACACAGGGTAAGTTTTTGTTTGAGCTAATATGTTTATTATGCATTCGTAAATTAGTTTACAAGTATACTTTGCCGTTTTTTTTTTTTTTTTTTGTGGGAATATGTGTTTGAACGATTTGTCAGGAGCATTGTAAAAAAAAAAAAAAAAAAAAGTTAGCATTTTATAGCATTTAAGCTAGCGGACTTTTGCGATGCAAGTTAGCCAATTGTTCTCTGTAGTTAGATTTTTTTTTATACCATTTGAGGCCAAGCTCAGCTATTTTAATTTATTTTTAAATGAAAGTGCAATTCTGCACAGTTTGAAGAAACCCTCGGGGAAGATTATTTTGTATTCGCATTTAATGCTCTTTTGAAAGTACAATCATAGCAAGCAGCGCTGTGCAGAGACCGATGGAGGGGCAGGTGCTCATGGATCTATCAACATAACTTCCAGTTTAACCAGCTTTACAGTATAATTGGCTGAACTATAACAGACTTTAGTTAGGAGGGGGGAAACACTGAATAGAAATCAACACTGTCATCAACACTTTCTGGCTGTGACCCAGTCAGTCTTTGCCCCTTTTCTTACTTCCTCTATATCAAAACTTCCCTACTCGACTTGTTGTTTATCTGAAAACAAACCAAATTAGATGTTCACTGAGCCACCATCAGCAATGTTTTTTCAAAACTATTATTTTATTATTCAAGAACTTAAAGATGTGTACCTTTCTATATAACGTTGTGAAGAGAACGGGCAAATATGGTTGCCCATAGAGAGTGGAGACACACGGATCGAAATGCCCTTGGGGCGGGGGGGGGGGGGGCAATTCATTACTGAAATATAAAACTATATAAGAGAAAATTACATATTATTTTTTAAAGATCCCCACAATAACCCTGGTGAAAGATTTTCACTACAGAAATTGCTCGAACACAGTTTAATAGGTTAACACCGTTTGTTGTCAACCACCAGATGTCCTCACACACCCAGGTCATAGAGAAACAGCGTGAAGGAGGGGAGGGGGTTAAGCGCCGGCTTAGTGGCACACAGACGGCTTTTTTATTTTTTCAAAGGTTTTTTCGGTGTTCAAGTAAAGTACTCGGTGGCGTGCCGGCACAGTCGACCAGCACACACATATACACAACAACAACAACAACAAAAAGCCCAGTCAAAAGGGGCACTTTGGGCATGTAGGGGCAAAGGGGCGATGACTCGATTATTCGAAATAACTAGTTGATAGATTAATCAACTACTAAAATAATCATCGATAGCTGCGGCCCTATTCAAGCGCAACTGCAAAGTGCCAATAAGGCACTGCCATATGCATATTGGCCCAAAACCGATAATGAAAAGCTGATGTTGATATTGTCTGATATCATTTTTAAAAAAAATGCCTTCATCAGCTACCTGATAAGATTTCACAACTCTTGTTCAAACTGTTAGAAGAGTAGGAAGGTTGTGAATGAGTTAACTGACTGAGTGTGCTAAGTTGAAATATCGCCATGTCACTAAGTGGTGAGTGTCAAAAGCGTTTTTCTACCAGCGTCAATGACAGCCAATGAGTTAAGAGTCTGCAATAAAAACCTCTACTGTGTAAGATGAGAAAAGTCTACTTAGAAAGAGCGTGTGAAACTCTGGACGGCGGTAAACGTTTGGGTTTTGTGGCGCGCGGGGGGTGTTGCTGATTGCGGCCTGCGGCCCACGCGGCGGTCGTTTGCACTCTGACATTTCCATTCCAGCGTGGCGTGGAGAAGAAAAGCCAGATGAATTGCGGACGGGCCTCTGCCGTTCTTCCAAATTGCTACTAGAAGTCCCTCCGGGCCGGCCGGCGGGCAGGCAAGACTCCTCCCACTTTTCCCCTGATGTCATTGTTTGAGCGCGCTGACCCGACACTTTCCGGGCCGGGACGCCGACGAGGCGCTCGTGCGGTTCTGGAACGGCTTCGCTATTGTCCACCGTTTCAGTCCATTTCGGAAGCCTCGGGACTAGAGAATTTTTAAGCCATTGACGGCGATAGATGTCTATCTCAAGTCGGTGGAGAAGAATGGGGAAAATTGAGAGATTGCAAAACATGAACAACTTTAACTCATTGGGTAAAACTTTGTTTGACCGTTGGGTCATAAGACCGTCATAATTATGACATGACACTGTCACGAGCATTAATGAATGCTTATGACTACAGCTGCAGCTATCGATAATTTAGGTCATCGATTAACACATAAATTAGCTAGTTCGAATAATCCAGTCATCGGATGGCAAACATTTCATGTGTTGCAGAATGAATTTTAGGATATGCGAAACAAATAAACAAGTGTTTATGCTTACGATAATATTTGGTGTAGCGCATTTATCTACATGGTTATAATGCCCAAAGCGCTTTACATTAGCACACATTTACCCGTTCACGCAAACATTCACACAACAATGGCGCTGCTGCCATGCAAGGTGCTGCCAACCCATTGGGGGCAAATTAGGGTTCAGTGCCTTGCCCAAGGGCACATTGACAGTGGGCAGTCGTAGCCGGGAATCAAACCGCTGACCCTTCGGTCCAAGGACAACTCCAGCTACCAACTGTGCCATTTTGGCTTTCCAAGGTGACACTTTCAAAATACAAAATCAAATTCCTCTGTGGTTCTCCAAACGATGCAGAATTGCACTTTTATTTCACAATAAAAAATAGATGCATTTAAAAATAAAACACCTGAGCTTCGTCTCAAACAATGTAAAAAAAATGAGGATCTACGTAAAATAAAAGAACATTCGGCTAATTTGCATAGCAAAACTCCTCTGGCTTAAAGACATTTTTTTTTTGTTTAACATTTTAGACTAGGTCATTCAATTTCTTTCAAGTGGTAGCCCTCTATCTATTTGGAGGAGAAATTGGTTTGCTCAGTGGAAGGTTGACAGGCACTTGGTATGAGGAAGTATAACAGGCCTACAGACAGCATGAACCGCGGAGTTGAAAAAAAAAAAAGCCACGTCAAGGGTCCTCTTGACACATTGATACTAATCCGAGTAGAGATATGTATACGTCGCCCTCTTGTGGTTGGCCGCCCTTTACTGGGGTGTTTGCATCCCAGCGTCAGTCCATAGTCTTCATAATGTATTGACGGCTCAGATGGGTCATGCACAGCGCCTCGCATTCAAGTAGGGGGCCGCCCACATCAAGAGAAGCTATTCACAAACACACGCATGCAGCGATCTAACGCCGGATTTCTGTTGAAAAAGTACGAAAGCTGTACCGCATAAAAACAGGAAGGATTGTCTCGGAAGTGATTTATTTGAGTATTTAAGGTCATTATTATTTTTCGTACCATGCATAGATTATGAAATGTGGAAAAAATCAATGGGAGAAATTAGCCGCTACGACATTGTTCGCAATATTTACGTAAAATAAATGCTAACTGCACATTTTTTATTTTATTTTAACCAAGAATCAAGAATTTGGGGATTTAAGCATTTATTCCCAAGAATTTTCACCGGAAAAGCTCTATTTACATCAGGCGGCCGCTAGCTACATTCGCTGACAGACTAGCATTGTACTTCGACATACACTATGGTTCAAAAGTTTGGGGTCACTTTGATCTGATGAAAAATCCCATATGATACACGATAGTCGCTAAGAGCCAAAACTTTTGAACGGTAGTGTATTTACGTAAAATGAATGCTAAGTGTACGTTGTTGTATTTTTTGTTGTTGTTGCTTTTAACCAAGAATTGAAAGTGTTTTACGTCCATATTTATAAAGAACTGGGGATTTAAGCATTTATTCACAAGAATTTTCTCTGGAAAAGCTCTGTTTACGTCGGGCGGCCCCTAGCTACATTCACTAACAGATTAGCAATGTACTTCGCCGTATTCACGTAAAATAAATGCTAACTGCATGTTTTTTTGCTTTTAACCAAGAATCGAGACTGTTTTACGTCCATATATATAAAGAATTCGGGGATTTAAGCATTTATTCACAAGAATTTTCAATGAAAAAGGCGTTGACTGCCTCGCCAACAATGCAGGGCCCCTTTTCATCGACCCCGTGCCCTGTCAATACATAATGAGGTTTATGGTTTGCTATAGATGAAGCTAGACATCCAATTCATTTGAAGTGGGAGGGTTGGCAGCTTTCATTCGCTGCCACCCTTCCATTTCAAATTGATCGGACGTATCCTAGTGAGAAACTCATTTCAATTCTTGGCCGAAGCGTTAAAAGACTTTTCATTGCCCCTGCCAACATGGCCGCCTTGTGGCCATGTTCCTATCAAAGTCAATCGCATCGACATTAAAATGAGTGGTACCTAACAGAAGATGATTTTAAATGTCAAAACCTTTGCTATTTACTCATTGGCTGCCAATGACGGCGCAAGACGTTCAATCCATCTGAAATAGGGGGCTGGCAGCAAATAAATGCAACCAATTTGCACTCAAATGCCAATGTCTGCCTCTTTTTTCGGTCACGACCGTTTCTCGCCAGACCGATCTGAGAGACGCTCGGGTTCGGTTTCCAGGTTTGCCGCGCTCACCTTGTGGAAGCTTCCGTGGAAGAGCCGCTTGACCGGAGGCTGGTCGAAGGTCACGCGCTGGATCTCGCCGCGCTCGTCCTTGTTGTAGAAGGACACGGTCTGTTTGGAAGCTACCAAGAAAAAAAAAAACGCGTGAACAAGCGGGCCGACATATTTCGGGGGCGACGTGTCAAAGAGCCCGTTTACGGTCGACGGTGACACCGGTCTCCGGTTTGTGGTCGGCCGTGGCCACCTGCCACACGTCGAAGGCGTCGGCGGGCGTGTCGGGTAGGAGGCGGAGCATCAGGATGATGGTGTAGACGGGCGGGAGACCCTCGGGGTGCACCTCGCTGTTACAAAAGCGGAACAATCATTATGTGTGCCTTCACTTTTTACATGTATTATTAAATATTTTTCGTACCATGCATGCATTTTGAAACTTGAACGAACAATGAGAGAAATTACCTGCCACGGCATTGGCATCATAATTCGCAAAATACTTAAAGTGATCCTCTGATTTAAATACATGTAGGCTCTAATAAACCACAATTGTTCTCTTGTACTAAAATATGTTGTTAGAAACACATAAAATGTTAAATCAATGGCAATATTTTATAATATTTACTACATATTTTGACCGTTAGTTGGCGCCATGGTTTGCGGGCTCGCAGTGATGACGTTATTGGTATCTTGCGTGTTCAACAATTGCTTATTGCTGCCTAAACTCGCGAAGTAAAATGCCACGATGTGCTGCTTTTGGATGCAATTTCCAGTCAAATGGAAAAAAGGGGAGTGAAGTGAGTGGTCAAGGTGGAATTATTATTTTTAGTGAATAAATGTGCATAAGTGGAAGCTTCTCCCCCTTTTTGGTCCCTGTATGCATGTATCCTACCCACTACGCGTTACGATGCGGACTGAGCAAGATTGACACTGACGAGGCAAGACATCTACAAGCCTGCACAACCGACTCTCGCAATCAGTTCTCCCGGATAGTCCAGAACAAATGGCAGGACGTCCTATCCCAACACAAGGAACACCGGAGAACGCCCGATATCCAACTGAAAACACGACTGATAAAACTCCAAGAGCCCCTTTGACTCTGAGGTGGCAAAATCCACAACCCTTGTTGCCCTGACAACAGTAACTCCCGAATCCTCCTGTCCAATCCACAAACAGACAATAATCCTAAACAACGCCCAAACACACCTTTCTTTTGCCCACAGCCCGCCCTGCGTGAGCCTTCGAAAAGACTGAACGTTTAACTAATCATTGTCATTTTTCTCGGGAACCTTTTGTCGACTTGTGGTATGGTGACCTTGGAACAAGTCTGCCTCCTGGCCTGAGTCTGTTTCTGATCCTCCTTGCCGTTTGATCGCTGTCGTCCTGAATAAATGAACAACTTGTGCTTCGAAGCCTTTTTCCAGCTTTAAAAATGGAGTCAGTTCAAGGTGAACGCCAGGAGTTTGGTTTTTTTGGCCGGG
The DNA here is from genome assembly GCF_030265065.1 of Corythoichthys intestinalis. Classification (NCBI taxonomy): domain Eukaryota; kingdom Metazoa; phylum Chordata; class Actinopteri; order Syngnathiformes; family Syngnathidae; genus Corythoichthys; species Corythoichthys intestinalis. The sequence continues at coordinate 1,128,953 of NC_080413.1, forward strand.
TTGTCGGGTTCTCGCCGGCACGGGTCGTTGGATCGGCTGACGTGATTCCGGCAATCTGGCTAATAGGTCAGATTCCTTCAGGTGATGAGACGCCGCTACATTGGCTTAAAGACTAGCAGCACATTCGACATATTTACATAAAATAAATGCTAAATGCGTGTTTATTTTTTATTTTTTGCTTTTAACCAAGAATGAACCCAAAAATTATTTTTCACCTCTACGAACTTTTGAGGCTTAGAGAGCACACCGACTTCCAAAATGATTGTGTAATGTACCAGATTATCCATAAACAAAACCATAAATTAGGTGACCTCATTCCAATCTGTGCTGTTCACCACAACTATACTACCAGGGGGGGGGAAAAAATCAAATTACTTGGGGGAGGCCAAGGTGTAAAAGCTTTAGCATTGTGTGGAGATGACCACAGATTTGGAACGAACTGAAACACTCAAAATGTCACATTCCAGCTCCGTCTTCAAGGAGAAACTCAAAGCTCAACTCCTAGAAATGTATGTCTTATATGCCGATTCCTTGGATAACACTAGTTCTGTACCTCGCAACAATAGCAAAGTAACCTGAATGTTAAATTGTGTGTCTGTGTATATGTATGCTGTCCATATTTGAAGATATCTGGCTAATATCTTATATTTGTGGAGAACTGGGCCCCCAACCAAAAGCTTTGAATAGCTTCCTTGGAGTGTCCTTTTCACGTATCTAATGGTATAAACATATACCGCTTCCATCTGTATATACCATATATCGTATATTTTAATGATGTGTGAATAAACTTAACTAAATCGAATCTAAATCAAAGTGTTTTTGGAGCCGCGACTCGGTGTCCGTTGCAATAAAAGTGTCCCGACTTGAAAGGTTGATGTACGAGCGGCGAAACGTCACGAGAAAGAAATTCAGGCGAGCGAGGAGAAGAAAAGCGAGAGAGAATTTGGCGGCTAGGGACGCAGTAAACAATGACGAGGGCCAGTTTCCTGCTCCGGCTCCTGTTGTCCAACTTTCTTGTTGCCGGGCGATACAAACACGTTCCGGCGCTGAGAAACAGATGCTAATTTGCGGAATATGGACGCGCTTCAACGCAGCGGAGTGTAATTCTCGGCGATATCGTCACACAGGGAGTCCCCGGACAATGTAGTGTTGCAATGTAGGATTCCAATGTTTGGCTCCCGATACCGATTCCCACACCCGACTGATGGGTATTGGCCGATGTCGTTACTGTACCGAAACCACGTTTTTCAAATTCATTTATTTTTAAATATACATTCCCCCCACCCCACAATACTAAATGACTGCATACTCAAAAGTAAAATATTCTTTCTTTATTCCCTGATAACAATGGCGTCATTTCAGTACTGTATCAGTACCGAAACATGATCACACGTATATCGACCCACACGTACACACGGTAGTCCTATTCACACCTGATCTACCTCATAGAAAGCATTGTAAACATTTCTCTTTTTCATTTGTGCAATATCTTGGTGCAGTATAAATATTGAGGTATGCTTACACAAAATGTAAGCCTACTGGGTGTTCTGTTTGCATCTTGTATTTACTTATTACTTTTTTTCTATTGGCACTGTTTATTTTAGTTACATTATAGATCTCACATCCATCAATCTACCAACCCATCCATCCATCCATCCATCCATCCATCCATCCATCCATCCATCCAGTGGTATGAAAACGTATGGGAACCTTTTGGAATTTCTCACATTTCTACCTAAAATCAACATCAAATGTGATTTGATCTTTGCCAAAATCACACAAATGAAAATACAGTGTCTGCTTTAAAACCACCCATACCGTAATAGGTCTTCATATTTTAATGTGGATAGCATGCAAACAATGACACAAGGGGAGAAAATAGGTGTCAAGTTCAAAAATAGACCCTTAGGTAGACATTTGTAAAAGGGTTAGCAAGCAATAATCATTTACTGGTTATATCAAATAAGAAAAAATATGGCAATATGTATTATGTATGTATTAGGTATATATGAGCACAAGCAAATATTCAATCAATCAAGCAAATATTCAATCAACCCTCGATAATGAACTCAACAATAGGTAAGTGAACACTCTGCCTAAGGAGACTTAAATAGCAATTGTAAACAATTTTTTACTATTTTAAGTCAGGTTTGTGCTCAATCACTGACGAATGGTTTAAAGCTGCCCTACCCACTATAAAGCACACACCTGGTAAAAATTGTCGTGTTAAGAAGCATTGTCTGATATGCATCATAGCTCAGTCAAAAGAGCTGTCTGAAGTCCTGCAATCAAGGATAGTTGATTTGTACAGAGCTGGGAAAGGATCCAAAACCAATCTCTAAAAGTCTGGATGTTCATCAATCGGCAGTCAGAGAAGTTGTTTACAAATGGAGAGAGTTTGGCACTGTTGCTTCTCTCCCGAGGAGTGGCCGTCCACCAAAGATGACGCCAAGAGTTCAGCGCAGAATACTCAGAGAGGTGAAAAAGAACCCTGTAATGTCTGCTAAAAACTTCAGAAATCACTGGCACAGTCCAATATCTCTGTGCACACATCAACTATTTGACCATGAATGGTGTTCATGAGAGGACTCTACGGAGGAAGCCACTGCAAAACATTGTTGCTCGTTTAATGCTCGCAAAAAGGCACTTGGACACTAAACAGAAGTTATTTTGTGGACTGATGAAATCAAAGTTGAATTGTTTGGGAGTAACACACAACATCATGAGTGGAGGAAAAATGGAACAGCTCACCAACATCAACACCTCATCCCCACAGTAAGGCATGGTGGAGGGAGCATCATGATTTGGGACTGTTTTTGCTACCTAAGGACCTGGACTACTTACAATCATTAATGGAAGAATGAATTCAAAAGTTTTGCAGGAAAACCCGAGGCCGTCTGTCAGACAGTTGAAGCTAAAAAGAGGATGGATGCTGCAACAAGACTTCAGTATGGTTTCAGAAGAACAAAATAGACGTTCTGGAGTGGCTAAGTCAAAGACTAGACATGAACCCCATTGAGATGCTGTGGCATGACCGAAAGACAGCCATTCATGTTTCAGTTTTGTAAAGAAGAATGGGCCAAGATTAGTCCTGATCGATGAGCCAGATTGATCTGCAGCTACAGGATGGGTCTGGTTGAATTTATTGCTGCCAAAACGGGGGCCAAGATACTAAATTTGATGGTTGACTTACTTATTTTTTCCCTCTTCTGTCATTGTTTGCACACTATGCCCATAAAATATGAAAACTTACAAAGGTTCGAGTGGTTTTACTTGAAGCAGTTTTTTCATCTGTGTGATTTTGACAAAGATCAGCTCACATTTGATGATTTTATGCAGAAATGTGAGAAATTCCAAAAGGTTTAGATACTTTTTCATACCACTGTAGGCGCAACACAAAATGCGGAGTGGATGACCGTCAATCGTACGGAAGGCGTTTGGATAGGGGACCATTTTACGATGGCGAGGTGAACTCACGTGCTGGGCATGGTGAGGTAGGCGTTGGCGTGCAGTCGGTAAGCTGTGAAGCTGTTGAAGGAGCCCGGCTCCATGGAGACGCCGCTGACCTGGCCGTACGTCCTCTCTGTCAGGTTGAACGCTTCCAGCATTCGGAACCCTGCCGCCGTCGCAACAATAAACAAACTTCTTAGAGAAATTGAGAACTGAAGATGCAAATAAATACATTTGGGAAGAAATAGCTTAAAATATGTCATTTTAAAATCATCACATTGAAATATGTTAAAATTTTAAATAATTGAAGATTGCATTTTCAAAACAAAAATGTTTTACGCATTTTAAATGGTATTTTTTCATTCATAAATTTATAAAAATAGACACGTTAAAATAAACGGGGAAAAAAATGCATAAAAATGTCCTTTACATATACAAATCTCAAAACACATAAACAGCTAAATACATTTTTAAATAATTAAAAAGAATTTGAAATAAACTAAAAGTGACAAATGAATGGTGACCTTTAAAAAGATATTTTAAGGGGTTTACTCTAACCCTTTTTATTACTTACTCATTCATTTATAAAAATTGAAAAAAATTGATCAAATTAATAAAAACGTAAAATTTAAAGTGAAAAATTGAAATAAATCTTCAACACGGGGTCAATAAATGCCTACCTAAGATATTTCATGACATTTTAATTTCACATTTTGGCTTTCACGACAGCGTACTCACCGGGAGACGTGAAGCCGTTGACAAAGATGAGCGGGCACGCTGCAAGCGAACGGGACAACGAGGCACCGTGAACGGACGTCTCATCGTTCGGTCTCCTAGCGGCGGGCACTTACTGGAAGTGGCCGTCTCGCAGATAAAGTTGATGAGGTTCTCCTTGATGGTGTCGAAGGCGTCAAAGTCGTCCACCACGAAGACGTGCCTCTCGCTGGGCTTGCTGCCGATCTCCTGTAGCTCGGCAAAGTCCACGTCGGCCACGCCCACCGCAAACACCGTGTAGCCTTCCGACGAACGACGGTTAGCCACTCCCGTCTCTTTCCGGCGCCCTCCGTCATCTCGAAAGCTTACCCGCGTGTTGCATCCTGGCGGCGTTCTTCCTGACTTCGTCCTGCGAGCGTCCGTCGGTGATGACCACCACCACCTTAGGGACGTTCCTCCTCATGCCGTTCTCCACCGTGAAGGCCTTCTCGTACGTGTGCTTCAGAGCCATACCTGAGTGGGCGACGTGGACGCCGTTAGCACGTGTCGGCGCTGACAGCGGGGAAGGCTTCCCACCTGTTTTGGTGTTCCCGCCTCTGTAGCGGATGTGATGAGGTGCCATCACAGCCACGCCTTTGTCGCTGTACGAGTTCAGTTTGAACTCAGTTTTGGCATCGTCGCTGTACTGGACAAACGACACCTGCGCGCAGGGACCGCGTGGTTAAAGCCGGTCCGGTGAGAACAAAACCACAACGGGAAACTTCTTGCAGCGACTTGGGACGAACCTGCATCCCGGTAGGTCCGATGACGTCGAAAGTCGCGATCATGTCGGAGACGAAATGCACAACTTTGGTGAAGCTCTCCTCGCCGATACTCCAGGAGCCGTCGATGAGGAAGACCACGTCCGCTTTGGCTCCCTTGCAAACTGAAAGGAGAGAACCACCAGGCGACCCATGAGTTAGCGTGGAAACTATTTTAGCTGAAAGTTTGTTAGCAATCTTTATTAAAAATTGACATCTTTTTAAAACGATTTATCAATTCTTGACGCGAGCATATCGACAACACTTGGAGGGAATAGTATCTTTTTTCGTATTTACCGTTTGACAGTTTGTAACAGACCCAATATAAAACAAATAGCATTTATATCATAGTTTAAGGAAAACAAGCAGAATATATTTGACATAGGGCATAAGAGATACATGACGCCTTCTTATCACGGAAGCCCAAAGCATGTGTGATGCAACTGACTGAGCTAGATTGATGCTGACGAGGCAAGACATCTACAATCCCACGTCTGCACCACCAACTCCTGCAATCAGTTTTTCAGGACAGTCCAGAACAAACTGCAGGACATCCTGTCCCAACACAAGGAACACCGGAGAATGCCCGATATCTAACTGATAACACGACCGATGAGACTCCAGAACTCCCTTTGACACTGAGGCGGGCAAAATTTCCCACTGCGGTTGCCCCAGTAATGGTGACTCAGCAACTGTGACGCACGAACTAAACAGCCCAAACTGCGATAGAAGATTATCCTAAACAACGGCCAAACACACCCATCTTCCTGCCCACGGCACGCCCTGCGAGAGCTTTAAAAAAAGAAAGACCGAATGTTTAACTAATCGTTGACATTTTTTCTCGGGAACCTTTTGTTGACTTGTGATATGGTGACCCTGAATCCTCGCCTGGGTCTTTCGCTGTTTTGCCTTGCTGTTTGATCGCTGTCGACCTGAATAAATTGCCCACTTGTGTTTCAAAGCCTTCTTCCAGCTTTCAAAATGGAATCAGTACAAAGGGTTAAGACTAAGTTGAACACGCGGGGTTTGGCCTTTTGGCCAGGTTGTTGGATTCTCGCCAGCCCGGGTTGGGCGGTTCGACTCGCGTGATTCCAGCAGTCTGGCTGAAGGGTCAGATTCCTTCAGGAGTGTACTGCAGTGTTTGCATTAAAAAAGGAGAGCCTGGCTGAGGGCAGTGGGACCGCCGCATGGAAGTTCTTCCAAGCCGCACATTCCACCACTCCTCGTCGAACCCCCATCCGTGGAGTATAATGCATGTGGTGCGTCTCCACGCGTTATTGTCTCACGAAGAGTTCTTTTAAGCCCTCACACTGTTCACTACATTAGTAGAACATTAGAGCACAGGTCTCCTCGCGTTTTGTGTGAAAAAGAGTGAGATAGATGTTAGACACCATCTTGAAAGAGAAGAAGGCATCAAAGCAGTAAGACTACCTCACGCGAAAGGTAAGATTTTTTTTCTTTTTTTCCTTTGAATACTGTCCTATTATCCACTTCATAGCAGGTATTAACGGTTAGGGTAGGTATACTGAAGGGAATAGTATCTTTTCTCGTATTTATCGATCAACTGTTTGTATTACTCTAACACACCCAATATAAAATAAATAGCACTTATATCATAGTTTAAGGAAAACAAGCAGAATATATTTGACATAGGGCATAAGAGATACATGACGCCTACTTATCATGGAAGCCCAACGTGTGTGTCATGCATCTGACTGAGCAAGACTGACACTGACAAGCCCACGTCTGCACCACCAACTCTCGCAATCAGTTTTCCCGGACAGTCCAGAACTAATGGCGGGACACCCTGTCCCAAAACAAGGAACACTGGATAACATGATTGACATACTGCAAGAGCCCCTTTGATGCTGAGGTGGCAAAATCCACAACCCTCATTGCCCTGACAACAGAAACTCCCGAATCCTCCTGTCCAATCCACAAACAGACAATAATCCTGAACAACGCCCAAACACACCCTTCTTCCTGCCCACGGCCCACCCCGCGAGAGCCTTCAAAAGAATGACTGTTTAACTAAGCATCGTCATTTTTTCTTGGGAACCTTTTTTTGACTTGTGATATGATGACCCTGAATCCTCGCCTGGGTCCCTTTGTGCTGTATGATCGCTGTCGACCTCGGGATAAATTGTCAACTTGTGTTTCGAAGCCGTTTTCCAGCTTTCAAAATGGAGTCACTACAAAGGGTTAAGACTAAGGTGAACGCACAGAGTTTGGCCTTTTGGCCAAGTTTTTGGGATCTCGCCAGCCCGGATTGCTGGAGCCACGCTGGTTTAAAGGTCAGATTCCTTCAATACGGAATGTTTAAATGTGTTTGTCTATCTTTTTTTTCTGGTTTTGCCCCGATTATAAAAGCGTTTTAGTAGTGCTTGGAACGGATTAGGGCATTTTCACAGAAAACGCGTCCCTAACTTGCGGAATTTTCAGGTTACAAGACTACTTCCAAAACCAATTCATTTCGTAAGTAGAAGCATCGCTGTACTTTTATCCATGAAGCATTTTGCTTGTAGCCCAGTGTAAAAAGTATCACCATGTATTACCATATCGATATATTGTCACGCTCCTAGAGAGAAGATAATGATTACCTGGCCAAGAAGGGGGGATGGTGGGCGGCGGGCTGGGCGTGGGCGGGAGCGTCGGAGCGGGAGTCGGCTTGACAACTAAAACGAAAGCAAAGACGTTCGGAACGGACGCCGGACGCTGCGGCGTTTCTGGAGAGCTCACGGGTTCGCTCCTTGACGCTGACGCCGGGTCCCTCCAGGTTGGGCGTCTGGACGTAGACGGTGGCCCGGTAGGGGGCGTCGGGCGAGAGGCCGTCAAAGCAGTACTGCGGTACGCCGGCGGGGATGGTCACCTCGTGCTGACCCCTGCTCGACGCTGTCGGGGGGAAAAATAAAACGAGGTCGGCATCAAAATTACTGGAGTCAGCGTCTTGCCATTTTCAAGGAATGTTCCTTCGCCCCTTTTGGTCAATCGAGGGCCGTCGATGAGTTCAATACATAGTCAACCACGTGTCCGAAATTACACGTGGGTTACTCCTGCTGATGCGAGCCAGATGGCAATTGACCGGCAGGTGGTTTTTGACTAAGCGAACATGGTGGTCACAAATACAGACTAGTCAGACGGTCAAAGAGTCACTCGTCAAACAGGGGGCCGGGAAACATCTGTCGTCTCGCAACACTTTGGACTTTTGCGGCGTGTCAGAAGCGTAAAAGCAGCAAATCTGGAACGAAAGCTCAACTCACGTTCCAGCGGGTCCAGGCGGATGCGGTAGGACGTAGCCGCTCGGTGAGCGCTCCACTTGATGCAGAACTTGTCGTGGGCCACGTTGTACGTCTCGATGTTGCTCACGTTCAGGAACACTGCGCAAAATGCACAAAAAAGGGCTGGAGTCACCACGTTACTTGCGTTTATGCTACCTTCACGGAGTGTCGTAATTATGGTAACTTTCACTTGTCGATGAGAAGATTGCACGTGAAGTTGGGTTTTTACTGGAAATTTTGGATTCTATTATGATACTGTACCTGAGTTGAATTTTACTTTTCAAAATGGCGGAGCAAACCAGAAGTTGTGAAAAGTACATTTTTTAAGAAGATGTATCATCAACTTGCATGTTCTTTTGACGACGGCGTAATAACGCCGTGAACACATTTATAAAAACAATTTTTGAAACAAGTGTTTGCTAAAATGTTCAGTTACAACCAAAAATGTACTGTAGATTTTGCTCACACAACAAATCAAAAGCTACGTTTTTTCACTACGACAACAAAAGCCCATGAAGAGGACATACTCGTAAATACCAATTAGCAAGTGGTAAGGATCATCTTTCCTAGATCATGTGAAGGCAACATTACGTTTGACCTTCAAAGTGACTTTAAATTACGGTAGATCAAAAGTTAATTAAAGTGGCTTTTAAGACATTCTCTCATTTGAAAAAGTAGCTTGCTAGAGGCCAGAAGTACGCAGGTAGATTTGTGGCTTTATTATTCAATCAAACAAAAGTTACTTCAATCAAAAAAAAAATGTGTTTGAATGCAAAAATAAATTTGACACAAAAAATGCATTTGAAAACTGAAACTGAAATTTTTCATTGAATATACAGTATTTTTGTGATTTAAGTCAACTCTTTATTTAATTGAAACAACTTTTTTAAAAGGAATTAATGCTGTTTTGCGTTTGTGCCACATTTTGGCTAGGACATTTTTGTCTGATTCAATCAAAAAATAAGTTGCTTCAAACAAACAAAAATATTTTCAAAAGAAAAATCACTTTGATCAAAAAAAGAAAAATTTCAATAATAGAAAAAAAGATTTTGAATATGAAAAAATATTTGAGATTCAAAAATTTGCATTTGAACACTTAATTTTTCATTGAAAATATTTTCTTTTATTTCAGCAATGCTTTTTGTGTTTGGCCCATATTATCATTGGGACATTTGTGTCTAAATCATTCAATCCTAAAAAAAGTTGATTCAATGAAAAAAAAATATTTTCAATCAAAACAAAAACTATTTGAAAAATAAAATTGCCCTCCCCTAATATTTTTGGGGGAAAATAATATTTTTATTTGAAATTATTTTTTGTTGTTGAAGTGTCACTTTTTTGAAGCGCAACAAGTTTCACTTAAAAAAACGACCTTTTTTTGATTGAAGAGAAAAATGTTTTGAACTTCCTTTTTTTTTTGATTGAAGAGGAAAAAGTTTTGAATGCACTTTTTTTAATTGAAATTTTGACACAAATTTTACTGAGTGTTATTGGTCAGACATGTTTGATTGACAAGTGATGATGATGAAGCAAGAATCATGGCCATCACTCGTCGGGCCCCAGGCCGATTATTTCAATCAAAAATGTTAGTTCAATCAAAAAAAAAAAAAAACAAAAAAAAAAACAAAATTAAATCAAAGAAAAATATTTTTCGAATGATTTTTTTTTGTTTTGTTTAATTTTCAAATTTATTTTTGCATTTGCATTTTTTTTGTTTGAAGTGACTTTTTTTGATTGAAAATATATAGGCTACAGTATTTTGACTGATGAGACTTTTTTTTTTTTTTTTTTGATTGACTGAACACTAAACACACAAATCTACCTCAATACAGAAGTGCCACCGTACCAAAGATCCTTGTCTTAAGGTGTAGTAACTGGCGGCTATCTTGCAAGAGAACTTGTAGTTAATGAGAGTGACTTATGCTTCTAAAGTATGATCTTAATTTGCGAAATGCTAGATGGAATTTTTTAAAAATTCTAATTATTTTGAAGTATGCATCAAAATGACTGCATCTTTGACATTTATCAAAAACTACTTCACGGCCGACAAGTGCCGTTAAGAGTTTTATACGATATCCACCAGCGCAAGTACATACGTGTGGTTCCCGGTCCGGCGAGAGGGGCGCTGACGCCGTTGATGTACTGCGCCAGGACTTGGACGTCGTAGGTGGTTCCGGGCTTGAGGTTGTGTAGCGTGTACGACGTCACGTCGCCCACGAAGAAGTCCACGGCTTGCTCGTTGCTGCCTGTCAAGGGAGGAGAGCCATGTTGGTCAGGTCAAGGCTGAGAAAACCCAGCCAAGCTCCAGTGAACACCCGTTTGGTCGCAGAGAAGGTGTTTCAAAAGACTTAAGGACAAAACCTGATGTTACAAGCGTCTGAAATCACTTAATCTTACGACCGATTAATAACTAACGAACATTCATTCGCTGCCAGCCTCCCGCTTCAAATGGATCAGGCGTCTACTTGTGGATAAACTCCTTTCAATTGGCGGCAGAAGCATGAAGAAAACCTCAGGGCGGCCATGTTGTTAGGGGCGACGTTCCAATTAAAGTCAATCTTTTGACATTTAAAATGAAATCATAATTAGCTTATTTCTCAAACCATTTTCAACCCGATTATTTTGTCAACGTGTAAACATCTGATATTTACTCAGTAGCTGCAATTGACGCCGCTAGATGTGGGAGGGTTGGCAGCGAATGCACAATTCCGCCTCAAACGGATTGGACGTCAACTAGTGATAATCTCGCTGAAATTCACGGCAGAAGGATGATTGGACACCACACGATTGGACATCTATCATTGTCTTGGGTAGGTCGACCGGCGATTGGAAAGAATCTCGAAGACAACATTGTGCGTAATTTTGTAGTACTGCCCGATTTTCAGTGCTGTATCACTACTTATTAAGGCCATATTTTTGAAAATAATAAATCCAATGACTTTTCAAGGATCTGGTATAGGCGACAATACACGGGCGTCCACTGCAGATCGACAAAATACTGAAGGGGGCGACCTCGAGGCCAGTATATGACTCGGTATCCTTCCACGGGCGCCGCCACGGGGTCCCAGGCCACTCGGAATCGGGTGTACCACTCGTCAGACACGCGCAGGTTCCTCGGGCTCAGCAGGCCGACTGCGGGCGAAAAAGCGGCGTTGAGCGACGGCCGGACCGGACGCCGAAGAGAAAGCGTCGAGCCGAGGCCTCACTCGTGCGTCCCTTTCCGTTGAGGAGTCCTCCGGGGCCCTCGGCGTAGACGGCCTCCACCGTGATGTTGTAGGGCGTGTCGGGGTAAAGGTTCTGAAGACGGGCGTTGTTCCTGTTGCCCGGGACCACCGCCTAATGACAAAAGGCATTATGTTAGGACTGTTGAGTTTACGTGTCATTACGGTAGGAAACAGTTTTTTTAACAAGATTTATTGGCAATTTAAACACTTTTTGGACGCCAGCCTGATGGGAGAAAATATTATGTGATGTATGATTGCCTCTGTGACCTAGATTGTAACAACTTCTCCTTGTTTACTCCGCCACTTCGACGATTGGTTTTCACCTTGGGTTCCATAGTTAGGAGGGAATCTCACGAGATAACTTGTCTTGCACCATAGTACGCGCTTGAGTTCCATAGTTAGGAGGGAATCTCACGAGATAAGTTAAATAAGCATTCTACTTTAACCGTTGGGAGCCTCAACTAGGGGGGAATCTCATACCCTTTGGGGGGGGTCTCACGAGTTCGGGTGGTGCGTTTTTGTGGGGGCTAGGAGTGGCCACCCGCGTCAGACATGCCTATAAGAGTCGGGAGATTCCCCAACCCAACGAAGTCTGCCAGAGGATTACGTACGGGTCGCTTGGCTTTGTTCCTTTGCCGCTTTGCCGGAGCGTTGGCTCCCCGCTTATTTGTCAACGGTAAGCGATTTTCATTGTTAAGGAACAGTTTGTTGTGCTGCAACGGTAACGCGGGCAATCTGGGATTGACCAACTAGATTTATTGTCATCGTTACTAGAGCTGGGAATCTTTGGGCACCTAACGATTCGATTACGATTACGATTCAGAGGCTCCGATTCGATTATAAAACCATTATTGATGCACCCCCCTCCTTTTTTTTTTTTTTAAATAAAGTTTTGTACATTAGTTCCAAAATTGTTCAAAAATACTCTCAGGCTAAACCAAACTACTATTTCAGTATCAAGTTAACATATAGCAGTAAACAAATATACAAAAATAACATTAAATAAAAAAACTCCAGTCCCCATTCTGTATCAGCAGCTTTAAACTACATTCAATTAATTTAATGTTGTGAATCAACCGTTAAAGTTGTTAAAATTGCTCCCGTTATTCCATAATTTCCCTTTTGTCTACTTTTGAAATGTGAAAGTTTTAAAACTATTTTAAAGATAGATTCAAGTCAATATTTTACCGATTTAGGAGTATTTTAGATAAAAAGTTAATTAGGTTTGCTTGGAAGGTTCGCTACAACAGCATTGCAGGGAAGTTTACTGCTTTAAGATGGCGGCCGTTTACTAACGCCCGCATCTAGCTTTTTGCAGATGTGCTGCTACCGCTACCGAGTCTATAATCCATCTAGTCCTATATAAATGATATCTACCGTAACATTATGTAGCTTAGCTGTACTTGTAGCAGCTTTTCGGCAGCAGTCAGGTATGTTGTTGTGTTTTTTTATCTCGTGGCATGAGTTGAGCTAGAGCCGTGAGTTGAGCGTTGGCATTACCCGAGGGGCCGGTTAATGAGAAGCATAATGCTTAGCTACTCCGGCTCCGTTCCGTCCCAAAGACCGCGCGGCGCGCTGAGTGTGTTGTACTTCCGCTTTACTTGGCATATTTCAGTAATCGGAATTTGGATGTTTGTGAATCGTTCTCGAATCTTCCACGGCCGAATCGCGAATAATCTAAGAATTGGAAATTTTGCACACCTCTAATCGTTACTACTTCTTATGCTTGTTCTTGATACTTGTTGCTTGCTCTTCTGGGATTGTAATCAATAAATCTCATTTATCCTGCATTTTTTAATCAATAAACATCGGCTATTGAGCAAAATTGTGCTGGTTGCTGACTCACCGCGAACCCGGAAATTTCGGAAAACACAGCCTGATACCGTAGAGCAGCGGTCCCCAACCCTTTTCTCACCACGGACCAGAGAAGGCATTCCAATTTTTCTCATGGGTGCCAAAGATGGTGCACGACGGCAAAAGTCAAGCTTCGCCGCACCCAGGAAACGAAATCCCAAGTACAAATACATTTATTTTTCATGCCGCAGGAGAAAGCTGTGACTTTTATCGCTGCAAGGAGGAGGGCGAATTTGAAACGGCCATATTAGTTTTGGCGAGAGCAACTTTTCAAGTGTCCAACAGCTCAGGAAACGGCCATAATTACCAATGTGGTAAGGTTCGTCTTTCCCACAGCGTGACCAAATACAGTATACCGGAAACAGTAGTACAGTAGTACCGCTACATACGAATTTAATTCTTTCCAGGACCTTGTTTGTATGTCGAAATGGCCGTATGTTGAGCGGGATTTTGCCATAAGAATACATTATAATTCAATGAATTTGCTCCACAGCCCAAAAACTTACACTGAAGCCTTCATAAATCCTGCTGATACAATGACAAATAGCAATTACACATCGCAAAACAAATAAATTATGAATACAAATCGCAATAATAATCAAAATGTATTCATAATAATAATGTCCATAGACTTCATAATTGTATTGACGGGTCACAGCCGTCAGGCACTGCGCAACGCCTTCAAGTAGGGGGCCGTCCTACAGTCCGCTTCAGTTATTCACAGTCATGCAGCGGTCCAATGCCGGATTTAAGTTGAAAAAGTACGAAAGCTACACCGCATACAAACAGAAAGGATTGTCTCAGGAGTGATTTGTTTAGGGAGTCAAGGTAATTATTATATTTTTCCTACCATGCATGCATTTTGAAACGGGAAAAAAAAAATCAATGGGAGAAATTAACCGCTACAGATTAGCATCATTCTTTGACATATTTATGTAAAATAAAAGCTCTGTTTACATTTGGCGGCTGCCACACTGACGAACAGACTAGCATTGTACTTCGACATATTCACGTAAGATAAATGCTAATTGCACCTTTTTTTTTTTTTTTTTGCTTTTAACCAAGAATCGAGACTGTTTTATGTCCATATTTATCAATAATTCAGGGATTTAAGCATTTATTCACAAGAATTTTCACCGGAAAAGCTCTGTTTACATATGGCGGCCGCCACATTGACTAACAGACTAGCATTGAACTTCAACATATTCACGTAAAATAAATGCTAACAGCACTTTTTTGTGTGTGCTTTTAACCAAGAATCGAGACTGGTTTGCATCCATATCTATAAAGAATTCAGGGATTTAAGCATTTATTCACAAGAATTTTTAACGAAAAAAGCTCTTTGTCTGTCATACCACTTGTTCAGCTTTGACAGCCACGCCAACAATGCAGGCCCCTATCAATCGGCCCGCGGCCCATCAATATCATTATGAAATCTATGTAATGTCCCAAATTGGGTTCAAATGCGGCTGAATTTTGCATGCCGTTCCTGAACGCACCACGTGACTGACGCGAGAGTGAGAGAGGTGCGGAAGAGTGGGAATGTTTTACTTTCTCTTTTCATGTTCTTTTGTTGCTAGCGTCGGCTACGGCGGAAAGTAGTCGTATTGTGTTACATAAGTTCTGAAATAAATGATTAAAAACCTGACCAAGCTTGCGCCTTCCTAGCCGAAATTACAATAATAATGAGAGTCGTCCTCTAGATCGTAGACATATTTCGGCCGTATTGCCGAGAAAGTTCACTAACGCGCACACCACGCTCATATTTTTTCCATCATTTTCTTCGCAAATTTTGTAATAAAGTGTTTTCATGCCCTCCAATCGGATGATCAATCAACATTCTGTAATGTGATTTTCCCTTTTGCAGTGGGTCGGTGATGGCTGACTTGTGGTGTTCCTGTTGTGCTTGTTCTTTTATTGCCCTGGGAAAAGGGCAGAAACATCTGCACTTAAGAGAAAACAAACATCAGCGCTGGATCAGGGAGACCATTGAAATCCCCAAGGGGGGGTTAAAGACCATCAACAGGGATGAATGGGCTTACATGCTCTCTACTACCTGGACCAGCATCCTGGGAGAGTGAATGGTCAGCAGATCCCAGCATCAGTGACACTCTGATGAAGGCGGAAGTAGTCGCCGAAACATGTTAGGTAAATAAAACAACCCAGAACAAATGTCTGGGATAGAAGAAAAAAATCCAACTAACCGATCTCAAAATGGGTAGAAAGTGATTTGTGAGCAGGCACTGATGAAAGATCCCTTCATCGCTTCCTGCTTGATTAGTAGTGGACTTTTCAGTGAACTGTGAAGGTCCAAATTTGGACGGAGGGGGAGTTATAGTTCCTGCAGCTGCCATGAATACTTCAGCGCCTCGTGAATTTTATTTTAACCGGCGCGATGACGGTGTTAGTTTAAGGCCGCCGTGTAATTATTCCCGCCGTTCGGCGGGCTGTGATTTATGAGCCGACGGCGCCCCGGACCGCGTGTGACTTCACCGCATAGTTTGGAGGCGACGTCACGGCCGACCGAGGCCGGGGCGCTTCCGACCGACCCCCTGACGCGTGCGTCACTTTTTCCCTGTCCGCGTTCCCCCCGCTAAGCCGCGGGTTTTGAAGGCATCCCCTGGGCTGAAGGAGTCAAAGCCCTAAACACGGTTTTCTTCAAAGGGCCATTATGGCTGCCGCAATGAATCCACTCATCGATAAACACCGTAATTTTCGGATTATAAGACGCTACTTTTTTCCTTCATTTTGAATCCTGCAGTTTATAGTCCAGTGCGCCTTATTTGTTGATTTATTTGGGTTAATAGGTAACACTTTATTTGACAACGTCGTCATTAGACCATCATAATTTTGACATGACACTAACTGAAAGCTTATGACAAATGTCATTAAGTGTCATCCAGCAAATTATGTCACGAACTCCATTTATGTCCAGATCTTTTACATCCATTCAGAAGGGAGTTCATTTGCCGGATAACATTAAATGGCATCCGTTATGAGCATTCATTAATGCTCGTGACAATGTCATGTCATAATTATGATTGTCTAATGATATGTCTTATGGCGCCACTGTCAAATAAAGTGTTACCAAATAGCATAACTAGCAATTAATGAAACAACTGGAACAGTAACTGAAGAAATGATTAGCACAGAACATGAATTTTTTTTGATTGTTATTTACATCTGTAGCGCTGCAATGCATGCTAGGAGGCATGGTGGACAATAACAGTGTTGGCAGGAGGTGGCTGCAGAGGTTGACTGTCTCCCCCATGGGAGCAGTGATGGCCAAATGAAGCTTCTTCAAGCAATAAAGCTTAGCAGCCAGTTTTTTCAAAGCTTCATAGTGGTTAATTTGGGCTTATGATAGTCGTTTGATGCCACTGTCATAAAAAAGTGTTACCGGTTAATAAAATTTTGTGTAAATATCCCATAATGCAGTGGGGACCGCTGCGGCTTATAGTCCAGTGCAGTTTATCTATGAACAAATGTCGTTTTGGTGTCAAATTTGGTGGGTGACGGCTTATAATCAGGTGCGCCTTATAGTGCGAAAATTACAGTAATCGATTGTGAAAAGAATCAACATTTTTGACAGTCGAACCATTGTTAATCGTCATTTTTACCAACCATAAAATTGATCGAATCCTCATTTTTGAGCCTCTTGTTTGCCAATACAATGATCCTAAGATGCTTCTCGTCTCAACTTTTGCGCCTCAGGGCATCGTGGATTTTTTAATCTTGTCATAAGAATAAATTGGCTTAATTAATAATATAATAAATAAATAATAATATTAAATAAACAATTTGCTTGGCATAAATTTTGCTATTTTTGCAACTTCGCGGAAAAAAAAAAAAAACGTAACAAAATGGCTCAGTGGCGCCGCCCTTGAAATTTTCAAAAAGGCCTCTCCTATTAGGTTTTTCCAACATAGAGCTATGAAATTTGAGGAGTCGATACCTTGTGCAAAACTGCTCCAAAAAGTGTCTTGCACTAAACGCAACAGGAAATCGGATATTTTGGATTGAATTTGAAAAAAATATGCAATTTTAGTCAATATACTTGGTGCACGTTTGAGATCTTGGCGCCTAGGGGGTTCATTTCGATCCTCCTCAAAATTGGCGAGACTGTTCATGAGAAATATGAAATCTTAAGGTATCAAAATGGGGAGTTTTCATACATAGGCCTGACCTGGACAGGGCGCCAAAATTGGCCATTTTTTTTTTAGCAAAATGCTAAATTCAGTAAATGATTACTAACTTTCTGATACAAGGTTCAGCCTTTTTCATATCTGGCATGTGTGAGAGGTATCCCAGCCTGAACACGATAGCATTGACAAATTACCCATTAGGCCTAGCGCCCCCTGCTGGGAACAAGAAACCCCCTATTTTACAAGACAGGCTCTTCCTCCAAGGGACCTCAAACTTGCATCAGGGGAGCCTTAAGACAAGTGTTCAGGTGCCTGATAAAAAATATTGAGGTTTCGTTGAAGTGAAGGGCTCCAAACAGGAAAGGGAAAATGACCGTCGCCATTTTGTCTCGCCACAAATTTTTAAGAGTCATAACTTGGCAGACATACAATATATCTGTGCCAAACTTTCCGTGCTTGGTGAAAGTTGTACCCTGAAGGGTCCTGTAGGGGTCATCTGCATCAACCCTACAGCGCCAACTAGTGGCAACAGAAAGTCACTCATTTTGCTTAAACAGTTCTTTTCAGGTTGGTCACTGTAGTTACCAGACCTTTTGTAATACTGCTTTGTTAGGCCTATGTCCACATGTCTGTGTCCGTTGCCGTGACGACCCTTTGTTCGCCATTAACAGTTAGTATATTTCTTAAGGGACTTAGGCATCCTGTAGAGTAGCAAAATTTGGCACACTTGGTGGAATAGGCCCAATTAGAAGATTCATTTTGGTTTTGAATAAGGACGTGGCTGCACAGGTCATTAGCCTCCTTTTTTGTAGGACCCTCTTCAATAGGGGTTTTATCACCTAGGTGTGTGCATGTATTTCTAATCCCAAAAATAGGCAAGTTTCGTGCATATTAGGGTCTCATGAGATGATGAGAGGGAGACGATCTGCCACCACCCTGACCTGCATGCCGTCAGAGTTCAGTCCTGAAGAAGTATGATTGGACGCCAAACGATTAGACATCTATTATCATCTCGCGTCGACGCCGGCCATCTTGGGAAGGGAAACCAGCGGTTCAAAACGAACTCGAAAAGTAAATATTGCGTGGCCTCGGCGCAATGTTTGATAGGACTTATCGATACCGATGTCATTTTTGTGCCATATCAGTAGCAATACTCGTGCAACGCTAGTACTTACATATTGGGTGATGGGGTCTCCGGTCATGGGCGCGTAGGCGATGCGATACTGTCTCACGGGTCCCTCGGCGTGGTCCCACCCGACGGTGAGCGAGTTGGTGGTGGCTTCGAACACGCGCAGGTTGCGAGGTCCGGCACGGGGCACTGGGAGAGGAACGCCGCGTCAACGGGCCGTCCGTCAAACCGTACCGCCGTCGACGGCCTTACGCGTTTTGCCGTCGGTCTTCAGCGACACCCCCTCTCCGTCGGGGTACGTGGCGGCCACGCTGACCCGGTAGGGCGTGTCCGGGATCAGGCCGTCCAGGAAGGCGTTGTTGACGTTGCCGGGGACCAGCACCTTCACCAAAAATCAAACAACACTCTGATGTCATTCCCGGCCGACGCCAAGAGCTGGCGTCATCGTCGTCACGCCGGCTAGCTAGCGGGCTGCCAAATACTAACAAAGGTAAACAGGCCGACGGAGAAGAGGAACTCATTCGCTGCCATTGACAGAGATAGATGTCAAATGCAATTGAAGCATAGAGGTTCAATCACATGGCGTCCAAACGTCCTTCTGCTGTGAGTTTATCACTAGTGGATGTCTGATCCACTTCAAATAGATTGGAAAACATCGAGCGCTGTCAATGGCAGACAATTTATGCAATAGACAATAAATCCGTTTTGACGGAAGTCCAAGTGGATTGGACAACGCTGTCAGTGGAATGAAAATATGATCATTTTTGGTTTTTATACATTTATTAAAAAGTAAAAACATTAAAAAGAGCCTATTCATCGATTTTCCCCTAATTTCTTTAAAATTTCTATTTAAAAAAAAATACATCAGATTGAAAAAAAAAAAAAGAGAATATTTTTCGGGTTTTCCTTTTTTAATTTTTAATAAATTAATTTTAATTTTATTTTTATGTTTTTTTTATATTATTTTTAATAATAATAATATATACAAATTTAATAATTAATATTTTCATGTTTCTTTTTTTCAAAGTAAATTAAAAAAGTTAAATTAAAAATATTGAAATGAAAATATTTACTGATTTTTTAAAAATTATTTTTTAAATACATCAGGTTAAAAAAAAAAAAGAATTTTTGTTAAAGTTTTTTAAATCAAGAGAGTAAATTAATGTCTTTTTTAAAAATAAATTCAAAAAGTTAAAATAAAAAAGTAAAATTAAAATATTTATTGATTTTCTCCTTTTTTTCAAATAAAATCAATTTTTTAAAGGTAAATAAAAAAAAATCTAAATAAAATGTTTAAATGAAAATATAAGATTATAATTCTCCTTACTTGTTTTCATTGTATTTTTTTAAATTAAAATTTTAAATCAACAGATAAAAAAAAAAGAAAAATACGTGAAAATTAAGATAAATTTAAAAAGGTAAAATAAAAACATTAAAATGAAGATATTCACTGATTCTCTTTTTTTTCCAAATTAATCAGAAGAAATGGTTTAATGTAAAAAATCTATATAAGAGAATGTTTAAATTATTACAAGATATTCTCATTACTTGTTTTCATTAATTAAAAAAAACTTTAATTTCGAGAGAATTTTTTTCTTTAAATTTAAAAAGTTAAAAATATTAAAATGAAAATATTTACTGATTTATTCCTTTTTTGTTTTTATTTTTTTTTTTTCAAATAAATCCAATTTGAAAAAAAAAAAAAAAGAACACAGTATTTGTGTTTTTTTTCTTTGTCAATGCAAAATCTCTTGATTGATAGTCAATGGCGACTACTGAGTTAGCATGATTTTTTTGGTTAATAACTTCCTTATTCGACCCATAAACAAGTCCAAAATGTCGAGACTTACCGACTGGATCTGCGAGGGTGCGTTCCACGGGGCGTAGATGACGCGGTACTGCTGTACCTGTCCCGTGGCCGGCTCCCAACGCACGTTCAGGCTGTTGGGGGTGGGGTTGAAAACCTGGACGTTACGCGGGGGCGTGCGCGGAACTGCCGGGAGAAGAACAGCGAACTGTTGGTCTGGATTCTTTCGATCTCTCGCCGGAGATCGTAGACTACTTCTTCCTTTCCACTCCCCGAAGGGCAAAAAAATGACGACGAGCCCGCGAAAAAGCCTGGAGAACTCGACAGCGCTGTTCCCATGATGAATATAACACATGTAGATGGTGTCAAGGAAGAAAATAAATGCGATCTGAAAGTGCGGTTTAGCGCGTCTGAGGTTTGGGACTTGAATTTCTTTTCCTGCCCACATTTCCAAAACGTGCGATCCCGTTGACGAAGACTCCAAAATTGGTGCGAACGTGAGCGTGAACCAAACCAAACGGGCCGCAGACGAGCGACCGGCTTGACCTCGGCTCAAATTCAATTGCGATGTTCCGCTTTGCTTGTTCGGGACCTGGATGACATTATGATCCAATTTTTTTTTTTTTAATGAGATTTCTTCGGCGCGCCGCACAGCCCGAACCATTTGACCGATCGGCACAGTTCAAATATCGAAACGACGGGAATTTTCGCGTGACGCAGACCCCGAAAAAGTTTCCGTTCACCCGTAAATGCCGATTTTTCGGGAAAAAAAAGAACAAATAATTTTGAAAATGTATCTAGTCCTACAATTTTTGACCAAATCACATCATTTGGACATCAAAAATTCCGGGACGGTGAGGGGCATAAAAGCTGTATACAGAATTTGGGGGGGAAAAAAATTACGGTTCCCCAATAATTTGCCAAAAACTTTCCCATTCATTTTTAATAGGATGCAGTGTTCAAATTTCCCATTCACTTCTAATGGAATTTTCAATGGAATTTACATTGCATTGATGCCATTGACGGCCATGTATGTGGAATCTATTGATGCCAATGTATTTGGATTCCATTTACGCACATGTAAGTCGATGCCATTGACGGCCATGGTCGTCCCAATTTCCCATTCATTTTTAATGGCAAAAAAAACAAAACAAATGTCCCCTAATCAACAGGAAAGGAACATACATGAATAGGACGTGTCCCCCAAATGTCCCCGATTCTATTGACTCATATGTAAGTCAATGCCATTGACGGCCATGGACGTCCAAATATCCTATTCATTTCCAATGGCATTAACATTGCATTGAGGCCAATTTAGACAGATGCCATTGACGGCCATGTATATCAATTGTATTGATTCCAATGTACTTGGATTCCATCGACGTATATGGATGTCGATACCATTGATGGCCATGGACGTCCAAATTTACCATTCATTTTCAATGGCATTTACTTTGTTTAATACAACTGACGACCGTGTTTGTTGATTCTATTGAGGCTAATGTACTTTGATTCCATTGACGCAAATGTAAGTGAATGCCATTGATGGCCACGGACGTCCAAATTTCCCATTCATTTACAATGGCAAAAAAAACAACAAATATGCCGAAATCAACAGGATATAACCAGATATCAATAGGACGTGTCCCCAAAATGTCCTGATATGACCAGGACACGCACCCCAAATGACCTGATATGACCAGGATGTGTCCCCCAAATGTCCCAAAATCAACAGGAAGTGACCAAACCAAACCAAACCAACCTGGGCGTGGCTAAGATCTGTATCTCCACACAGCAAAGCCCAAGAGTAATTTCTCCAGAAATTGCAGTATCTAGCTAGTCACTTCCTGTTGATTTTGAGTTACTTTATGTTGATTTTGGGGTCATTTCCTGTGCATTTCCTAATTTTTAGGGCATTTCAGATTACTTCTAGTTCATTAGTCACTTTCTGATAATTTTGGGTCACTTATGGCTCACTTTCTGTTGATTTTGGGTCACTTCCTGCACATTTCCTGTTCATTTTTAGGGCATTGCAAATCACTTCTAGTTCATTTGTCACTTCCTGTGTATGTCCAGGTCAATTTCTGTTGATTCTGGGTCACTTATGGTTCACTTTATGTGGATTTCAGGTTACTTCCTCTGCATTTCCTGATGATTTTTAGGGCATTTCAGGTCACTTTAGTTCATAAGTGACTTCCTGATGGTTTCCAGGCCACTTCCTGTTAATTCTGGGTCACTTTATATTGATTTTGGGTCACTTAATGTGCATTGCCTGTTGATTTCTAGAGCATTGCAGGTCAGTTCGAGGTCATTGGTCACTTCCTGTTGTTTTTGGGTCACCTATGTGTCACTTTGATTTTGAGTCACTTCATCTGCATTACCTGTTGATATCTAGGGCATTTCAGGTCACTTCTAGTTCATTTCTGACTTCCTGTTGGTTTCCAGCTCACTTCCTGTTGATTTTAGGTCACTTTATGTTGATTTTGGGTCACTTTCTGTACATTTCCTGTTGATATTTAGGGCATTTTAGGTCACTTCTACTTCATTAGTCACTACCTGTAGGTTTCAAGGTCACTTCCTGTTTATTTTGGGTCACTTCCCGTGCATTTCATGTTGATTGTTAGGGCATTTCAGGTCACTTCTAGTTCATTGGTAACTTTTTATTGGTTTCCAGGTCACTTTCTGTTGCTTTTGGGTCACTTCATCTGGATTTCATGTTGATTTTTTGGGCATTTCGGGTCACTTGTAGTTCATTAGTCACTTCTTGCTGGTTTCCAAGTCACTTCCTGTTTACTTGGGTTACTTATGTGTCACTTTCTGTTACTTTTGGGTCACTTATTGCGCATTTCCTGTTCATTTTTAGGGCATTTCAGGTCACTTCCGGTTAATTTCGGGTCACTTATGTGTCACATCCTGTGCATTTTAAGGGTATTATTATTTGCCTTTCATTTTGCATTTTTGGACCGCTGTGACTTTCGGTGGGGGAAAAAAACAGTAACCCTCCAATATGACTGAGTAAAAACAACTCTGGGGCTAAAATTCCTGAGCGGGGACTTGTCAGCAGTCATCAACAATTTGGGCTCAGGTTCCGTACCGCGAGCTTTTATCGGCTTCGGGGGACGAGCGCGTATTTCACACCGAGTCGGGCCAGTTTACGGCGTCGTTTGCGAGGCGTCTTTCGTATACAATAGACTCGGGTGGAGATTCCGATTGTCTGGCCCGTGCCGAGCATTCGAGTGTCGGTCACGGGGCACGCTTCGCTGATGGAAAGCAAATGAAGGAAAAGAGCTAAAGTGTCCTGAAGGAAAAGCGCCGCCATTTGATGTTAAAGCAAAGCAGATGTGGCCCGGCGTATACGCTACATGTCACTCGCGGAGGGGGAAAAAAAAAAGGACGTAGTAGGTTGCAGACGATGTGCTGAGCAGTTACACAACTGCCGTTGTATAAGCACATCCAGACCACAACAAATTTCCTTCGCATTCCAGCCGATGACTTCATTCTTCTCCATCTCCTCCGCGAGCGCAAATACTCATTTTGACGATACATTGGTGCTTTGGATGCCATTGACGGCGCTAGAGGTCCAAACCATTTGAAGCAGCAATTATAGTGTTTAAGTGTTGTATGGCAGGGGTTGTACTAGTTAGTCAAATTCGTCTTTAACTGACGGCGGTAGAAATACTGGCTAATAGTGGCTTTTTTTCTCCACTATGACACATCAAGAATATGAAATTCTGTGTTTGGTCAGTTTAGTCAACGAGAGACTGATGGCACAAACGGATTGGACGTCGTTACTGGCAATTTTTCTTCTGGTTGGCCACTTTTTCCGTCGTTTCTAGTCGAAAATTGGGTTACAGTGGTATGAAAAGTATCTGAACCTTTTGGAATTTGCCACATTTTTGCATAAAATCCCCATCAAATGTGATCTTTGTCAAAATCACACAGATGAAAAAACAGTGTCTGCTTTAACTAAAACCACCCAAACATTTATAAGTTTTTATATTTTATTGAGGATAGCATGCAAACAATGACAGAAGGGGTAGTAAGTCAACCCTCTGCCTAAGGAGACTTAAAGAGTGAAGGGAATCATATCTTTTCTCGTATTTACCGATCGACTGTTTGTATTACTCTAACACACTTTTAATATAATCAATCAGGGAATAGTATGTTTTCTCAACAGTACAGACAACAGTAACTCCCAAATCCTCCCGTCCAATCCACAAACAGACAATAATCCTAAACAACGCCTAAGCACACCCTTCTTCTGCCCACAGCCCGCACCGCAAGAGCCTTCAAAAAGACTGAATGTGTAACTAATTGTAGTCATTTTTTCTCAGGAACCTTTTGTTGACTTGTGATATGGTGACCTTGGAACGAGTCTGCCTCCTCATCTGAGTCTGTTTCGCCTTGCCGTTTGATCCCTGTTGACCTGAATAAATTGCCAACTTGTGTTTCAAAGCTTTCTTTCAAAATAGAGTCAGTACAAGGGGTTCAGACTACGGTGAACGCGCAGAGTTGTCTGGGTCTTGCCGGCCTGGGTCGTGAGATCTACGCCAGCGCGGGTCCGGCAGTTCGGCTGGATTGATTCCGGCAATCTGGCTAGAAGGTCAGATTCCTTCAAGAGCAATTGAAACCGATTATTACCAAAAAATTTAAATCAGATGTGTGCCCAATCACTGATAAGTGGTTTAAAGCTGCCCTGCCCACTATTAAACACATACCTGGTAAGAAATGTCTTGATGAGAAACATTGTCTGCTGTGCATCATGGCTCGGTCAAAAGAGCTGTCTGAAGAACTGGGATCGAGGATTGTAGATTTGTATAAAGCTGGGAAAGGATACTAAAACCATCTCTAAAAGTTTGGATGCTCATCAATCGACATTTAAAGAAGTCGTCTACAAATGGAAGGAATTTAGCACTGCTGCTTCTCTTGCAAGGAGTGGCCATCCACCAAAGATGACGCCAAGAGTTCAGCGCAGAATACTCAGAGAGGTCAAAAAGAACCTGCTAAAGACTTGCAGAAATCACTGGCACAGGCCAATATCTCTGTAGACACATCAACTATATGGCCAAGAATGGTGCTGATGGGAGGACTCAGCGGAGGAAGCCACTGCTGTTAATAAAAACATTGCTGCTCATTTAATGTTCAAAAAAAGGCACTTGGACACTCCACAGAAGTTATTTTGTGGAATGATGAAACCAAAGTTTAATTGTTTGTGATTAACACACTACGTCATGTGTGGAGGAAAAATGGAACAGTTCACCAACATCAAAAACTCATCCCCACCGTGAAGCATGGTGGAGGGAGCATCATGATTTGTGGCTGTTTTGCTGCTTTAGAGCGTGGACAATTCCAGACTTGAACCCCATTGAGATGCTGTGGCATGGCCTAAAGACAGCGATTCGTGCCAGACATCCCGGGAATCTGACTGAACTGCAGCAGTTTTGTCAAGAACAATGGGCCAAGATTAGTCCTGATCGATATGCCAGACTGATCCGGAGCTACAGGAAGCGTCTGGTTGAAGTTATTGCTGCCAAAGGGGCAAATGTGATGGTTCACTTACTCATTTTCCCCCTTCTGTCATTGTTTGCATACTATCCTCATTCAAATATGAAAACCAAATGTTTGGGTGGTTTTAGTTCAAGCAGACGCTGTTTTTTCATCTGTATGATTTTGACAAAGATCACATTTGATGGTGATTTTATGCAGAAATGTGAGAAATTCCAAAAGGTTCAGATACTTTTTCATGTATTTGACTTTCTCATCTCTATTTTTAGACCTGAAAAAGTTGACATCCGACATTGGCTAGGTAGAACTCGTCAACCCGGAAATTTCTCAAAGTTCAAAAGAGCAAAGGGACTCACGTGTTTTTCCCTGCTCCGACTGGCGTAGACCTTCTCCCTCCGGGTACACGGGCACCACGGTGACAGTGTAGGGTGTGTCTGAGAGGAGGTTCCTCAAGACGGTGCTGGTGGTTCCTCCCGATACCTGCTCCTGATGTTGACACGCATGGCGTTGACGACGCGTTCAAACGACGAGTGCTCATTTACGACGTGTAAAATGTGGCCTACGAACCATGTCCTCCGCGCCGCCGGCCGCGGGCACGTAGAAGAGGCGGTACTGCCGCACATTTCCTTCGGCCGGCTCCCAGGTGACCTTGAGGGTGCTGGTGGTGGGATCGGTCACTTGGAGATTCTTGACTCCGCCAAGCGCCTCTGTCAAACATTGAGTCGTCGTCAGTTTCAAGTTTGACTTACGGCCGAACGATCGCCGACGCCCTCTCGGTCAAAACGAATTGGATGTCTAGCGCCGTCAACAGTTCAACAAGATTCTTTCCACTGCTTAAACGTCTACAAAAGGCAGACTTGAGCAAGCTCATGACTGCTACTTGCCAAAATGAAACTTACTGGTCTTGCCGTTCTCCGACATGCTCTTTCCTTCCACGTCGGGGTAGATGGGAATCACCGTCACCTTGTACTCCGTGTCCGGCTGCAGTTCCCTCAGCATGGCGTTGGTCACCATGCCCGATTCCTGAATCTAAACACGCGCACGTTCGCTCAAAGAGTTGTTCAAAGTTTAGAGCAGGAGCGCGCGGTGGGAATGCCCACCATGAGCTGTTCTCCGCCGGCGGCGGGCTCGTAAACGATCCTGTAGTTGCGCACGTCGCCCTCGGCCGCGTCCCAGCGCACTCGCAGCGAGTTGGTGGTTGGGTCGCTCACGCGCAGGTTCTTCACACCGCTCAGAGGCTCTGAAAAGAAAGCCGATGTGTCTCGGTGCTAGCAGGTCTGATGCATAGCGGATGAGTTCCGATAGTATGACTGGTGGAGCTTTCTTGTCCAATTTTATCATTATTATTGTTGTACACATGTTAGAGGAGAGCTTATCAAAATATATCTACGAGAAGAGAGATGCTAGTCAAATATTATTATTATGGTGACTTTTTACCCTTGAAGACTGTATCATAGCATATATTGCGCCATGCCCATATTTGGCCATGTTTGTGTGCTTCACTATATATAACCTTTAACAACCACAATGGGCAACTGTTGTCTGCGCCAGGGCCCGCCCGGCCCAGGCCATTTGGGGGCTCTAAGCAAAGTAATGCCAAGGGGCCCATATTTTTGGCCCACCATTTCGTCACACTATACTGTGAAACCCATACATGCAATCCAACCTATTTGTCCATATTTTGTATATTAATCAGATTTTGTTGCACTTGTCACCGCAAATGATTGTCAGTTCTTACAGTAGATGGCGCCAAACCTTTTTTTGGGGATGTACGTTTTTTTGTTTTGTTTAAACACCAATCATCGCAAAGCAGGTTCAACGTCACTCCCCGAGTTGCCAGATTGTAATGACAAGAATATGGATGTTTGCATAGATAAACAGCAATGCGCGCCACATTATTCATGATGCTCTATTAACAACGTATAAAATGAGGTTGCCAGATTGGGGGCCCCCTAGTGGTCAGGGGCCCTAAGCAGCTGCATAGTCTGCGTATAGGCTAGGTCGGCCTTGGTCTGCGCTTATGAGAAACTCATCCTGTTCAAACCAGCTAAAATTGGTTCTCAACTTAAGATGTTTTCCTGGTGGAAAATCCTCAGTTTATGCTATAGTTTCAATACCAACCTGTCAATAGTATAAAAGACTTGCCTCGTGTTGTTTTTCTTTGCACTTTTGCTAGATCTCAGCCTTTGCCTATATCACATTTGTGCCCAGAATATTCAGTAAAAGAGCCTTCGAAGGAAAACTGGGCATCTCCAGCCTCTAATTTACCAGCATTCTAACCACCGAAAACGGTGTCCTTCAACACCCTTTACAGTATATGTTGATTATTTTGCATGTTATATACATTTTTTCCCCCAATGCAGTGGTTCTTAACCTTGCTAAAGGTACCAAAGTTTCACATGAGCATTAACCGAACCCTTTGGAATTAAAAAAAACAACAACTTCAAAATCGATAGATATATCTAAGCTAGCAAGCTCAAACCCATGTGAATTTCTATTGAAATTTCTTCAAATTTAGACAGAATGTTTTTAAACAGGCCAAAATGTATGTTTTATACTTGTATGAAGTTCATTTTGTCTACAGTTATAGATTAGTTGAATTTTTCTTTTATCACAAACGTTTTAGGTTGTTTTATTTTCCTGATGAGAACCATCAACAGGGACAAGGGAGCTTTCAGGCTTTCATTGTTGTAAACATTAGAATTATATAGCATTTAAGCGAGCGGACTTTTGCTATGCAAGTTAGCCAATTATTGTAAACATTCGCATTATATAGCATTTGCGCTATCGGACTTTTGCTATGCAAGTTAGCCAATTGTTGCAAATATTAGCATATATTGCATTAAGCGAGAGGACATTTACAATGCAAATTAGCCAATTGTTGTAAACATTAGCACTATATAGCATTTAAGCTAGCGGACTTTTCCTATGCAAGTTAGCCACTTGTTGTAAACATTAGCACTATATAGCATTAAGATAGAGGAATTTTGTTATGCAAATTAGCCAATTGTTGTTAACATTAGCATTTTACAGCATTTAAGTTAGCGTACTTTTGCTATGCAAGTTAGGCAATTGTAACAATTGGCTAAGTTGCATAGCAAAACTCCGCTAGCTTAAATGCTATATAATGCTAATGTTTAACAGATAGTTTGTGGTGCGCACTAGAAACAATCTAGTGAGCACCACATTGCTTAAAATTTACCCAAATAATTTTGCCTTTTTATTTTTTTTTCCACATTGGAAAATTAAATGAAACTCGATTCATTTCACACGGTTTCTATTTTTGTTTTCATCTCGACATTTTCATTCTATCACATCCTTGCCTCACATACTATTTTCATGCCGTAAATGTGACGTAAATGTTGTTTTTTTTAATGTAACTTGCACGTTACCTGTGGGTCTGTTGTACTTCCACATGCCAAGTAAGAGTCAACCTTCCACTGAACAAACCAGTTTCTCTGGAACTAGCAGTTGAAAGAATTTGAATAAAGCCGGTAAATTGAGGACTAACCAGTCCAAAACCTGGACTAAAACGCCATTTTGCCTAGATTTAGTCAGCGTCCAAAAATAGGGCCCAGCGCGTCTTAACCTTCACCGAACCCCTGGGTTTGATTGAACCCAGGTTAAGAACCGCTGCCCCAATGTCCTTTTACCTCCAGATTATTTTGTTACCTCGATCGTCACAAATGCCAGTCAATGAGCTAATATTTTTAAATAAAAATCAAGTTGACCCTTGCATACGTCTCTCGGAGCAAAAAGTTGGGACATCCCCTGCTTTAACGTGAAACTCTAAAATGTCAGATTCTGCTTTTCTAGCACATTCCGGCGCTTGTCTAACAATGGCGTCCACGTCTCGGCGGCGTCTCGCGCTAAATTTAATTAGGTGACCGGGTCGGAATGCGCACGTGCGCGCCTGCTTACGCGCAACCGTCAGCTAGCACTTACTGGTCTTGCCCTTGTCGGATTGCGAGATGCCCTCCACGTCGGGGTAGATGGGAACCACGGCCACGTTGTACGCCGTGTCCGAGTTGAGGTTCCGCAAGATGACGCTGGTGGTGCCGCCGGACACCTCTTCCTGCCAGTCAGGGAGAAGAAGCTCTTAGTCGCTCGCGAGCGTAAAGAGGAGGCGGCGGCGCTTACCGTTTGTAATTCTCCGTCGGGTTCCGCCGAGTAGGTGACCCGGTAGGCGCGCACGTTGCCCACCGCCGGATCCCAGCGAACCGTCAAGGTGCTGATGGTGGGGTCCACCACCTGCAAGTTCTTGACTCCTCCCACCGGATCTGACACAAAGGACCGGTCATTTTTGGGCATTAGCCAACTGATCGGTTCATATCAGTCGACATCTAGTTCGCTGGACGTCCTGCGCCGTCGACGGCAGCCAAAGCAATAGTCAAGTCAACAACTCACAGGTTTTCCCGTTTTCCGTTTGTGGCAGCCCTTCTAGCTCGTCATAGACGGGAACCACGGTGACGCTGTACTCTGTGTCCGACTGCAGGTTCTTTAGCACCTTGGAGGTGGTGGTTCCGGACACCTGGTCCTGGTTTAGCCACAGAGACACCCAAGTGAAGAAGAAGCCTCGCTCAAAATCTAACATCCATTCTCAGAGCACTCACCACTTCCTGCTCTCCGCCGGCGGCGGGCACCCAGATGACGATGTACTCGCGTACGTTGCCCTCGGCCGGCTCCCAGCGCACGTTGAGGCTGCTGGTGGTGGGATCTGTCACCTGAAGGTTGCTGACGGTGCCCTGCGGCTCTGAAAAGGGCGTGAGAAACTCACTTTGCCAGCGCAACCATTTTTTGTCTCGAAGTGACGGCGAAACTCACTGGTCTTGCCACTGTTGGTGAGACTGGGGCCGTCACCCTCGGCGTAGACGGGCACCACAGTGACGGTGTATCGGGTGTCGGGGAGGAGCTTCTCCAGGACGGTGCTGGTGGTACTTTCGGACACTTGCTCCTGCAAAAGCGCATCGCAAATGTACCTCCTTCGGCAAAACAACTTTACTAATAATTACTACAAAAGTACTGCTTGTTTCTTTGAAAATATTTAGGAACTGACTGTTAGTGTAACAGTTGGGAGTTCTGGCAGCGAATAAACCCTCCCAATGACAGCAATATTAAAAGGAATCGACTCAAAATGTAAAGAAGTGAGCTTGGAACACCCTAAAATCATTAAAAAGTGATCGGAAAACAGGAAAAAGGGTCGATGAATTCTGCCCGGAGTTCCTAAAGGCTACAGATGTTGTGGGGCTGTCGCGTGGACATCGGGGACAGTGCCTCTGGATTGGCAGACCGGGGTGGTTACTAGAGGATGTGTTCCAATTACAGAGGGATCACACTCCTCAGCCTTCCCGGTAAAGTCTATTTAGGGGTGCTGGAGTGGAGGGTCCATCAAGAAGTCGAACCTGGAATTCAGGAGGAGCAGTGCGGTTTTCGTCCAGGCCGTGGAACAGTGGACCAGCTCTGAACCCTTGACAGGGTCCTCGAGGGTGCATGGGAGTTCGCCCCACCTACATGTGTTTTGTAAATTTGGAGAAGGTGTTCGACTGTGTGCCTCTGGGAGTCCTGTGGGGAGTGCTCCGGGAGTACGGAGTACCGAGCCCTGTGGTAAGGGCTGTTCGGTCCCTGTACGACCAGTGTCAGAGTTTGGTCCGCTTTGCCAGCAGTAAGTCGAATTCGTTCCCAGTGAGGGTTGGACTCCGCCCTTTGTCACCGAGAATTTCTAGGCGCAGCCAAAATGTTGAGGGTGTCCGGTTTGGCGGCCTCAGCATTACATCTCCAACTCTCACTGGAGCGGTTTGCAGCAGAATGAGAAGCGGTCAGGATTAAGATCGGCACCTCCAAGTCCAAGACCATGGTCCTCAGTCAGAAAAGGGTGACATGCCCTTTCCGGGTCGGGGATGAGATGCCCCAAGTGGAGGAGTTCAAGTGTCTTGGGGTCTTGTTCACGAGTGAGGGATGGAGAGAGCGGGAGATCGACAGGCGGATCGGTGAAGCGTCTGCAGTGATGCGGACTCTGCATCGGTCCGTAGTGGTGAAGAAGGTTTCGATTTATCATTCGATCTACGTTCCTACCCTCACCTATCGTCACAAGCTGTGGGTCGTGACCAAAAGGACAAGATCCCGGATACAAGCGGCTGAAATGAGTTTCTTCCACAGGGTGTCCGGGCTCTCCCTTGGAGATAGGGTGAGAAGCTCGGTCATCTGGGAGGGACTCCACATTGACAGGAGTCAGTTGAAGTGGCTCGGACACCTGGTTCGGATGCCTCCTGGATGCCTCCCCGGAGAGGTGTTTCGGGCATGTCCCACCGGCGGGAGGCCCCGGGGACGACCCAGGACACGCTGGAGAGACTATGTCTCTCGGCTGGCCTGGGAGCACCTTGAGATCCCGCCAGAGGACCTGGTTGAATTGGCTGGGGAGAGAGAAGTCTGGGCTTCCCTGTTAAAACTGCTGCCCCCACGACCCGACACCGGATTCAGCAGCAGATGATGGATGGATGTATGGATGGGTGACCGGAAATCAACAGAAAGTGACCCATGATGACCCTTAAATATACTCTTTGCCTACCATGGACAATGCTAGTTGTTCAATTCATTTAAACCGGGAGGACTGGCTGTGAATGCACACATTTTAGTGCCATTGACGTCACTAAATGTCCAATTCCTTTTGACTGGGAGGGGCACACTCCCAGTCAAAAACAGTGACATATTTTTAAAACGATATATCGATTCTTGGCCGGAGCATATCGATAGCCTACCGGGATACAAAATATATTGTCATGCCCCGACTCACCACAATCTCCAGGCCGCCATCTTCCGGCTTGTAGATGACTTTGTAGCCCTGTACGTTGCCGTCGGCGGGGTTCCAGGTGACCGTCAGCGTGGTGAAAGTCGGGTTGGTCACCTGCATGGTGCCCACGCCGCCCAGAGGTACTGCCAAAAGGTTTTAGCGCAAGGTCAACGCAGCACTTCCCCAAGAATAACGCAGGAGTCGGACTCACGGGTCTTCCCGCTCTCGGTTTGGCGTTTTCCCTCCCTGGCCGGATACACGGGCAACACGGACACGGAGTAGGCGGTGTCGGGCAGGAGGTTCCTGAGGGTGATGTCGGTGGTGGCGGCGGGGACTTGCTCCTGTGGAAAAGGTCGCCGTCAAAAAAGAAAAAGACACTGGCGTTTTTGAGCGTTCCCACCATCTCTTCGCGACCGCCGGCGACGGGCACAAAGAAGACTTTGTACAAGCGCACGGCTCCGTCGGCCGGGTCCCACTTGACGTTAAGCGAGGTCATAGTGGGGTCGGTCACCCGCAGGTTCTTCACGCCGCCCAGGGGCCCTGAAGGTCACCCGAGTTAATCCCGCACGGAAGAAGGGCCGTATAGCAAGATAGCGGATGCTTACTGGTCTTTCCGTTTTCAGACATGATCTTGCCGTCGCCCTCGGCGTAGACGGGCACCAGAGAGACGGTGTAGAGGGTGTCGGGCTGCAGGCCCCGTAGGATGGTGCTGCTGGTGCCGGCGGATACTTGCTCCTAAAAGGACAATACAATCCTGGATTTTCCTTTTTTTATGAATACAAATTTGAATTAAAACCTGGTTTTTCCCTGTATTTTGTTGGTAAAATATACACTACACTATACATATACTATATAATATACTAAAATATATATAATAAAAAAAAAAATCAACTTAAGAGTGTTACATGGAGTATGGGAAAAAAAAGTAATAATATTGATTAAAAATAATAAAAATTAATACCATGTATTTTATAATTTTAGAATGGATTCATTATTTATTCATTTAAAATATGTATTTTAATTTACAAGTTATTTATTTATAATTGATTTATTATTTTATTCTTTATTGATTTTTAAAAAAATTTTTAATTCATCTGATCTTCAAGTGTCACTTCAGCAACGGAGCAAAAAATGAATTGACTTGGAAGTAGAACCAATTGAAAAATCTTCCATTGAATCTTGACTCGGATGTGTTGGTCCTACCAGTCCTACCATGCTCTCGGCCCCTCCGGCGGCAGGCGCGTAGATGACTTTGTACTCCTTGACGCGGCCCTCGGCCGGCTCCCAGCGCACGTTGAGAGTGGTCATGGTCGGGTTCAGCACCTGAAGGTTCCTCACGCCGCCCAAAGGTTCTGAGGGGAGCGCCCGCCGCCGGTTAGCACAAATTCTCCCGCCGAAGGAGCCGGCGCACGTTCCTCACTTGTTTTGCCGTCGGCCGAAATGTCTACGCTGGGGCCGGTGGCGTAAACGGCGGTCACGCTGACCCGGTAGGGCGTGTCAGGCGTCAACTTCTGCAGGACCGTGCTGCTCTTTTTGCCTCCCACTTGCGTCTGTTCGGCGGCAAACGCCAGAGCTCAGGTTGAAAATGATCAGGACTTTGTGTGCAAATTTATTAAAATTCAATCTCAGAAATTCAAACAGAGGAATTGAAATTCAGAAATTGTAAATTGAAACTCTCACTCCATTTTGGGAAGATGAGTTGAGATTTAGAAACGGTGATACCGCCCAGAAAAGGACATTTTTGCAGTTATCATTCAATTTTGGGAAAGTGAGAAAATATTCATCCAGTGTGATTCCACTTAGAAATTGAAATGTACTAATTCAGTTTTAAAACATTCAAGCTGAGCAAGGAATTTGAATTTGGACAAGGTGATTCTGCTCGGAAATTGAAATTTAGAAAGTCTCATTCGATTTTAGGGACTGAAATTCAAACTCACAAAGTGAAATTTTGCAATTATCATTCAATTTTGGGGAACGGAAACTGAGATGAAACTCATAAATCGTGATTCCACTTACTGTAGAAATTGAAATCTACAAAATCAGCATGAAAACATTCAAACTAAATGAGGAATTTCAATTCCGTATATGGGGATTCTGCTTGGAAATTGAAATTTAGAAATTCTCAATTTTAGGGACGTCAATTCAAACCCAAAAATTGAAATTATGCAATTATTTTTCAATTTTGGGAAATTGAAACGGATGAAATTCATTAATTGTGATTCCACTTCGTAATTGAAATTTAAAAATTCAGTTTTAAAACATTCGAACTGAATCAGGAATTTATGGAATTTAAATTTAGAAATTTGCATTCAATTTTAGGGACAACTTCAAACCCAGAATGAAAATTTTGCAATTATCATTCAATTTTGAGAAATTCAAACGGATGAAATTCATTAATTGTTATTCAACTTAGAAATTGAAATGTACTCATTCAGTTTTAAAACATTCAAGCTGAGTAAGGAATTTGAATTCAGACATGGTGATTTCTGCTCGGAAATTGAAATTTAGAAAGTCTCATTTGATTTTAGGGACTGACATTCAAACTCACAAATTGAAATTTTGCAATTATCATTCAATTTTGGGTAAAGGAAACTGAGATGATACTCGTAAATCGTGATTCCACTTACTGTAGAAATTGAAATCTACAAAATCAGCATTAAAACATGTGGATTCTGCTTGGAAATTGAAATTGAGAAATTCTCAATTTTAGGGACGTAAATTCAAACCTAGAAATTAAATTATGCAATTATTTCTCAATTTTGGGGAATTGAAACGGATGAAATTCATTAATTGCAATTAACTGAAATTTTAAAATTCAGTTTTAAAACATTCAAACTGAATCAAGAATATATGGAATTGAAATTTAGAAATTTGCATTCAATTTTAGGGACAGAACTTCAAACCCAGAATGAAAATTTTGCAATCATCATTCAAATTTGGGAAATTCAAACGGATGAAATTCATTAATTTTTATTCCACTTGGAAACTGAAATTCACAAATTCAGTTTTAAAACATACAAACTGAGTCAGGAATTTATGGAATTAAAATTTAGAAATTCTTACCAAATTTTAGGGACTGAAATTTCAACCCAGAAATTGGAATTATGCAATTATCATTCAATTTTGGGAAATTGAAACGGAATGAATTCAATAATTGTGATTCCACTTTGTAATTGAAATTTAAAAATTCAGTTTTGAAACATTCGAACTGAATCAGGAATTTATGGAATTGAAAGTTAGAAATTCGTATTCAATTTTAGGGACTGAACTTCAAACAAAGAATGGACATTTTCCAGTTATCATTCAATTTTGGGAAATTGAAACGGATGAAATGGATTCATTGTTATTCCACTTAGAAACTGAAATTCACAAATTCAGTTTTAAAACATTCAAACTGAGTCAGGAATTTATGGAATAGAAATTTAGAAATCCTCACTCAATTTTAGGGACTGAAATTCAAACCCAGGAATTGAAATTCAGAAATTGTTCAGAGTGAGGGTCAAGAGCCCGAGTAGAAGCCTAACTGCGTATTGCGTCTATTTCAAGACCTCTGCGACCTAGCAATCACTATAAATGAGGCATTACTATATTTTATAGTCTGTGCGTTTTGACCACATTTGTCCAATAAAGACGACCGCGCCGGTGATTGATGTCGCCACCGAACAAGATTGCGTGTTGTGAACGTTAACACTGGCGAGGGGCCGGGTCCAAACTCGCGCATATGTGACTTAGTGGCGCTGGATAACAGGCATTCCCGACCGCCTCTTTCCAGATGCGGCCGCGTCACGCACGTACCGTCAGCGGCTCGCCTCCGGGCAGCGCCGAGTAGACGATCTTGTAGCTTTGAACGGGTCCGGGGGCCGGGTCCCACTTGACCGCCAGGCTGTTGACGGTGGCGTTGTAAACTCGCAGGTTGCGAGGAGGCTCCGGTCGCACTGACACACAAAAGCAAAGTCAAACCCGTGTCGAAAAGAAAGGATGGCGGTGGTGGTTGTGATTAAGAGGACAATGATCATGATGGTGATGATGATGATTATGAGGGTGGAGATGGGGACAATTCCGCTTCAAAGGCTAATTAAAGAAGCGTCCATTTCGGTTTGGTGTCAAGGAATTGATCACACATACTTCTCAGTACTGTGGTAACATTGAATATGAGTTTTGTTATACGGCTCTTTGATGTTACCACAATAAGAATTGTCACCTAAACTTATAAAGAGTGGCAAACGGAGGAGGACAGCCGAGATCAACATTCTTCGACCAAGTTCAGCACACACCGAGCTTATATTCTGCTATCATTTACATCTTCATTTCAATGGTAAGAGTCACCTTTTCTTTTTTTTTTCTCCATCTGCACTAACCTTCTTGGAACCAGTGTTGATTTCTCTCACCAAAAAAATCAGCCGTGCGTCCGTCTTCCAGCAAAACAAAGAAACTGCGGCGCTGTCAAATATCTTCGTATACGGAGCATGTCGTCGGGTGTAGAAACAAATGGCGAGTCAAATTTTACGTTGGATGTCGATGAGATCGTGTGTCGAAGCGATCGTATGTCGAGGTACCACTGTACTTGTCTTTGTTTTCCATCCTTTATTGTTCTACTCAAGTAGGAGTGTATTACTATACTATACTATGGGGCTTTGCTGTGTGGGGATACAGATCTTAGACCCGCCCAGGCTGGTTTCTTCCTGTTGATTTGGGGGACATTGTTTTTTTTTTTTTGCCATTGAAAATGAATGGGAAATTTGGACCCCCATAGCTGTCAATGGCATCGACTTACAGATGCGTCAATGGAATCCAAGTACATTGGCATCAATAGAACCGACAAACATGGCTGTCACTGGTATTAAACAAAGAAAATGCTTCTGGAAATGAATGGGAAATTTGGACGTCCTTTGCCGTCAAAGGCATCGACTTCCAAATGCGTCAATGGAATCCGAGCACATTGGCATCAATAGAATCGACATCCGGGCAAACGGAAACTTTTTCGGGGTTGTTCGAAAACATCCCTACGTCGCGCTAAAATCCTGGTCGTTTCGATATTCGAACGGTGCCGATCGGTCAAACGGTTCGGGCTGCGCGGCGCGCCGAACAAACGCCACTCAAAAAGAAAAAATCTGAACTTTACCACCTGGGCCTTTGCTATAGGAAAGCCCCATACAACAAAATGATTTTTTTTTCGTGGGGGATCACTCTTTGACAACCAAACCAAAAGCAAGACATGCATTTGACATTTGATGATGATGATGATGTCACAACTTATGATGATGTAATATTGTTACATGAGATGAATTGGAGACACGTGACAGGTGGAAGCAAGTCATTTTTTGCAGTCTTTATCGGCGTCAATCACCAGGTCAAGTCAGTCTGGTCCATCTAGTTTTGTCCCACTATGATGTATTTCATTACATTAGAAGAAAAATGAAGATGTCCATATTTGTTTTTCTGCTCCTTTTGGGTTGTATCAGAATCGTCCATAGCATTGCTTCTAAATCTTTTCGTGGAGGATTTACTTTCAGTTTTTGTCACGTATGATGTGGACAATGAACTCTTGATGGACACGTACATGCAGTTGTGAACAAAAAAAACACAATCAATTTAATGGACATACCCGCAACAGCCTTCAACACTACAAAGAGAAAACAAGCTCATTACAGAGGAACGCGTCTTTTTATTGGATATAGCAGCACTTTTGAAAATTTCCGAGAATTATGAAATACTCACACGTTCGCTGGCTTCCCATCAAGTCTTCGCTTTCCGACTCATCCGGGTAGATGGCGGTGACGGTGACCGTGTACTCTGTGTCCGGGTCCAAGTTCTCCAGGAGATGCGAGGTCTCGTCGTTGTTCAAGATGGACTGTGTTGCCGCGTGCAAACGGAGGGAAACGGATTTATTAAAACAGAAAAAGCGGGAAAAAAAGTTTTATCAGAATTTTATTCATTAAAAGAACAAGAAAGGAAAAAACAGAAAATTTTGAATTTATGACTACATTTTTGTTTATTGCAAACGCACAAACAAAACTAGAAAAAGCCATTTCTAGAGAAATTGCGATTATATTGAGTCAACTGGGTTGGAAATCAATAGGAGTGAATGGAAATTTTGTGCCATTTAAATAAATGGGAAATTTTGCCCATTAGAAATAAATGGGTATGTTTTTGGTCACTTCCTGTGTACGTGGGGTGGGTTTCAGGGTCAATTCTTGTTGTTTTATGGGCATTTCAGGCTCACTTCCTGTGCATATTGGGTCACTTCCTGTTGATTTTGGGGCATTTCAGGGTCACTTTCTGTTGATATTGAGTCAATTGGGTTGGAAATCAAAAGGAGTGAATGCAGATTTTTGTGCTATTGAAATGATTGGGAAATTTTGCCCATTAGAAATGAATGGGTATGTTTTTAGGTCACTTCCTGTTGACGTGCGTGTGTGTGTGTTTTCAAGGTCACTTCTTGTTGATTTTGGGGCATTTCAGGGTCACTTGCTGTTGATATTGAGTTACTTAGGTTGGAAATCAATAGGCGTGAATGGAAATTTTTGTGCTATTGAAATGAATGGGAAATTTTGCCCTTTAGAAATTTCTTGTTGATTTGGGTGAATTTCGGGTTCACTGCCTATACATATTAGTCACTTCCTGTTGATTTTGAAGGATTCCAGGGTCACTTCCTGTTACTATTGAGTCACCTGAGTTGGAAATCAATAGGATTGAATGGACGTTTTTGTGCCATTGAAAGGAATAGGAAATTTTGTATATTACAAATGAATGGAAGTTTTTGGGTCACTTCCTGTTGATATGGGTGGATTTCAGGATAACTTCATGTTGATATGGGGCATTCCGGGTTCACTTTCTGTACATATTGGGTCACTTCCTACTGATTTGGGGGCATTTCAGGGTCACTTCCTGTTGATATTGAGCCACTTGGGTTGGAAATCAATCGGCGTGAAGGGAAATTCTTGTGCCATTGCAAAATGTGGGACATTTTGCCCATTAGAAATGAATGTGTATATTTTTGGGTCAGTTTCTGTTGATATGGGGTATTTCAGACTCACTTCTAATGGATCTGGGGGCATTTCGGGTTCACTTCTTGTAGAGATGGGGTTGATTGGGGGCATTTCAGTGCAACTTTCTGTTCATACCGGGTAACTTCCTGTTGATATTGAGTCACTTGGGTTAGGAATCAACAGGAGTGAATGGAAATTTTTGTGCCATTGAAATTAATGGGAAATTTAGCTGATTAAAAATGAATGGGTATGTTTTTGGGGCACTTCTTGTTGATATGGGGGCATTTCAGGGTCACTTTCTGTTCATATTAAGTCACTTAGGTTGGAAATCAATAGGCGTGAATGGACATTTTTGTGTCATCGAAATGAATGGGAAATCTTGCCCATTTAAAATGAATGGGCCTGTAATTGTCAACATGGGTAAACCTCAACCATGAGAGACAGAATGTGGAAAAAAACACACGAATGATGTGATTTGTTCATAAATTGTAGGACAAGTAGCGTTTTGAAATTTGACTTTTTTTTTTTTTTTAATAAACTCGCGTTTTTGGGCAAACGTCAGTT
The DNA here is from genome assembly GCF_030265065.1 of Corythoichthys intestinalis. NCBI lineage: Eukaryota > Metazoa > Chordata > Actinopteri > Syngnathiformes > Syngnathidae > Corythoichthys > Corythoichthys intestinalis. Next base: position 1,169,199 of record NC_080413.1, read on the forward strand.
TTGGGGTGTCAAACAAAGAATGAGAACTCAGGTCGTTTTGGTGTATGCATGCTGTTGGTGGGTCAAATGGTTTTGGCTAGGCGGCGCACTTTAGAAACACCATTGAAAAAAAAAAAGTTTTATTAGCATTATTATTAGTAGTACATGCAAACCTACCATCAATAAAGCAATTTTTTCTTGTTCATACTGTTAAATTTTTGTCTCACTCACTGAAAAAAATTTTTTTTAAAACTCTTTCAATTCTTGTTTTTGTGAAATTTAAAAAACAAGAAAAAAACTGCAAATGCTATCTTTTTTTTTGTAGTCCGTGATGATTCTCTTTGTAATGATATTTGCAAACATCAGCTTAGATACTGTAGTGACATATTCCTCGTGTAACATTTCTCAGTGCAGTTTTTGGTTATAAAAGGCATTTCCAACGACAAGGTTTTGGAACTCATGAGATTTCTATAGTATATAAATTAATTTAGGCAGTTTTAGTTTGTAGCTTACATATTGGTAGTCGGCCGATCCTTTTTTGGCCCAGCCGATGCGGTAGAGCGCCACGTCGGGCGCCCCGTGTTCCCAGGTGGCTCTGAAGGAGGTCATGTCCACCTCCGAGAACTTCAGGTTCTTCGGGGCGGGAACCACATCTGTTGCCGGAAAACGGGAGGAGCGGACGTCAGTTTCGCCAGCCGCTCCTTAAATAAAGCCACGTTAGACGCACCGGTAACGCCCGTTCCCGGCATGGGGTTCCCGGGACCCTCGTCGTACACGGGGGTCACGGCCACGTCGTACTCCGTCTGGGAGATCAGGCCTGTCAGGTCCAGGGAGGTCACGTCGCCACGGACTTCCACCTATGGAACGGAAATTCCCTTTAAAATCATTTCGGCGCTACTGATGGCGAGTGATCTGTTTGGACCGTAGGGAGGGAGAGGATCGGAATCGGGTGAAAAGGATCAGGTTACAAATTAAAAAAAATATACACTGCTGGCCAGAAGTATTGGCACCTCTGCAATTCCATCAGATAATGCTCAATTTCTCTGCAAAATGATTGCAATTACAAATGCTTTGGTAGTAATATTTTCATTTATTTTGCTTGCAATGAAAAAACACAAAAGACAATGGAAAAAGAAAAAAGAAATCATTATCATTTTACATTAAACTCTAAAAATGGGCCAGACAAAAGTATTGGCACCCTCAGCCTAATACTTGGTAGAACAACCTTTAGACAAAATAACTGGGAACAACCGCTTCCGGTATCTATATCTTATAATGCTCTGCTGGAATCTTAGGCTATTCTTCTTTGGCCAACTGCTCCAGGTCTCTGAGATTTGAAGGCTGCCATTTTCAGATCTCTCCACAGGATTCAGGTCTGGACTCATTGCTGGCCACTGCTTTTTGATTTGTGTTTTGGGTCATAGTCCTGCTGGAAGACCTCTGAGAGAGACCGAGCTTTCTCACACTGGGCCCGACATAACGCTGCAAAATTTGTTGGTAGTCTTCATGATGCCATGCACAAGGTCAAGCAGTCCAGTGCCAAAGGCAGTAAAGCAACCCCAAAACATCAGGGAACCTCCTGCATGTTTGACTGTGGGGACCGTGTTCTTTTCTTTGAAGGCCTTGTTTTTTTCCTGTAAACTCTATGTTGATGCCTTTCCCCAAAAAGCTCTACTTTTGTCTCATCTGACCAGAGAACACTCTTCCAAAACGTTTTTGGCTTTCTCAGGTACGTTTTGGCAAACTCCAGCCTGGCTTTTTTATGTCTCTGGGTCAGAAGTGGGGTCTTCCTGGGTATGGAGTCCCTTTTCATTCAGACACTGACGGATAGCATGATTTGACACTGTGGTACACTCGGACTGTGGGACAGCTTAAACTTGTTTGGATGTTAGTCGAGGTTCTTGATCCACCATCCGCACAATCTTTCGTTGAAATCTCTGGTCAATTTTCTTTTCTGTCCACATCTAGGATGGTTAGTCACAGTGCCACTTTTTGATGACACTGCGCACGGTAGGCAGAGGAACATTCAGGTCGTAGGAAATGGACTTGTCGCCTTGAGATTGCCCATGCTTCCTTACAATTTTGCTTGTCAAGTCCTCAGACAATTCTTTGGTCTTCTTTCTTTTCTCCATGCTCAATGTGGTACACACAAGGACACAGGACAGAGGTTGAGTCAACTTGAATCCATTTTAACTGGCTGCAAGTGAGATTTAGTTATTGCCACCACCTGTTATGAGCCATAGATAAGTAACAGGTGCTGTTAATGACACAAATTAGAGAAGCGTCACATGATTTCTAAAAGGCTGCCAATACTTTTGTCCGGCCCATTTTTGCAGTTTTGTGTAAAATGATAATGATTTTTTTCCCCCATTCGCTTTTGTGTTTTTTCCATTGCAAGCAAATTCAATGAAGATATTGCTACCAAAGCATTTGTCATTTTCTGGCAGAAATTGAGCATTATCTGACAGAATTGCAATACTTTTGGCCAGCAGTCTATTTATGTTTTTCTGCTTCATGCTCGTATAGCCTCCCACCTTCCCTCCTACTAAGCAGTGCGACCAAACTGTCCAGTGCAGCTTGCATGTGGTACTTAAAGTTAACAATGATTGACAGGTTTGTTGCTTTGACCTTGCCAGAGAAGCGTGGTAGCTTTAAGATCAAAGGCGCAAATGTGTCAATCGTCATTAAAATTGCATACGTAAGCTGTGGCGACTCATTGTGAGAGGCTGTTTTCAGCAGCGTGAGTGGACTCACTCAATGAAGCATTTAATAAAGACAAGCATTTTTCTACGTTATTCTAGTTTAAAAATTACTCAACTATAATGAACGCAAAACAGAACGGTGAACGGTGGGATAGTAACATGTTTTAAAGTTTTTCAGCATCGCATCGGGACTCGGTATCAGCAGATTCTCAAAATCAGGTGACTCTCACAGACTCGGATGCAAAAATATACAATTGGGAAATCTCTAGACCGTACTTCTTGGACAGTCGAGGTATCTGTTAAAGTTCTTAGGTAGTCAATTGGTTGGGCTGAATTTGCGGAGGGAGAGGCGCCCACGGGGAGGACAAAGCGTCTGGGATGAATCACGCGCCACGCTTTTCATTCGCCGCTCGGAAAAGGAAAAAAATGTCCAAGATGCTCCAGCTGGTGTGAGAACATCCTCCTCACGTCGCCCCACGCTTATACGCATTACAGCGGAATGTCTTCCCGCCAGTAATGCTTTCGGTGCCGTTGACGATATCCAATCATCCTTCTGCTGTGAGTTTGTCACTAGTTAACAGCGGTGGAATGTAAAAAAGGAAAAGCACTTCATTACAGTACTAAAGTACATTTTTGTGTATCTGTACTTTATTTGTACTCAAGTACAGTATGAAGTGGTACTTTTGATTTTTTACAGCACATATCTGTACTTTTTTACTCCACAACTTTTCAAATTGTCACCTAAGTGACACGTTACTTTTGTTTGTTTGAAGGGAATAGTATCTTTTCTCATATTTACCGATCGACTGTATTACTCTAACACAATTAATATAATGAATCAGGGAACAGTATCGTTTCTCATATTTACTGTTTGACTGTTTGTATTACTCTAACACACCTAATATAAAATAAATAGCACTTATACCATAGTTTAAGGAAAACAGGCAGAATATAGGGCATAAGAGATACATGACGCCTTCTTATCACGGAAGCCCAACGTGTGTGTCATGCAACTGACTGAGCAAGATTGACGCTGACATCTACATGCCCATGTCTGCACCACCAATTCTCGCAATAAGTTCTCCTGGACAAATGGCGGGACGTCCAGTACCAGAGAACGCCCGATATCCAACTGATAACACGACTGATTAGACCCCAAGAGCCCCTTTGATGCTGAGGTAGCAAAATCCACAACCCTCGTTGCCCTGACAACAGTAACTCCTCCTGTCCAATCCACAAACAGACAATAATCCTAAACAACATCCAAGCACACCCTTCTCCTGCCCACAGCCCGCCCCGTGAGGGCCTTCAAAAAGACAATGTTTAACTAATGATTGTCATTTTTTTTCTCAGGAACCTTTTGTTGACTTGATATGGTGACCTTGGAACGAGTCTGCCTCCTCGCCTGAGTCTGTTTCACCTTGCCGTTTGATCACTGTCGACCTGATTAAATTGTCAACTTGTGCTTCGAAGCCTTTTTCAAGCTTTCAAAATGGAGTCAGTACAAGGGTTAAGACTTAGGTGAACCGAGTTTGGCCTTTTGGACGGGTTGTCAGTGTCTCCCGGGCCCGGGTTGTTGCATCTGTGCCAGCGTGGGTCCGGCGGTTCGGCTGGCGTGATTCCGGCAATCTGGCTAAAATGTCAGATTCCTTCACTTTTGTTTTTGTTTTTTGTTTTTTTTTGGTTTGTTTCCTTTTCACCCCTCCGGTGCAATTGATAAACCCTGTGCAACAATACCGTAATTGAGCACTAGAGGCAGCAACACGAGTACAAGGAAGATTAGGCAGGTGAACAAGATATTGACTAATTAAAAACCAACAGTGAGAGCAGCGCAATTTTAGATGATGCCGCAAACTCTTGTACAGTAGGTGGCGGCAGGCACCTGATAGTTGCTCGCAATCCGTTTTCTGAGCTTGTTAATCTTCTGTTTAGATTGCAGTCAATTTTATTGCTTGTTTTTTTCCATTCTGCACAGTTTTAAAATGCCAAAAAGAAAATGGTAATATTGTGCGTGCAAAAGTATTGTATACACATTAGCTTGGAAAAAAAACTTACTTTTTCTTGCAAATTAAAATTTAAAGCAAGTATTTTTGTACTTTTACTTGAGGACATTTTTTTCTTAAGATACTTGTACTTAAGTCATTGTTTTACCCCTTTATCTGTACTTAAATTTTAAAAAGTGAGTATTTCATCCACCACTGTTAGTAAACAATGACTTTATCACTAGTAGACGCCAATCCTTTTGAAGCGAGAAGCTGGCAACCAATGAACGAATGGATCTGACGTCCACAGGTGACCAACTAGTGATTCTTCTATCACAGCCAATGCGTTCATGTGCTTTGTCACAATAATGGACGGCGACAGACGTGCAATACTTGCGCCGTCAATGGCAGGCAAAGTCTTGACATGATGACAATTTATAGCCAGCTTTATGTTACGCAGCTAGGTCAGATTCTACTTTGACACCTCCCACACACCTTTTCAAGCTATAAAACACATGCTTCCGCGGTTTCACTGCCAGACTATCGTATAACGTCAATTCAAACTGAGACAGAAAACATAAGATGGGGGAAACCAACGTGTCTTTGTGGAATTTAGAAAAAGACTTGAAACACCAGAGATCAGCATCGGCGATCTCTGCCGGCTCTTCTCGCCGAGGGACCGGTGTAGGCGCACTCGCTCTCGCTATATGATTGGCCGAAGAGTCGAAATGGTTTCCCGTGATTGGCCGAAGAGTCGAAATGCCCTCCCGTGAAATGCCTATTTAAAAATGTTCCCGTTGTTACTTCTTGCGTTCGCTTAAAAGTGCTAATTTAAAAAGGAAAATCGATGGATGCTACTACACACAGAGCGTATTATTAACAAATGCTAAAGTTGTATATTCATTCCGAGAATAAGGAACGTCACTGACAAGCGCAGGCCCCCGCGAGTGGATAGTGAGGGGAATAAGATAGTGAGCCTACACCGGCAGTTGCCACCCAACGCCACCCTGGTGGTTCCACCCTTGCTGCCCTACTCTGTCAGACTGTCTCTGATTGGCTGACCCTGACATCTATGTTAGCCAATCAATAACCTCTTCTGGGACAAGTGAGAAGAGCCATGTGGACTCCGAGGCTAGTTTGAGAGCACAAAGCTGTCAACAGAGAGCAGCATAGACATCTGTAAAATGACTCTGGTGCCACGGCGCTGCACTTTTCACTTGGATCACGGAACATTAATAACGCTCGTACAATAACCATAGGGCTGCTCTAAAATGAGAAAATGTAAGATGGTATGAAAAAGTATCAGAAGCTTTTGGAATTTCTCACATTTCTGCATAAAATCACCATCAAATGTGATCTGATCTTTGTCAAAATCACACAGAAGAAAAAACAGTGTCTGCTTGAACTTACACCACCCATAACATTGTAGGTTTTCAGATTTTAATGAGGATAGTATGCAAACAATGACAGAAGGGGGAAAAATAAGTAAGTGAACCATTACATTTAATATTTTGTGGCCCCCCCTTTGGCAGCAATAACTTCAACCAGACGCTTCCTGTAGCTGCAGATCTGTCTGGCACATCGATCAGGACTAATCAAAGCCCATTCTTATCTACAAAACTGCTGTAGTTCAGTCAGATTCATGGGATGTCTGGCATGAATCGCTGTCTTTAGGTCATGCCACAGCATCTCAATGAGTTACAAGTATGGACTTGTTTCGCTCTTCTGAAACCATTGTGAAGTTGATTTACGTCAGTGTTTTGGATCACTGCCTTCTTGCAGCATCCATCCTCTTTTTTTAGCTTCAACTGTCTAACAAACGGCCTCAAGTTTTCCTGCAAAACTTTTGAATTCATTTGTCCATTATTGATTGCAAGTTGTCCAGGCCCTGAGGAAGCAAAACAGCCCCAAATCACGATGCTCCCTCCACACCATGCTTCATGGTGGGGATGAGGTGTTGATGTTGGTGAGCTGTTCTATTTTTTCCTCCATTCATGATGTTGTGTGGTACTCCCAAACAATTTGGCTTTAGTTTCATCAGTCCACAAAATATTTTGCCAAAACGTCTGTGGAGTGTCCAAGTGCATTTTTGCGAACATTAAATGAGCAACAATGTTTTTGTTTTTTGTTTTTAGACAGCAGTGGCTTCCTCCGTGGAGTCCTCCCATTAACACCATTCTTGGCCATATAGTTGATGTGTGCACGGAGGTATTGGACTGTGCCAGTGATTTCTGTAAGTCTTTAGCAGACACTCTAGGATTCTTTTTTTTACCTCTCTGAGTATTCTGCGCTGAACTCTTAGCGTCATCTTTGTTGGACGGCCACTCCTAGAGAGAGAAGCAACATTGCCAAACTCTTTCCATTTGTAGACAACTTCTCGGACTGTCGATTGATGACTTTTAGAGATGGTTTTTTATCCTTTCCCAGCTTTATACAAATCAACAGGTCAACAGGACAGCGCTTTTGAATGAGCCATGATGCACATCAGACATTGCTTTTCATCAAGACAATTCTTACCATGTGTGTGTTTTATAGTGGGCAGGGCAGCTTTAAACCACTCATCAGTGATTGGGGATACACCTGACTTCAAATTGCTTGGTAAAAATCTGTTTCAACTGCTCTTTAATTCTCCATAGGCAGAGGATTCACTTACTTATTTTCACCCTTCTGTCATTGTTTGCATGCTATCTTCTTTAAAATATGAAAAACTATAAATGTTTGTGTGATTTTAGTTGAAGCAGACACTGGTTTTTTTCATCTGTGTGATTTTGACAAAGATCAGATCACATTTGATGGTGATTTTATGTAGAAATGTGAGAAATTCCAAAAAGTTCAGATACTTTTTCATACCACTGTTGTTGTATTGAATGCTAGAAGTTACAGCAAAAAGTAGTTTGGTGATGTATCGTAATGAATGTAAGGGCGCTAGTTCCAACACGAGAATGAAGAATACAAAGGAAAGGAGATCTCACCTCTTTGGCGTCGCCGTCCTCAGGCTTGTAGTTGACCAAGTACTTGCGCACCGCGCCGGGTGCCGCGTCCCACTGGAGCTTCATGCTGCTGTGAGTCACGCCGCTGACTCTCAAGGCGCCGGCAGGTGGCATGGGCACTAGAGTGGGGATTGATTAACAAATACTTATCCATATATAAGGCGCATTGGATTATAAGGCGCACTGTCTGCTTTTAAGAAAATTGAAGGTGCGTCTTACAGTGCGGAATATACGGTAATTGAACTGGGGAAAAAATGTTGAACTCTTCTCCCCGTGACGTCCCAAAGAGCTAAACAATACGTACGCGTGACTCCGGTGGTCTTCAGCGGCTCGCTGAGCGCATCGCCGTGTTGCGCCAAAACGGAGATCGCGTACGCCGTGTTGGGCAGCAGCCCGGTCAGTTGCGTGTCGCCGGCGCCGGCCGGTAAGCGCACCTGTCGACAAAGAGTAGCTTCAGTTTCATACGCGCCCGCCAAGTCGCAGCCACGCGGCGTTACCTCTTTGTCAGTCTGAGGCTCGGTGCCGTTAATGGATCGGTAGAGTAGGACGTAGCCGCTGGCTCCGTCCACCGGCTGCCAGCGAACCCTCATGGTGCTCATGGTCTCGTCGTATACGTTCACGGACGTGACGGCCGGCAGCGGCACTGAAAATGGTCACAAAATGGATTGGACGTCAGTTTCAAACAACTTTCCTCTGGCCAAGATGCACCCTCCCTACCACTAGTAGACGTCCGACCCATTTAAGCTGGAAGGTGGCAGCAAATGACAACCCTCCCGCATCAAATGGGATTGGACGTCTATCGCCATCAATGGCGGACAAAAGAACAAAACTCCGAGTGTGCTCCTTCTCTCAGTATTAGAAGGAAAAACAATTGTATACAGTTGCCCAATTATGCCTTTTAACGGTCAATAAGCATAACTGCTGTGCTAAGCTGTGACCAGCCCTTGTACAAAGGCGATATCCCAATACTGTCCAACCACAAAAATCTGATAACAATATCAAATCAGTACAAATTAGGGCTGTCAAAATGATCGCGTTAACGGGCGGTAATTAATTTTTTAAATTAATCACGTTAAAATATTTGACGCAATTAACGCACATGCCCCGCTCAAACAGATTAAAATGACAGCAGTGTAATGTCCGTTTGTTACTTGTTTTTTGTTGTTTGGCGCCCTCTGCTGGCGCTTGGGTCCAAATGATTTAATGGGTTTGGGGAGTGAGCATGGTGTAATTATTGACATCAACAATGGCAGGCGAGCTAGTTTATTTTTTGATTGAAAATTTTAAAGATTTTAATAAAACAAAAACATCAGGAGGGGTTTTAATATAAAATTTCTATAACTTGTACTAACATTTATCTTTTAAGAACTACAAGTTTTTCTATCCATGGATTGCTTTAAGAGAATGTTAATAATGTTAATGCCATCTTGTTGATTTGTTATAACAAACAAATACAGTACTTATGTACCGTATGTTGAATGTATATATCCGTCTTGTGTCTTATCTTTTCATTCCAACAATAGTTTCGAAGAAATTTGAACTTATTTTTTTTTCCCCCAGCGTACTCCCTTTGATGATGTCAACTGCACTCCACTATGACATCAGTTGATGATCCTTTTTTTTTCTTTCCATTTTTAGATGTTGAATAAATCAAACGTAACGTAAACTAGTCCTATCGGGAGCCAGCACGGGCGCAGGAGCCCGTAGATAGCGCACTTTTAAAGGCCTCGTAAAAGCACTTAACATATCTTTACGTGAAAATTCTCCTTGAGTTCCCCAACACGGGGGTTTTACGTGGTGGTCCGGCTTTCCTGAGGGCAAAGGAACACTTACAGGTGGTCTCGCGGCCCTGCAGGGGCTCGCTGGTCTGGTCTCCGACCAAGGAGTAGACACCCAGCTCGTATTCCGTCAGCGGGCTCAGACCCTCCAGGACCGTCGACGTGACGGAGCCGTCCACTAGCATCTGACGAGCAAAAAGGCAAGGGAAATTTATTTGTACAGCACAACACGAGGTCATTCAAAGTGCATTACATCAGATGAAAATCTGCAAAAAAAGCACAAATAAAATGAGACACATAAGTCGCATTAAATCATCAAGACATTTGAAAACACGAAATCGAAATAAAACAAAAAATGAAATGACAAGCAAAAGTTGAATCCCATGAAATTTGAATGATATCAACAACAACAACAAAAAAATGCGAGCTGGTTAGCTAACAAGAACGAACGTCATCTTCACGGAGGTACGGAGGTTAACCAAAATTGCAGTATGGTGGAGTGCTGCAACGATGAATCGATTGCTGCTTCGAGTATTCATTTAATTTGTTGTAATGGTTTGTTTTGAAAGTGTTTGCATTTAGTTTTTTGGGGGGGGGGGTGGATAAACTGCCCTCTAGTGGCAGCAGTGAATATGACATAACTCATTCAACATGGCTGAATCCAGCTGCTCCCTGTTTAGACCAGCATAAGGTATGTTTTTGTTTGAGGACATGTTTTTTTTTTTAATGCATTCGTAATTTTAGTTTATAGGTATATTTAGCATTTTTTTATGGGGAACATGTGTTTGAACGATTTCTTAAGAGCATTGTTTGAAAAAAAAAAAAAAAACAGACGCATTTTATAGCATTTAAGCAAGTGGACTTTTGCTATGCAAGTTAGCCTTTTGTTGTACTTAGGTCCTAATTTATTTGTATTTTTTTATACTGTTTGAGGCTAAGCACAGGTATTTTAGTTTGCTTTAAGCTCAACTCTGCAATTCTGCTTATTTGGAAAAAACACTCGGGAATTTTATTTTGTATTTGCATATAATGCTCTTTTAAAAGTGCAACCTTAGCAAGCCGTTGTTTTACATCTCCTAAAATTGATTCTGCAACGCATTAAATGTTCCTAATCCGATTACTCGATTATTCAAACTAACTACCGTATTTTTTGGACTATAAGTCGCACCTGAGTATAAACCACTTCCACAGATTGGACGTCTCTTTCAGCCAGCTACAGCGAGGGTCAAATTTGTCCTTCCTCTGATCAAGATACATCCAGTTTCAAATGAATTGGACGTCTACTACTGATTATTTCAATTCAAAGCGGAAGGTGAGATTGGACGTCCGTCATCGTCAATGGCACTAATGAGTTAGTTTGTTTGGACTTTTGCGGTCGAATCAGACTATCACAAGCAAGTATCTCGACACATGGTGTTTTGCGAGTACTTTTGCCACCTGTGGTCAGCGGCATCTGTTTCTTCTCCGAGTAAAAGCTTTCCGCCTTTGACAGCGCACAGGAAATGATCGGACGTTCAAAACGCGCTGTGGCCGGCGCTGATTAGTTTGCACAAATAAACGTGCGCCGGTGTCAAAAATCAGCTTCCTGGGGGGTTTCGTTCGAAGGAAACAAAAGCAGCATAAAAGACTGCAACATGGACATGCCACTAAGCCAGGGCTCTCCAAACTATTCCGCATAGTGCCGCAGTCGATGCAAGATTTCATTCCAACAAAACAAGACCGCACCTTTTCACTGTTCTGGTGTTTTACAAGTGTCATCAGTTGATTGCAGTCAGGTGCTGCTTGAATGAATATCGGCTCCCAAAATTGGTTATTGGCCCCTCTAACAACTGAAGGAATCTGACCTTTTGGCCAGATTGCTAAAATCACGACAGCTGAACCGCCGGACCCGTGCTGGCGCAGCTCCAACGAGCTGGGCCGGCGAAATCCCAACAACCCGGCCAAAAGGCCAAACCCTCACCTTAGTTCACCTGAGTCTTAACCCCTTGTATTGACTCCATTTTGAAAGCTGGAGGAAGGCTTTGAAACACAAGTTGACATTTTATTCAGGTCGACAGTGATCAAACAGCAAATAGGTCCCCGACAGAGAGGCGATTCTGGATCCAGGGTCAGCAAAACAACGAGCCCATCGGAATGTCCCCGAGAAGCGACAATTGTTAGCTAAACGCTCAGCTGAGGTGGGAGGTTCGGCGGCGAGCTATCAAAATTAGATTTGCTTTTGTTATCGGGTGTTGTGGTAGTACAGGACATCCCGCCATTTGTTTTAGGACTGTCCTGAGAAGCTGATTGTGGGATTTGGTTTTGCAGACATGGGCTTGTAGATGTCTTGCCTATCAACTGGTAGTCAGCGTCAATCTTGCTCAGTCAGCGAGAACCAAAAGTGGTATTTGCCATGTAGCAAAATAGATTTTGCCATGAGGCGTTTTTTTTTTTTGCCATGTGGCAAAATGGATTTTGACATGTGGCATTCTTTTTTTGTATGTGGCAAAATGGATTTTGGTTTGTGGCTTTTTTGGGGACTGGGGGTATATGGCAGGTTTGTAGGCCATGAACGTCCATGCCATTGACGGCTATGCACGTCCAAATTTTCCATTTATTTTAAATGGCAGAAAAATGTGTGGTTGTGATTTTTGACCATACACTTTACATTAGAGTGCATCAACATTCAACTGGCACCCAAGTAAGGGTATGCCATTGATGGCTATGCACGTCCAAATTTCACGTCCATTCATTTTAAATGGCAGAAAAACATGTATGGCTGTGATTTTTGACCATTTTTGACCAAAAATGCCATATACCCCCCATAAAATGCCACATGTCAAAATCCCATTTTGCCACATTAAAAAAATGCCACATTTCAAAATCCATTTTGACACATGGCAAAATGCCACATGGCAAAAAAAAGCCACATGGCAAAATCCATTTTGCCAAATGGCAAAAAAAAAAAAAAATTGCCAGATGGCAAATACCACTTTTGGTTTTCGGACCTGCTGCAGTCAGCTGCATGGCGCACACGTTGGGCTTCCATGGTCAGAAGGCGTCATGTATCTCTTATGCCCTATGTCAACTATATTCTGCTTGTTTTCCTTAAACTATGATATAAATGCCATTCATTTTATATTGGGTACGTTAGAGTAGTACAAACAGTAAACACGAGAAAAGATACTATAACCTGATTGATTATATTAGGCATGTTAGAGTAAAAACACAAATAGTCGACGGGTAAATATGAGAAAAGATACTATTCCCTTCACTACTCGGTCCTGAAGAACTCATATCGAACGATCCCTAGTCCATTGTTTATGAAAAACGAATATGACTTGAAATTGACTGAAAAGGATTGACATCATGTTGAAAAATAATGTTTCAGATCGGATGAATCATGATGATCTCGAACAAAACACGTCTTTTCCATGTAAGTTCTTTAGTGGAAGGGGGGAAAAAAACGGACGCCAACTCAAACCTGGACTTGTTTTCTTCTTTTCAATCCAGACGGATGACGGCCCATCGCTTAAGCTTTCTTCTTTGTGTCTCGACTGCTGCTCTTACATTGACCTCCGCAAAAGAGGTCGAGCTCCACGCGAACGACGTATTCGCTTCTTATCTGCGCCGATTTACTAGCGAGTTCACTTCCAAATGGCGGCGGGTTTTAAGTGCGCCGGCCGACAGGAGATTTACTCTTTCGTTTGAATTATTGCCGCGCCACGGTACGTCCAATTTCGACTGGTCGGAATGTTGCATTTCTACGCTCGTACGCAATGGCAATAAAAACGTTCTCGGTACGGTCAGAGTTGAACGGACAGGTCGTGTTGCAGTGCAGTGCAGTCAAAAAGACAGAAATTAGGAAATTTTCAATCAACTTGATCATGATTTTTTTTTTTTTTTTAAAACGGAAAAAATATATAAATGGAAGTTTGCTTTAATTAGAATTATATTTTGGGTTAAAAAAAACACAGAAAGGGGAATAAGAAAATATATTTTTTACTTAAAATAAAATTTGAAAAATACATTTTAAACATTAAAATGAATTTTTTTTAAAACGGTAGATTTTTTTTTTTTTCCCAAATTAAGAAACACCAAAAAGTTAACACTTTATTTGACAGTTGCTTCATAAGACTTTCACAATTATGACATGACACTGTCATGAGCATTAATGAATGCCTATGTCCAGCTCGGATTTTTTACATCCATTCAAAAGTGGGATCATTTGTCGGATGACACCAAATGGCAGCTGTCATAAGAATAGAATAGAATAGAATAGAATAGAATAGAATAGAATAGAATAGAATAGAATAGAATAGAATAGCACTATATTGTCATTATACAGTTGTACAATGAAGTTGTGGAGCATCTCCCTTTGCAGTGCAGGACAAGTAAAAATCTCAAAAGTGACTTGCAAGAATAAAAGTATAAAATCTAAATATTAAACAAGGTAGTCCTATGTTCAGGCAATGCAAATAATTGAAGTGAGGTAGCAGCAGTTGACAGTGAAGAAATTGAATATTGCACATTAATATTGCAAGTAAATAAGTTGACAGCGAGGCATTGAATATTGCACGTAGTAAGTATTGCACATAGTATATTGCATGTAAATGAATATTGGACATTGGGTGATGTGGTGTTACATATGGCTGTTCATGGTGGAGATGGCTTTAGCAAAGAAACTGTTTCTCAGTCTGTTTGTTCTTGCTCTTAAACACCTATAGCGTCTCCCAGAGGGGTGTTAGCATTCATTAATGCTCATGACAGTATCATGTCATAATTATGACTGTCTCATGACCGTCTTATGACCATCTTATGACAGTCTTTTGACGCCGCTGTCAAAATAAAGTGTTACCGGTTAATATATTTTGGTGTACATATCCCAGAATACAGTGGTACCTCTACTTACAAAACTTAATTGGTTCTCGAAGTAGTTTCGTGACTTGAAAATTCTCTAAGTAGAAACGCGTTTTCCATATGTATTCCAAGCCCTCCCCAAAATTAAGATATGAATCTTTTATAATGCATAAAATGCATCGATACATGTAACAAATACATGTGACAATTAGATTATTGCACAATAAGCACAGAATCACAGTTGCGCATCAAGTAAAAAAACCAAGAATAAAAGTATTTACACTCATGTAAAGCCGTCGGAACACGAAGGGAGAATTAAGAGGATGCTGGGATACGCATACACATACAGTAGAGATAGCCAATTGGATGCCAGGAATGCTGGGCAATAACCAATGGCAGAGCAGCTATAAGCATGTTACGTTCAGTAAAATCTAGGAGCTGCAAGGACTAGCCACCAGTGTTGTTTTCTTCAATGATGACTATAACGAAAATATTTCATCAACGAACAATTTTTTCATGACGGTGACGAGCTAAAAATGTGTCTAGGGAGACTAAAACATACCGACACAAATGCCAGTTTTTGTCTGACGAGACGAAACTGCGCCATAGTTTCTGTCACATGTGACATTTACTGTATGTGTAGCTAGCCTGCATCGTAGCAGTGTCTGGATGGGTTACTCATGTGACGTGCTGCAAACTCGTGTCATCTTGCTTGTTTTGAGACACACACTGTATGGTTTGTCTTCTTACTTGGCAAGAGAGAAGATGCAATGTTGCTTTAGCCTTTAAAGGTCCGTGCTGAGTGATTATCACACACTAAATGTAACTCATAGCATTAGCATAGCATTCATGTTTGCATTAACAATAGGTTATTGCTAATGGCGAGCGTCCTCTTAAACTCTGACTTTTTACATACAGTTTGTGACATCCAGGTGGGTATGATTCTATGAAAATAATGTACTGTTTTCCTGCTGAGCGTGTATCATCACGTGATAGATTTGTAGATGCTACAATATGTGCTTGTCTGTCAATGTTCATTCGAAACAGTAAACTTTTTTTTTTCCAAATTTTACAGACGAAAATATTGAGTAATCGTGGGCTGAAACTACACGAAATTCGTCTTGAGTTTTTTGTCAACAAAAACTAAAAGACACATTTTGAAATGACTAAAATATGACTAAGACTAATAAAAGACTAAGACGAAAATTTTACGGGTTGCCAAAAACAACACTGCCAGTCGTACTGTATTTTTTGCCTATCATATCCTGAAATTTCTTACATAACAACAGGACATATTTTCCCGTTCACATATGACTTAAACTGAAAATTCTGTATGTAGAGACGTTCGCAAGTAGAGGTACCACTGTACAGTGAGGACAGCTGCGGCTTATAGTCCGGTGCGCCTTCGTCCGTAAATTACGGTAAATACATTTAAAAAACCCAATCTTTTTCACCAAATTTCGAACTTTTACAAATGACGTGATCGGGCACGCTTTCTGATTATGTGATCGGATCGGGGACATCCATATGTCAAAGTTATGAGAGGTTGTTGTAAAAACAGCTCATTTTTTAAGCAACTCATGTTCGTCTAGCAGTCAGTGTGTTCATTTTTTCCCACCAAATAGTTTAAACGACTATCGTTATCTATCAATAAAAGCTAAAAATAAGCTACAGGTACCTGCTGGGGGACTCCTCCGTCGACTTTGTTGTAGATGATTTGGAACTTCTCCGCAGGCGTTTGAGGCGCGGTCCAGGTGGCCCGAAAGGAGCGGTGGGTCACCTCGGAGGTGATTAAGTTGCTGGGCGCCTCCGGCGCTTCGCCTGCACAAGGGCACACAATCAGCGGCGGGAACGTGACTCCACTCGTCGGCCAATCTGACGACGTCGCCGCCGCCGCCAAAGCCCCTTTGGCCGTAGATCACCATTTTATGTATTTGCTCTTAAAAATGATTTAAGGCGCTGGAATGTTCTGCTCGGAGGCCTCGATTGAGCTTTGACCGCCGTAACTCGGAAACCGCCGTTCCAGATAGAAGTACAGTAAAGATGTGATTGTTAGGGAGAAAAACAAAAAAAAACCTTTGAGACTAAAAACAATCTCAAAGAGCCATAAATCCATTTTCAGGTCACGTCCTTGTTCACTCATTGGCCACCGCTAGATGCGCAGTTCATTCGGACTGAGGGGGTGAACGAAGTTAGTCTTACCAGTTGAAATGAATTGGACAGCTATGGCTGTCAATGGCAAGCGGTGAGTCCATTTCTGTTTATATTGGGTCACTTCCTGTACATTTTGGGGCATTCCCAGGTCGCTTTCTGTTCATTTTGGACCATTTCTATTTTTTTGTTTTTTACGGACCATTTTTATTTTTTGTCTAGAATTTTTTTTCTTTCATTTAAAATATGTTCACAGGGTCATTTACCAAATAAGGTGGATTTTTACAGATATACAGTTGTGGTCAAAAGTTTACATACACTTGTGAAGAACATAATGTCATGGCTCTCTTGAGTTTGCAGTTATTTCTACAACTCTGATTTTTCTCTGATAGAGTGATTGGAACAGATACTTCTTTGTCACAAAAAGCATTCATGAAGTTTGGTTCTTTTATGACTTTATTATGGGTGAACAGAAAAAAGTGATCAAATCTGCTGGGTCAAAAATATACATACAGCAGCGCTAATATTTGGTAACATGTCCCTTGGCCATTTTTCACTTCAATTAGGCGCTTTTGGTAGCCATCCACAAGCTTCTGGTTGAATCTTTAACCACTCCTCTTGACAGAATTGGTGCAGTTCAGTTAAATTTGATGGCTTTCTGACATGGACTTGTTTCTTCAGCATTGTCCACAAGTTTTCAATGGGGTTTAAGTCAGGACTTTGGGAAGGCCATTCGAAAACCTTAATTCTAGCCTGATTTAGCTATTCCATTACCACTTTTGATGTGTGTTTGGGGTCATTGTCCTGTTGGAACACCCAACTGCGCCCAAGACCCAATCTTCGGGCTGATGACGTCATGTTATCTTGAAGAATTTGAAGGTAATCCTCCTTCTTCATTATCCCACTTACTCTTTGTAAAGCACCAGTTCCATTGGTAGCAAAACAGCCCCACAGCATAATACTACCACGACCATGCTTGACGGTAGGCATGGTGTACTTGGGGTTAAAGGCCTCACCTTTTCTCCTCCAAACATATTGCTGGGCATTGTGGCCAAACAGCTGGATTTTTGTTTCGTCTGACCACAGAACTTTCCTCCAGAAGGTCGTATCTTTGTCCATGTGATCAGCAGCAAACTTTTGGAGCAAGGGCTTCCTTCTTGCACGGCAGCCTCTCAGTCCATGGAGATGCAAAACACGCTTGACTGTGGACACTGACACCTGTGTTCCAGCAGCTTCTAATTCTTGGCAGATCTGCTTTTTGGTGATTCTCGGTTGAATCTTCACCCTCCTGACCAATTTTCTCTCAGCAGCAGGTGATAGCTTGCGTTTTCTTCTTGATTGTGGCAGTGACAAGGGTTAGGGTTTAGTGCCATGCACTTTATACTTACAAACAATTGTTTGCACTGTTGCTCTTGGGACCTGCAGCTGCTTTGAAATGACTCCAAGTGACTTTCCTGACTTGTTCAGGTCAATGATTCGCTTTTTCAGATCCATGTATGTATATTTTTGACCCGGCAGATTTGATCACTTTTTCTGTTAACCCATAATAAAGTCATAAAAGAACCAAACTTCATGAATTTTTTTTGTGACAAAGAAGTATCTGTTCCAATCACTCTATCAGAGAAAAATCAGAGTTGTAGAAATAACTGGAAACTCAAGAGAGCCATGACATTATGTTCTTCACAAGTGTATGTAAACTTTTAACCACAACTGTAAGCTAACTTTTTTTTTTAACATGGGTTTAATTTCTTTTGTACATTCAAAAAAACTTGAGTTTTGGAGATTAACAGACAGAGATGGCAAAACAAGAAACATACTGCAGGACCAAACAGCGGTCAGTTATCAAGTTATTAGTTGCTGAATGGTGAAAACCAGTTGAAATGCAAAGAACCTGAACCCTGAACATGGTGAATGTTGGAGGAAATGTGGATATTTATCTTTGGGCAACTTCCATATTTTCTAGGAGTGCCCTAAGATTTCCTCTTTCTGGAAAAAATGTAGTAATAATTTTGTTTTTAAAATTAGAAGTGAGATTTAATGTTTTATCTGGATGGGTAACATCCTAACTGGGCTTACAAAACGAGACAGGTACCTCCTACAGATATTGCAAGCAAGAAAGCAATAACTGGAAAGTGGTTAAATGAAGCACCACCTAGTCACTGAATGGACAAACATAATGTACAAGATTTATACAATGGAGCAATTCCTTCTCCCTAAGACACTTAGCTAAAAAATTAGGGCTGTCAAATTTAACGCGTTAACGGGCGGTAATTAATTTTTTAAATTAATCCCGTTAAAATATTTAATGCATTTTAGCATGGGCGGAATGACCCGCTCATGCATTGCCTCAAACTGATTACAATGACGCACTTGAGAGCTAAGAGGCAGAGAAAGGTGTCTTGTTTTTTGCTTTTTCTTAACAAAGGTATACCACACGGGACGTGCTGGCACTTTGTTTCTTTATAAGTACATTCAGCTTCAACATTAACACAGCTTACTGCTCTCGGCAGGCTGTAACTCTAACTCACTCCTGCATCATGTGAGTAAACAGCATTGGCGCCGCGTGCACTTCGAGGTGCCTCGGATAATTCGATACCACAACATTACAAAAGTGAGTGGACACAGGCCACTGGCTTGGACCGCGCCGTTTATTGGCATAAGCATCGGCAACTCCTTTACAAAAAACATAAGTATTATTTAGTGAAAGCACAACAAAAATGATATCTCTCAACAAAAAAAATGTTCACAAAAAGAAAAGTGCTTCAATCTGTATTAATGAGGCCCTATTCTCACACAGTTAAACAACTGTGCAAAGAGAACTGGCATTCCCAATCAAAATAGCTATGCAACATACACATTAAACTTACTCAGACTTTGGTCAAACGCTATTCAAACATTTCGTTTAGTTCAACAAATACACTGGATGGCAATATTTATTCACAATATACAAACTATCAGAGGTCAAGTACGTTGTAAAGCCAGCACTCAAATGACGTAAATTACAATGGATGGACCAGTAAACAGGAAGCTACGGCGTTAGTCGAGGGACAAAACACACTATTTGGCTTGATTTAAAACTTGCCATTAACATCCTGTGGTGTATTTAGTGTATCTAGTTTATTTTTTGATCGAAAATTTTACAAATTTTATTAAAACGAAAACATTAAGAGGGGTTCTAATATAAAATTAGTATAACTTGTACTAACATTTATCTTTTAAGAATTACAAGTCTTTCTTGTGGAACCCTTTAACAGAAAGAATGTTAATAATGTTAATGCCATCTTGTGGATTTATTGTTATAATAAACAAATACAGTACTTATGTGCAGTATGTTGAATGTATATATCCGTCTTATGTCTTATCTTTCCATTCCAACAATTTACAGAAAAATATGGCGTATTTTAGAGATGGTTACGATTAATTAATTTTTAAGCTGTGATTAACTCGATTAAAAAATTTTAATCATTTGACAGCCCTGAATAGAATAGAATAGAATAGAATAGAATAGAATAGAATAGAATAGAATAGAATAGAATAGAATAGAATAGAATAGAATAGAATAGCCCTTTATTGTTATTATACAATTGTACAATGAAATTGTGGAGCATCTCCCTTTACAGTGCAGGATAAGTAAAAAAAATCTCGCAAGTGGCTTGCAAGAATAAAGTATAAAATCTAAATAAATATAAAATTTGTATGAGGTAGTCCAATGTTCAGGCAGTGCAAATAATTGAAGTGAATTGTTGGTCATTTTGTTATTTTTGACAATCCACACAAAAACCTCAGCAAAACAAAATTTTAAGAGAAATGCATAGGAGAATGTCAACTGTGTATGGGTTTACATATCAAAATGTTTGAAAAAATGGTACCAAGTTTAAAAGTGACCAGGTCAAAAGTGTTGTGAGTGACGCGCTGAGACATCAGTCCAAAGATTTTTACAGAGGTAATGCGGAAGCTTGTGCACAGATGAGAAAAGTAAGTGACAGGCCTCCTTTAAGTTGGCCCTCCATCAAATGAAGTCAATTGTTTGTGCTACGTTTGTGCTGTTAAATGTTTCACTTGTGCTGCTATCATTCTTAAAGATATTTGCAATTCTTTTATAGGTCAATCTGAGGTCAACCAGCCCACCATTTTAATTAAAAATGGCTAAAAAGGGTGTCAATGTTTATGCGTCATTTGTGCTGTAAAAAGTTTTGTTTGTGCCATCGTTTTTGAGATATTAATTTCGAGTAATGATGTCACGCAGCTGCCCATTTATTGCAAAATGGACCCGAAATGGTACCATTCGTTTATGCTAGGTTTGCGTAATTAAAAATTTTCGTTTGTGCAGCTACCGGTTTTGGGATTCAATTAAATTACAGCCCTTCCGTCGTAGCTGACGGAGCGTACCAACTCTCTCAATAACAGAGGGGTGTCCTGACAACTAGCGCAAATGTAGCACCAAAAAATGGCATCCCTTCGGGTCCATTTTGCTGTAAATGGGGGGCTTCAGATATTACTTTTGAGTCATGGCGTTTCCTGCAAAATGGGGGTTTCTTTCGTTTATGCTACTTGTTGGGACACTCCTGTTATTGAGAGAGTTGGTACGCTCTGTCAGCCGCGACGGAGGGGCTGCGATTGGCATTTTCACTGGAAATCAATATCACATTATCTATAAAACGATAGTGGCGCAAATGAGAATTTTTACAGCACAAACCTAACAAAAATGAATGGCGCCATTATGGTTCCGTTCCACCGAAGACTGGGACACTTCATCACTCAAATTTAATATCTCAGTATCTCAAAAACAATAGCAGCACAAATGAAAATTTTACAGCATAAACAATTGACACCTTTTTTAGCAGGGCCGTGCAGGGACTGATTGAGGGGCAGGTGCTCGTAGATCAAAACGGGCACATGAACAAGTTTTTAGTACGCCTTACAACACCATAAGTTCCATTTTAACCTGCTTTATAGTATAATTGACTGTGACAGACTTTAATTGGGAGGGGGAATAGTGAATAGAAATCAACACTGTCATCAACACTTTCTGGCTGTGACTCAGTCAGTCTTTGCCTCTTCTTTCAACCTCTACATCAAAACTTCCTTCCTCAACTTGTTGTTTATCTGATAACAAACCACATCAGATGGTCAATGAGCCCCCATCAGCACAGTTTTTCATGGCGGCTTAGTGGCACGCAGACACCTTTTTTTGTTTGTTTTTAAGGTGTTTTCGGTGTTCAAATAAAGTACTCGGTGGTGTGCCTGCACAGTCGGCCAGAACACACATAAGCACCAAAAACAAGCCCAATTTGGGCATGTAGGGGCAAAGGGGCAGGTGCTCAAGCCCCGTTGCCCCCCGCACGTGCCTGATTTTTAGTCATTTTGAATCAAAATGGTGGGCTGGTTGACTTCAGATTGACCTATAAAAGAATTGTAAATATCTTAAAAACGGTAGCGACACACTTTCTACAGTACAAACGAGCACAAACGTAGCGATTAACATAATGCACAAGTGACATTTTAATATAAAGTTGCGTCTGATGGGGGGGGGGGGGGGGGGGGCAACTTCACAGAGGAATGTGACAGTGCTTAAAGACTACAAAATTAAGAAAAAAAAAATATCTGTATTAGAGGTACTGTACTTATACCAAAAAAATCACCTTGTTTATTAAATGGCCCTCATATATTTTTAATTCAATTAAAAATAATGCTTTAAAAGCATATTTACTGTTTGAGCCTAGGAGTTAAACACGCCGAATGTACACATTTGCCAGAGTCTCTTTCTCCTCTTTGCTTTTACAGTCCAAAAGAAGCATTAAAGTCAATTGACGAGGCGGCCCCGGGGTGCCTTTAAAAGGCGCAATAAAATGCCACGTTGTAAGTGTTTTCAAAGTTTCCACCTGAGCCGCGGGGCGGGGCCAGCAATTACCGCCGTGTAAATCTGACTCCGGAATGACAGCGAGCAGGCGACCGGGTCACAGTCTTTCTTTTTTTAAGTTATTTTGCGTGCAAAATGGCAGCAAAATGAAAGAATACCTTTCGGAATCTTTAGCTTTTTCTTCACCTACAAGTTACAACACAGGTTAGGAACTGGAGGCATGGGGGCCAGACTGAGCCCAGCCGCGTCACTTTGCGCGGCCCGCAAAAAAAATTATCTGGGGCTTTGCCTTGCAAAGGCCCGGATAATGTTGTTTTGCAACTTTATTTTCTTAATCAATGTCTTCTCTGCGTTTTTTCGGCGTGCCGCGCAGCCCATACTGTTTAACCGATCGGCATCGTTTGAATACCGATACGACCGGACTTTTTTGAACGACCACAAAAATTTTTTCGTTTGCCTGTTAACGCCGATTTTCAGATTTTTTTTTTTTCCTCAAAACGCTACTTGTACTACAGTTTTTGACCAAATCACATAATTTGGGGACGGCGAGGAGTATAAAGATTGTATACAGAAGTTGGAAAAAAATTTACGGTTCCCCAGAAATTTGCCAAAAACTTTCCCATTCTTTTTTAACAGGATGCAACATTCAAATCTCCCATTCACTTCCAAAGAAATTTACAATGGTATTTTTCTTACATTGCATTGATGCCATTGACGGCCATATATGTCGATTCTATTGATGCCAATGTAGTTGTATTCCGCTGACGCATATGGATGTTGATGCCATTGACGGCAATGGACGTCCAAATTTCCCATTCATTTTCAATGGCATTTACTTTATTTGATGCCATTGACGTAAATGCCATTGACGGCCATGTTTGTCGATTCTATTGATTCCAATGTACTTGGATACAATTGACTCAAATGTAAGTCAATGCCATTGACTGTCATGGATGTCCAAATTTCCCATTAATTTTCAATGGCAAAAAAAAAACAAATGTCCCCCAAATGTCAACAGGAAAGGACCAGATATCAATAGGATGTGTCCCCCAAATGACCTAATATGACCAGGACACGCGCCCCAAATGTACCCAGATGATCTGATATGACCAGGACACGCCCCCCCCAAATGACCTGATATGACCAGGGAACGCCCCCTAAATGTTCCCAAATGACCTGATACCCAGGACATGTACCCAGATGATCTGATATGACCAGGACACGCCCCCCCCAAATGACCTGATATGACCAGGGAACGCCCCCTAAATGTTCCCAAATGACCTGATACCCAGGACATGTCCCCCAAATGACCTGATATCCAGAACATGTCCCCCAAGTGTCCCCAAATTAACAGGAAGGTACCTGATATTGTCCCCAAAATGTCCCCAAACCAACCTGGGCGGGGCTAAGATCTGTATCTCCACACAGCAAAGACGCAGAGTAATTTCTCCAGAAATTGCAGTTTCTAGTTTTAAATAAAGTTCAAATGAACAAATGAAAAAACAAATAATTTTATAAAAAAAAGTAGAAGAATATTTTCATTTTGCGCGTTTTTTGGGTTTGTTTTTTGCATGTAATGTAAATAAATGTACAGTGTTTCTTCGGCCCGCCACACAGCCCAAACCGTTCGGCCCATCGACACCGTTCAAATACCGAAATGACCAAAATTCTCATGCGACCCAGGGATTCTTTCGAATGACCCCCAAAATTAGGGTTTTTTTGAAAGATTTTTTTTTCCAAAATGTATTTAGTCCTACAATTTTTTAACCAATTCACATAATTCGTAAATAAAAAATTGCAGGAAGCTAAGGGGCATAAAAGTTATATAAAGAATTTGCCAAAAATTTGCCCATTCATTTCTAAAGGGATACCAATGATGGCAATGTATGTCCAAATTTCCCATTCACTGTCAATGGCAAAAAAAAACTGTGGTTGTGATTTTTGACCAAGAACTTACCATTACAGCCCCTTGACATTCAACTGGCACCCAAGTAAGTTGACAGCATTGACAGCCATTCACATCCATGCCATTGACAGCCATATGTGTCGATTCTATTGATGCCAATGGACTTGGATTCCATTGACAGCCATGTACATCCATGCCAATGACATCAATGTCCGTCCATGCCATTGACAGCCATGTATATACTTGCCATTGACGCACATGTAAGTCCATGCTATTGACGGCCGGATACATCAAAATATCAACAGAAAGTGACCCTGGTATGCCCCCAAATCAAAAGGAAGTGACTTGACATCAACAGGAAGTGACCTGAACTCAGCAAGACATGACCCTAAAGGGTTTACCTGCGAAAACAAAGCTACCATCGCAATTTCCCCAGAAATGGCATTTTCTAGTTATTTCATTATTATACTTTTTTTTTAATTCAATTAAAAAGATAAACTAACAACAAGAATAGTTATTGTTTCTCCTCCATTTTGAGTTAATGAAAGAAACAAGGGAATATTTGCAATGAATTCACTTGTTTGATTTTTTTTCTTAAAATAAAAATGTAATAGGATAATAAAAGATTAAATACTAAAAGAGCAATGAAAACTAAAAAAAAAATTTTTTAAATACAGAGATTAGTTATTTTTTTCTTCCTTTTTTTGTATTTAAAAAAAAAAAAAAAAAAGAATATATTTAGAAAAAAATAATATTTGCTATTATTTGGGATGGCCGAAATGACTCATCGCGTTTTGGCAGCGTTGACGGCCCCTTCCCGGTCCAAATGGATCGGATGTCTATCGCTGTCGACGGCGGCTAACGGATAAAGAGCCGTGTTTTTTTCCCACTTACTCGATCCTTTGACGCTGTTGCATAGGTTGCCGGTGAGATCGTCCACGATGTCCAGCAGGAACTTGAAGTCGTTGACGTTGTACATGTGTATGTCGTCAGGGTCGGAGGCGATGGAGCGCAACTCGTTCTCGTCCGCATTCTTCACGCCTGCCAAAAAAATAAATAAATAAAAGAAATAAACAAAAGGCCCCGTTCCGTCAGGCCGACGCCGACTGGACCGGGTTAAGACTGACCGATAGCGTAGAGCTCGATGCCGCTGTCTCTCAGGTTCTGCGAGTTGGTGATGATTTCGTCCTGAGACTTTCCGTCGGTGATGAGGATGCCGATCTTGCGCGCCTCTTGCCGCATTCCCACGTCGGTTTTGAAGTTGTTGCGCAGGATGAAGTTGAGCGCCATCCCTGCCCGGGAATCAAATCCGTTAGCCGTCGCTCAACGGCGCCGAACATCTGCTCAAATCATCGGGGGGCGCTTTCCCGGGCACGGCTCACAAAACATCATGTACATTTATTGACACGAGAGACCGACTCGCTCGTTTACCTTGGTGCTCTCGGGACCTAAAACTCACTCTTCGGTAGTAAAAACGACCTCTTCAATCTTTTTTTTCCTTTCGAGCGCCAGCATAGACACAAGATTGGTCTTGTTTCAAAACAAATTTTGTCTGGTTTTGGACTCAGTCTATTTGGTCTTGACTCTTAAAACTTTTTGATCTTGAATCTCTGGGAGTCCTGATTTCAGGCAAGCCTCGGTGAGGTCTCCGTTTGCAGAAGTCTTGTTCTCGTTTAGGTCTCGATCCTGACTTAAGCTAGGTTCATACTGCAGGTCTTAATGCACAAATTAGATTTTTTTTCATACCTGTTTTTATTGGCACACCCGTTCAGACTGCCTTTGTCCAGTGAGCCCGTTAAAGTATCACACATGCGCTCTAATTCGCAGTCCGAGATGCGCTGAAGAAACTGACCCGCATGCGCAGGCGCAACAAAACAAATGAGCACACATGCTAGCTTAACGTCATTCAAAGGTAGGGTGATCATATTTTGATTTCAAAAAAAGAGGACACTCAGCCCGGCCTCAAGATACTTGAATTTTACTCGAAGTTCACTCATAGATGTCTATATCACTTTAATATATTTGAAGTGTGCCCCCTCACTCTGGATGGAAAAATGCATTTTGAAAAAAAAAAAAGAAAAAAAAAATATATATATATAAAATGCAGACCCATGGAAATGTAGTCCAGTCAAAAAACATACACACAGTAGGCTATGTGCCAACTAAACATTTTATAAATTACTATAGCGACAATTGTCCATGACAAATTGTTATTCCCAATCAATTGATATTCTCATTCAATGTTCTAGATTACACACAAACGATAACGGAAAAAAACTGAAAAAAACTTCAACCAGCATGTTTCCAAACGTAGCAGTTCAAAACTACGTTTCCCATATTACCTAGTGTTGTTTAGCAGCTTGATAGCTAGCTGAGGCAAAAATCTAACTTTGCCATAAAAGTTTACAATCATTGGCAGCGCAACGATGCGACACCAAACGGGATTTTACAGTCAAAGCTCCAAAAGAAGTCAACAGTCACCATTATATATGTATTTATCGTAAAAACTTAACAACTGGGCAGGCGTTGTGGCCAAATCGTCAACCCAGTAGATGGCGGTAATGTCTCATGATAGGTGTAAACTGCCAACAAAAACAAGAAGAAATACTCCTTCCCTCCCCTTCTTGTAGGAGCCATGTCAACTGCTGCCACCCAGCGGCCGGAGGGATTCTCTTCAAATTGGTCCCATGAAAAATCATAAAAAGCGGACATTTTTATGAATTTATAAAACCCGCCCGGACCACGAGGATACTACGTGAAAGTAGGACTTGTCCGGGCAAAAGAGGATGTTTGGTCACCCTATTCAAAGGTGATCATATTTTGATTTCCAAAAATGACACAAATAACAGACATTAATAATCCCTGTTTAGTCTCATATTCAAAGTTTATTTGGATTGATAGAATCCATGAATGCGCGTGCATGACGCACACAAAAGCCTTATTTGTGTGGGTCAGTTTGCCTCAACTCAGCCATGTAAGCAATACTGAAATATTGCTTATTTGGCGCACATAGAGAAAATCAAGCATAATCAGGCTTATCCTTTATTTAGTTTTATTTTATTTTTTTATGACTGTGGTCTGTCCTGCCTCCTGCGTAGAAGCTGAGTTCAAGCTAGGTGCTACGGTGCTACCACTAATGCTACCTGCCTGCTGCTCTCGCTCTTTTCTGACATAATTGCAGCATGAATTCCGATTTGGGAGACCTGACAGTTCAGACCGCTGCTACATTCTGGAGAAATTTGGCCCAGATATGATTTTAACCACATACGAAAGTGACCCAGATCGTATTTGAAATGGTCCACTTCTATGCGACTTATCACGTTCAGACCATCAAGTTAATGCCTCAGTCGAGTCGGAAAAACAAGAAAAAATCAGATTTGTGCATTAAGACCTCTGGTATGAACCTAGCCTTTGTCTCATTGAGTCCTGATTTCAGGCTTCAATTCCCAATAGACTTAATTTCGGCCATGAAAGTATTGATCAAGATTTTATTGGAGTAATTTATTATTTTTGCTCAGGTCTTGGTCAGGTTTCGGTCTTGTTTCGGTCTACCAAAAGTCCTGATCTTCACTTCGTCTCATTGAGACCAAACTTGTTAGGTCTCAGTCTCAGAGACTCAGTCTTCTTTCTGTTTTCGTCTGGACTCTCAAAATCTTGATTTTGAGTTCTGCAATTCCTGATTTTGGTCGGTTTTTGATTTCCCCAAAAAACCTCAATCTCAAGGCTCAATCTTGATATCAAAATCATGTTTTGGTCTTGATCCCAGAGGTCTTGAGTTTGGCAATTCCACACAGTCCTGATTTCAGGCATCAATTCCCAAGAGACTCAATTTTGATCTTAAAAGTCGCAAACTAGACTTCAATTTAGTAATTTCACCTAAGTCTTGGTTAGGTCTCGGTTTTGTTTTTTGGTCTCGGCCTTGACAACCAAAAGTCCTGATCTCGACTACGTCTCACTGAGTTCTCAAAATTTGTCTGGTCTCAGTCTCAGAGACTCAGTTTTGGTTTCAGTCTTCGTTCTGTTTTTGTCTGGACTCTCAAAATCTTGCTCTTAAATTCATCTTTGCAATTCCTGATTTTGGTTGTTTTTTGATTTCCCCTTAAAAAAAAAAAAAAACTCAATCTCAAATCTTAATCTTGGTATCAGGTCTTGTTTTGGTCTTGTTCCCAAAGGTCTTGAGTTTGTCAATTTCACAGCGTCCTGATTTCAGGCATAAATTCCCAAGAGACTCAATTTCGATCTTGAAAGCCTCGAACTTCATTTCAGTAATTTCTCTGTTTTGTTTTTCGGTCTAGGTCTTAACTTCCAAAAGTCCTAATCTTGACGACGGCTCAGTGAGTTCTCAAAACTCATCAGGTCTCAGTCTCAGACACTCAATCTTGGTCTTCTTTCTTTTCTTATCTCGACACTCCAAAACCTTGATCTTCTGTTCATCTTTGGGATTATTAATTTTCGTTGGTTTTTAATCAAACCCCAAAAAAACCTTAATCTCAAGTCTCAATCTTGGTATCTGGCTTTGTTTTGGTCTTGTTCCCAGAGGTCCGGAGTTTGACAATCTCATTGAGTCCTGATTTAAGGCACCAATTCTCAAGAGACTAAATTTTGGTCTTAAAAGTCTTGAACAACACTTCATTTGAGTAATTTCCTAATTTGGCTAAAGTCTTGGTCCGGTATCGGTTTTGTTTCAGTCTAGGTCTTGACTACCAAAAGTCCTGATCTTGACTTTGTTTTAGTGAGTATAATTTCCGGCAAAACTCGTCAGGTCTTAGTCTCAAAGACTCAGTCTTGGTCTTAGTCTCGGTCTTCTGTCTGTCTTTTCCTCGACTCTCAAAAATCTTAATCTTGAGATCCTCGCTGTGATTCCTGATTTTGATCAGTTTTTGATTTAAAAAAACAACTCAAATCTGTCCTGATGTCAAGTAAATCTTGATCAGGTCTCAACTGGCAAAAGACTCTATTCTCAGTCCGGAATCCCAAAAGTCCAGCAAATCTTGGTCAGTTTTCAGTCAAGGTCTACAGCACAACATATTATATTGCTCTCGACAACTATTCATTCATGCTCTAGTCGCAGACGCTCTTGAAAAGTAAATACTTTCTCCGAACATACATTCCGTGCCTCACCTGTCATGGTGTTGCCGCCTTTGTAGGGCAAGTTGGCGACGGCGTTGAGCAATGATGCTCTGTCAGGGTGAGCATTGAGATGCCACTCGGTCTTGGGGTCGCCGCTGTATTGAGCCAGACCTGTGCGTGAGGCGACACGGCGGCCGGTCAGCGAGCGCTCGCGTTTCTCCGACCTGTCAAAATTCACCCGGGGGATTTACCGATCTGGACCTTATCCGGCCCGATATCGAAGACGCCGACCATGCGGCTGATGAAGTTGCGAATGGTTTTGAAGTTCATCCGTCCGATGCTCCAGGAGCCGTCCACCAGCAGTATGATGTCGGCCTTGGCGGAGGTCTTGCACGGAGTGCCTGCCGTGACCACACGGACAGAAAAAAAAGACACGCGTCTGAGCGCTCTCCTGCCCGAGCGGGCGCTTTCCCGAAAACGGACCTTTGTGCGTGAAAAGAATGCGACAAGGTGGGAAAAAGAAAAGAACGCCACACAGACGAGACAAACGGCCACTCCGCGTTAACGCGCGTCATCATTCACACTCCCGACATTTTTTGGCTGCCTTTTCACGTCCGTTGACGCTTCCCGGCGTCGGCCCGTCCGCGTCCGGTCGTCCTCGCGGTTAATCCGCCCGACCGTGGATCCGGTAAACCTGTTGGACTGAGAAATGGCGGCCGTGTGGCGAGCCGTTTAAAATCTGGAGGACGCAAGTGGAGACAGGTTAGAGGGCAGCTCATGCAAATGTTTTTGGCGGAAACCAGACACTCGTACCCTGAACCATGAGTTCAAGCCAGAACTCCATTTAAAGATTCCTAAATTTTCACGTTACGAGAACTTGTTCCAGAACCAATTAATTCCGTAAGTAGAGGTACCACTGTATTTTGGTAGGAAATGGTGGACTGCATGGGTCACATCATAGACATCTTTCAAGTAAAAATGGACTATTTTAGGTTTTCATGACTATATATGTCCTGTAGGAGATAGTACTTTTTCTTGTAGGCACAGTCTAACTGTCTGCATTACTCCGACACACTTAATATAATCAATCAGGGAATAGTATCGGTTCTCGTATTTACTGTTTGACTGTTTATATTACTGTCACACACCCAATACAAAATAAATAGCACTTATACCATAGTTTAAGGAAAACAAGCAGAATATAGGGTGTACGAGATAAACAACGCCTTCTTATCACGGAAGCCCAACGTGTGTGTCATGCAACTAACTGAACAAGACTGACGGTGACAAGCCCACGTCTGCACCACCAACTCTCGCAAACAGATCTTCCGGACAGTCCAGAACAAATGGCGGGATGCCCTGTCCCAACACAAGGAACACCTGATAACGCCCGATATCCAACTGACAACACGACTGAAAAGACTCTAAGAGCCCCTTTGACGCTGTGGTGGCAAAATCCACAACCCTTGTTGCTGTGACAACAGTAACTCCTGAATCATCCTGTCCAATCCACAAAGAGACAATAATCTAAAACAAACACACCCTTCTTCCTGCCCACGGCCCGCCCAGCGAGAGCCTCCAAAAACTGAATGTTTAACTAAACGTTGTCATATTTCTCGGTAAGCTTTTGTTGACGTATGATAGGGTGACCTTGCCTCCCCGCCTGAGTCTGTTTCTGTTTCGCCTTGTTGTCGCTGTCGACCTGAATAAATTGTCAACTTGTTTTCGGTGAGTTTTCTTTAAACTAGGGCTGTCAAACGATTAAAAATTTTAATCGAGTTAATCGCAGCTTAAAAATTAATTAATCGTAATTAATCGCAATTCAAACCATCGATAAAATATGCCATATTTTTCTGTAAATTATTGTTGGAACGAAAAGATAAGACACAAGACGGATATATACATTCAACATACTGTACATAAATACTGTATTTGTTGATTATAACAATAAATCAACCAGATGGCATTAACATTAACATTCTGTTAAAGCGATCCGTGGATGGAAAGACATGTAGTTCTTAAAAGATAAACGTTAGTACAAGTTATAGAAATTTTATATTAAAACCCCTCTTAATGTTATCGTTTTAATAAAATGTGTAAAATTTTCAGTCAAAAAATAAAGTAGTAGCTCGCCATTGTTGATGTCAATAATTACACAATGCTCATTGTGCTTAAACCCATAAATTCAGTCGCACTAAAGCGCCAGCAGAGGGAGACAAAAAACACAAGTAACAAGTGCACATGACACTGTGCTGTCATTTTAATCTGTTTGAGCGGGGCATGTGCGTTAATTGTGTCAAATATTTTAACGTGATTAATTTTAAAAATTACCGCCCGTTAACGCGATAATTTTGACAGCCCTACTTTAAGCCTTTCACAATGGAGTCAGTACAAAGGGTTAAGACTAAGGTGAACGCGTGGAGTTTGGCCTGTTGGCCGGGATGTCGGGGTCCCGCCGGCCCGGGTTCGGCATTTCGGCTAAAAGGTCAGATTCCTTCAGTCCCTTCAAAGCCATAATTTTAGTTAGCTTCATGAGAACCACCCAAATAGAAAGTATTATTGCATGACAGATTGACAGGCATGACCATTCAATGCTAGTTAATTCACTGTTATTGACGGTGATAGACGTCCAATCCAATCCAATTTGACCTTTGTGCATTCAAAACAGATTGGACGTCTACTGCCAATGGCAGCCAATGAGTTCAATGTAAAACATAGTCAAATAACTATGCCATTTAGGAAAAAAAGCCAATTTTAGACTCCATACAAGCCGTAACGGATGTCTGTCGTTGTAGATGTCGGTCAATGACTTATTTTAGGAAAACATCAAAGCTGATTTGGCAATAGCAAGGTTTTTGATGTGTATCCTTAATGTCAGTGCTGTAAGTGTTAATATGCCAAAGATATGTGTGGTCAATGTGAAAACAGCTGATTTTTAAAGCGACTCTGGTTCCCTTATCACCGTCACTGGCAGCCAAAGTGTTCATATTTTTAAGCCAGTTTGAACTCGGATGGACCAAACGTCTATTGCCATCAATGGCCGCCAATAAGATAAAGTACAATAATGGTACGGATTTCCGAGCCCGTACTCCAGGCAGTGCTATTCATACTCGACTTACAAGTTGAATCGACTCAACTTTCTTGTTTACTGGAGTCCCCCGAAACCGTCGAAGCGGGACGCTCTTTTCCCGGCCGCGAGGACCGTAGGTCAACCCCCGCGTCTGCTCCCCATTACGCGGAGAATTCCCGGCCGGCCGGCGGCGTAACATTTTCCGCGTATCCTCGGGGGTGGCCGACATTCCGGATCGTTAACAGTCCGTAATTGCCAGCAGGGAGACTTTTTTTCTGACGACGACGAGGTTTCTCCGCAATCAACACGCCCGAGACGCTACAGGTCAAAACGCTCCAAATGCGGAACACGTGCAGGCAGAGCTGGCTTCATCAAGATATTCTTGAACTCAACGGATTTAGAACACTCGGACTGGGAATAAGCTTTCCAAAGAACAAAAATTTGGGAGCTTTTTTTCCTCCAATGTTTTGTGACTTAACTCGGAGTTAACTGACATATTAACACTGAATTATTTCAACTAAGCGCGAACTCATTGTGTTAATCCAGGTGAACAATTCAATAATATGACTGGACATTTAAAATAAAAGGGCGCTAATGACTACTTTTGAAATCTTCAGTACAGAGAATCACAATTAATCTCATGGTCAATTCTTTCAAACACCTACTGATTCATTCTACTGTTGAACCATCGCTAGTTTGTCACTTGTAGACGATTTGAAGCGGAATGGTTGCCAGCGAATGAACTAATGTTCCTTCCTTAGCTAGCTAGCGTTTCAGACTTCCTCGCTATGCTCCTCTCTTGTAACGGCGAGCGGGGACGAATGCGTCTCTGCCGTGATTTCCCCTACAACAGCGCAGCTGCGTGGCCGTCAAGGCCGACGGAACGGCGACGTCAGCCAAACAGCTCTCAGTAATTAGCCGTAATGGCAATCATGTGCGCCTGGCTTCCTCTTTTGACGCTAATGGACTCCGACAACGCCAAGTTCAACATTCTGGCGCCCATCCGGGTGGGAGTCGAGGTCGTTATCGAGAAACTTAACGCAGGCCGCCGCTAGAATGTTTAGCAACATGCTTGGTTCTCAAAGTGAGGTACGAGCAGTGCTAGTGCTAGCGCTACATGCCCTCCCTCGAGCGCTCAAACAAACATTTAAATAGGGCTGTCAAATGATAAAAAAATTTAATCGAGTTAATCACAGCTTAAAAATTAATTAATCATAATTAATCGCAATTCAAACCATCTCTAAAATATGCCATATTTTTCTGTAAATTATTGTTGGAATGGAAAGATAAGACACAAGACGGTTATATACATTCAACATACTATACATAAGTACTGTATTTGTTTATTATAACCATAAATTAACAAGATGGCATTAACATTCTGTTAAAGCAATCCATGTATAGAAAGACTTGTGTTAGTACAACTTATAGAAATGTTATATTAAAACCCCTCTCAATGTTTTCGTTTTAATAAAATTTGTAAAATTTTCAATCAAAAAATAAACTATTAGCTCGCCATTGTTGATGTCAATAATTACACATTGCTCATGGTGCAATGTGGTAAAATCAGTCGCACCCAAGCGCCAGCAGAGGATGAAAAAACACCAAAAAAACACAAGTAACGAATGGAAATGGCACTCAGCTGTCATTTTAATCTGAGCGGGGCATGTGCGTTAATTGCGTCAAATATTTTAATATGATTAATCTAAAAAATTAATTATCGCCCGTTAAAATGAATTATCGCCCGTTAACGCGATAATTTTGACAGCCCTAATTTAAACTGTATGTAACAATTTTTTTTTTTTTTTGGTAATAATCAACAGAATTTCCCTCTCGCAACAGTTAGGAAAAAAAAACACTCATTAACTTCAATTTAAGACATTTCCTTGTACTCTGAAAAACAATGATCTACCTTGTTGCTAATATTTTGACAGTTGTTAACGGAATAATAAGGTTGTTGCACACGTTTTTTTGGAACGGTTTATCAAAAAAATAAAAATAAATAAATAAATCACTGATCGTTTCTTGAGACTTCAGCGAAAAATTAACCATCGCATATTTTTACACTAAATCCAAAATGTTAAGTATTTCCAAATGACATCAATTATCATTCTTGCGCGATGCTATCTTCGCGCTATTCCTGCAACGGCTACCAGAAAGTTCTGCTAGAGTTTATAAATTGCTATTTCTTTGGCAATATTCTCGTACAATTTTTTTTGTCACGCGGTTTTTACCGAAAGGGCCGAACGTAGGCGTCTCGGGAGCGTCGGACAGCGTGGTCTTCTCCTCCCCGGCCAGAGGCGAACTCTCCCCTCCGTCGAACATCCCAAAAACGGCCACGGAATATTTGGTTCCGGCCCTGATGACAAAGACAGCGGGGATTCCCGTCAGCAGCCCCCCAAAAAAACAAAAACAAACAAAAAAAACTTTTCTTCCTGGACGCCATTGAAAGGAGCTAACGGATTACGCGTGGAACATTCTAGGAGCCAGTGACTTGCGCGGCGGCCCGTTGCTCGATCTACGGTCGCTACATTCCATTCTGGACATTGTTGGCCGTGTTTCCGCGCCGTCTTTCAAAATGGCCTCTTGATCAGTAACATGCTTACACCAGGCCATGTCCAAAACATTCCTGAAAGCCTGCCACATCATTTTGTGATAGTAAATAATGTGTATTGACATCATGTTTTTCAATATGCAGGGAGTCCTCGAGTTACGACTGAGTTCCATTCCTAGCTGGCGACGTAAGCCGAATTTCCGCTTAAGTCGGATTTCACTGTTAAAGTTGAAATTTAATTCAAAATACGTAAAAAAAAAAAAAAAAACTCAAGGAAAATAAAATTAAAAAATAAGATAATGTACTGACCATTATTGTTAAGAGTTGGATGGAGAGTTAATTAGGGCTGCAGCTATCGAATATTTTAGTAATCGAGTATTCGACTGAAAATTCAATCGATTAATCGAATAATCGGATAAAACCAATTTTTTTTTAGGTAGAGCAATTATAAATATACATGAGAAAACAAGACATTTCATCTATTATTGAACCATTTTCAGTCAATCGTCTTTATTTTCGATGTAAATTGTTGAAACTAGGGCTGCAGCTATTGATTATTTTAGTAGTCGATTTATCGATGAACTAGTTAGTTCAAATAATCGAGTAATCGGATAAGGAACATGAAAACTTAAAACAGCTGAGCTTTAAACGGTATAAAAAATATATATATAAATAAGGATCTACGTACAACAAAAGAACAATAGCTAACTTACGTAGCAAAAGTCCACTAGCTTAAATGCTATAAAACGCTAACACTTTTTTTTTTTTTAATTAACAATGCTTTTAACAAATGGTTCAGACACATATTACCACAAAAAAAAAAAAAAAGGCTGAATATACCAATAATCTAAATTACGAATGCATTACAAAAAAACATTAGCTCAAACAAAAACTTGTTGTCTTAACATGGAGCAACTGGATTCATCCATATGAAATGAGGCAGACTAGAGGGCAGTGTATTCACCCAAATCAATAAAACTAAATGCAAACATTTTCAAAATAAACCACTGCAACGCCACTTTAATCAAACGAATACTCAAAGCAGCATAATTTAATTTTTATCTTTTTTTTTTCTAATCGAATACTCGAGTTAATCGATTAATCGTTGCAGCCCTAGAGTTAATAAACAATTAAACAATTACTAAACAAAAAATTGGCTAACGGCTAATTTGATGTTCCACTCTTTAGAGCGCAGCCAGTTTGCTTCAGTTCTGCACTCTGAGATAGCATTTTTAAGATCCAACTTTGGACGCAAGTTATTAGAATTGATGGGCCAGCGAGCGCCACGTTTCCAGCTGTTGCTATATTTACGGCAGCTTGAAATTCTTCCTCTGGAGTTTGTCACCATCTGAAACACTTACCTGAGCTCCTCCAGAACCACGGTGTTGTCAAAGGGGCCCACCAGCAGCTCGGCCAGGTCCACTTGGTCGTCGGCCGGGTGGAAGGTCACCTTGTAGCCCCGAACCTCCCCGGGCGCCGGATCCCACGACACCCTGAAACTGGTCTTGGTGGGCTCTGAGGTCTGGAGGTTCCTGGGGGCCTTGAAAGGCGACACTGGAAGGCCAAAAGCCACCCGCGACGTTAAAAAGGAGGCAGAGATTCATGCTATTGCTAAGTGCTAACGTTAACTGATGCAGAAAGAAAGACAGAAAAAGATTTGATTCATTAACTTCCACTGACGATGATAGACATCCAATCCACTGGACTGGAAGGGCTGCCGACCAATCAAATCTTTCATATTTAAAGCGACACTAACTTTTCAACCTTTATAAAATATTTTCCTAACATTTTTGATAATCTGTCGACTGACAACTAGTTGAATGACAACTCTTGGGGTAGGGTGGTGGTGAGTGTTAGCCACACTAAGCCACATGGTTGCTAACCGTCAAACGCTATTGTTTAGCCACAACTGGACCTCATTACTATTCCTCCTTCACACAGCCGCTGGAAACAGAAATGTTGTTTAATCCATCTGCAGGCGACCAGGAGATTGTTTTTCGATTGATTGAGGATTTTACGACACTGTGCGGAGGTGCGCTGGTCCTCATGGGAAACGTAGTCTTACTTAAAGTGCATGTGACACGAAAAAGCATGTTTATTTCATAATACACGTGGTATTTTATGCTCCTGAATGATATGGACCGCTTGGATGTGTGTGGAAGCGATCACTATATTTATTTAGATTTTTGAATCCCGCGCTATGAAAATGAGTGACTTCTGGATTCGGTCTTGCATTGAGGTGGAGGGCGCTGTGACGTGTACGGCTATACAGCGTACTGTTGTGTACGAGGACGAAGGATTCAGCTGATTTTGCGGATTAATACGTTTATTTTTCGCATCACGCCAGCCAAACGGCTGCAGAAAAATCATTCTGTATGAGGGAGAGGCGTATGCGCCTTTTTGGAGTTTCAAAAGGTTCCCATTCACCGTGGATATTGGCTAAAACAAGCCCGACTACTGTGGGCCCACTGGACTTACGAGGAAGTGAGTAAACATCCTGTTTAGTATTATGTCAAATATTAATACAGCTATTAAAAAGTAAACACTACAAACTTTCTTTAAATAAAGGACTACTTACGTTTGAGCATTGATAGGCATGTAAAAAGCTCTCCTCATGCACATTAGCAGCACGTTAGCTGCACAACAACTGCAGCCGCCCTCCTCCGGGGAACGAACTGTAAATTGCTCTCCGCCGGGCGGTTTGCCGATCCGCAATGACAATCGACAACCCAGTCGTCATGTCAAATAATCCAGGCTAGTTATGTGTGATTTTCCGCTTCGAAGACTTTGAAACATCA
This sequence comes from Corythoichthys intestinalis, assembly GCF_030265065.1. Classification (NCBI taxonomy): domain Eukaryota; kingdom Metazoa; phylum Chordata; class Actinopteri; order Syngnathiformes; family Syngnathidae; genus Corythoichthys; species Corythoichthys intestinalis. The sequence continues at coordinate 1,206,878 of NC_080413.1, forward strand.
TTCGGTTCGGGTTAGCATGTTGGCTAGCTGTCACGCCTTTTGGTTTGTTTACATTCTCCGGAACCGGGGAAGGGAAATGACATATGTCCGATTTAGGTGTCATAAAATATCGTTCGAGAGGTGCGACAGTGAAGGTGAAGTCGACAGTTTTGACCATTATGGAGTCATTTTGCCATGTCGTCCTGAATAAATGCATTTTTATGATTTCATATTCCATTTAGCACAAGACTTATTTGTCATGACCATGCCATTTATTTAGCAATTGGGGAAAATACTTGGATACAAAGAATATCCTGTATAAATATTGAAGAGACAGAAACAATGACATTTTGCAGCTCTCTTCGTCGCGTTTTCCTCGTTCTGAATAATTCCCCCTCAATGGGCTGAATAGTAAAACCGATGAGCCCGGTCTCCCACTGACGTCATCCACCTGTTGGGGACGCTAAAGCCCGATAATGGTAGGCGTGGCTAACCGGCAGATTAAAAGACTAATTTCTCGTCATCTGCGCATTGCTAAATTGTTGCATATAGTGGAATGGTCTCAAAATATGATTCTAATTCACATAATAATGCCATTTAAGACTTTTTTTCTCCTGTCGTATGCTCTTTAAGGCAAAACGCTACTACTTTTGTCCACCGGCGTCACTAAAATCGACCAAAACTGAAAAATTACTGTGTTGCTTTAAGTAAAAGTACAAGTATCTAAAAAAAAGGTACTCAAGTACAAAAGCACTTGCTTTAAAATTTACTTTACAAGTACAAAGTAAAAGTATTTTCTCCCAACACAAAAAAAAATATATGAAAATCAAATGTGATGCAACAGATGAGTTGATCACATGTTGACGTCCAAACCGTTAAAAATAAATAAGTAAATAAAAAATCAACTCTGCCGTCAGCTAATAAATGACGAGATTAGAACAAGTCATCCTTTTTGAAACAATACAGTTTTGTCTATCTCCAGCTTTTATGGTTCCATCTAACGTTGGGATGAAACCAACTTGAGTGAAATGAGCCTCATTAGCAGTCTTGTGGTTTAATTGGAGAACACCCGGGAAGATAATTTCCCTCATTGGGAGTGTGCCGGCCCGCGCCAATCAACGCATTTGCACATTACTAGGGGGAAGGAAATCATTTGAAAAACTTGTTCATATTTTCCACTCAGCTTTACATGTGTAATTTCGAAAGAGTGAAAGAGAAGAGAGGTGTTGCTAGTGAGAGAAAGAGAGAGGAAGGCTTGTGGCCCAACGTACGTGTGGTTCCTACTCCTTGCCTTGCTTTTCCTTCCCCTCGTTTGTAGACGGGATGGACGCTGATGTCGTAGGAGGTGAGAGGTTGCAGCTTCTTCAGGACGCTGGAGGTCACCCCCGCCGGGACCTTGAGGATCACCTCCCTGCCGCCGCCGCCGACGGGGACGTATTTCAGCCGGTAGTGCTGGACTTTGCCGGGCGCCGCCGCCCACGTCACCTTCATGGTGCGGTCCGTCTCCTCGCTCACGCGTAGCCGTTGAGCCTCGGCCGACGCTGCGGGGACGGAGAAGCGGGTTAGCGGGGACGTCCGGGTCCAACAAGCTCAAAATGACAAAAACGGAACGAAAAAGACAACAACATAAAATGACGGACCCATGAAGACAAACTCAAAACAATGGAAACCAAAAAGTTGGACTGAAAATGCACCCCCAGAAACTTAAAAACCAAGACAGAACAAAAAACATGTAACAAAAATGATGGCTCTGAAAACACAGACCAAAAAAAAGAATGCAAAATGATCAAAAACAAACCAACAAACAAAAACAACGGCCCTAAAGACAGAACACCCAAAAATGGACCAAAAAACATATGCCAAAATAGACAAACTGAAAATGACCACGAAAAAAAAACAGACCAAAAAAAAAAACACAATGAAAAAAAAAAATGGACTTGAAAACAAAGATAAAAAAATAGACAAAATAAAAATGACAAAAACTGACCAAAAAAGACGAAAAAATGATGGCCCCATAAGGATGAATGCATTAAGATAAAAAACAAACAAACTAAGAAGGACCAAAACAACCCCCCCCCCAAAAAAAAAGAATACGAAAAATGGACCTTAAAACACAAAACTAAAAAAGACAACTCAAAATGAAAAAGAATGGACCAAAAAAAAGAAAAAAACATAAAGTGAAGGACCCAAGAAGACAAAATCAAAACGATGGAAACCAAAGGATGGACTGAAAGCGCCCCCCCCCCCCCCTTTTTTTTTAAACAGAACAAAAAAATAGTAACCTAAATAAAAGCTTTGAAAATACAAACCAAAAAAGACAAAAACTGACCAATAAATAAAGAACCCAAATTAATGGGCCAGAAAACATGGACCAAAATAAATAAAAAATGACACACACAAAAAAAAAACAATGAAAAAAATGAATTTGAAAACAAAGACCTTTAAAATGGACAAAATAAAAATGACAAAAGCTGACCAAAAAAGACAGTATATAAAATGGCCCCATGAAGATGAATGCACAATGATCAAAAACTGACCTAAAAAGACTGAACCAAAATGGACCAGAAAACATGGACCAAACAATTAAATTCAAAATGACCACAAAAAAAAAACAATGAAAAAAATGGACTTGAAAACAAACACCTAAAAATGGACATAATAAAAATGACAAAAACTGACCCGAACTGGACCAAAATAGTTACATTCAAAATGAGCCCCCCAACCCCCAAAAAAAGAAAACAAAAATAGACTCCAAAAAAATGGAACGAAAAACTGGACCCTAAAACACAGACCAAAAAAAGAAACTCAAAATGACAAAAATGGACCAAAAAACACAGTACATAAAGTGATGGACCCACAAAGACAAAACAATGGAAACCAAAGGGAGGACTGAAAACACCCCCCAAAAACTGACCCAAAAACAGAGACCCATAAAAATGGACCAAAAAACATGGACGAAAATGAACCCCAAAAAATCAACGGAAAAATGGACCTGAAAACACTGACCAAAAAGATTCAAAAATCTCAAAATGACCGAAAAATGGTGCCAAAAAACAATGCACAAGCAAAGAACAGAGCCAAAAAGATGACGGCACGAATCCTGCCAGCCAACGCGGCTGGCAAAAGTGAAGAATCTGCAAGCGCCTAACCACATTTTCCTTTCCTCCAATAAATTTCCAATTAAACGGAACCAACGCTCGCTGATTCCGTCCTTTACGAGACGGAACGTGTCAATGTTTCCTACGGCGGCCTTCGTGTTATTTGGCCGAGGGAAAAACGCTCCATGCCGTTCGTCGGGCTTCCTTACCGTCGGTGGTTTCGTATCCGGAGAGCGGCTCGCTCTCTTTGCCGTCGTAGACGGCCACCACCGAGAGCCGGTAAAGCGTCTCGGGGCTGAGGCCGTCCAGCAGCGTGTCCGTGACGTCCCCGCGAACAAACTTCTCGCCGGACTCGTCCGAGTACGCCGACTGCCACTTGAGGTGGTAAGCCTTGACTTTGCCCGGGGCGGCCGTCCACTGCGCCGTAAAACTGCGCTCGGTCACGTCCTGGGTCTTCAGGTTTTGGGGAGGACCCGCATCTGCGACCGCAAAGTCCAGACAAAGTTCAAAGACTGAATTTTAGTGCCACTGACGGCGATGGACGCTGCCAAATGTATACATTTCACCAGGTAAAAAATTATACTGGCATTTTAAGTACATATAACAATCTACAGAATGTGCCTATTTAATACAAATCACTCCTGAGACAATCCATCCTGTTTGTATGTGGTACAGCTTCCGTACTTTTTCAACCTAAATCCGGCGTTGGATCACTGCATGTGTTGAATAACTGCGACCGACTGCGAATAACTGAAGCGGAGTGTGGGACGACGGCCCCCTACTTGAGGGTGTGGCCCAGCGTCTGGGGAATGTGTCCAGTCAATATAATTATGAAGTCTATGGGGCGAGAATAAATGAAATGAAATTATATATAGTTTAATGTGTTCGTTCTGACTTTTTGTGCAAAATTTTTTTGTTTATTTACGCGCTTGCTAGTGCCCCAGTATTGTATTAGGTCTAGTGACGCCCATGAATTGACGTCAAATCCATTTTAACCAAGAATGGCTGGAAGCGAGCAAATGATTGGAAAAAAATGAAAAAGAAATATTTATTGATTTCCTTTATAAGGGCCTGAGCACCAACAGGCGCGAGGCCCTATTGGAATGCAAATGTTTATTATTATCTTTTTTTTCATGGCAAATAAAGATGGCCAACATGCTCGAAAAATCACCAAAATTTGCACATTAATGTGGCTATGCGTAAATTTCGATAATTTTGCAACGTTGGTAAATGGTGTTATATAGCGCTTTTCCACCTTTCAAGGCGCTCAAAGCGCTTTACACTATCTTGCCATCCACCTACTGGTGACGCAGCACCAGGAGCAACGTGGGGTTCAGTATCTTGCTCAAGGACACTTAGGCGAGGTCATCAGGGTGGAGAATTGAACCCACAACCCCTGGGTTGGGGGACAACTACTCCACCACTGAGCCACGCCACCCCATTGCCAAAAAAATGTAACAAAATGGCTCAATGGCACCCCCTGCTTGAGCAAAACTGCTCAAAAAAGTCTCCTGCACCCATATTCCAAACCCAACAGCAAATCGGGTATTTTGGATTGAATGATAAAAAACATGCAATTTTAGTCAATAAGCAGCGTGCACCTTTGAGATCTTGGCGGAGTTAGTTGGAACCTCCTCAGAATTGGCGAGACTGTTCATGAGACATATCAGATGTTAAGTCATAAAAATGGTGAGTTTTCATTCACGGGCCTGACCTGGGAGGGGTACCAATGGCGTACCGCAGGCAGGCTATTTTTAGACCGTGACGTCGCATCGTAAAGCGGAAGTAAAGCCGAAGTGGGACATTTTAGACCCGCCCTCGCATAGAAGCAATGGAAAATCTGCTACTTTTCACCGGTAATCTTTCAAAAAACGAGCATGCTGATCACACATTGCTTTTTTGGAACTTGTAGAAACGACTCTAGACATTACGACATATGAAGGAAGTTTTCTTCATACGTTTCCCGAAACTAAAAACTCGGAGGAGAAAATGTGAAGACTGAACCAACTTGCGCGGACTTTTAACGCCAGCTCGGCAGTAAACATTCAGGCAGTAAACATTTTGTTGGGTTGGCATTGTCTTTCAGAGGACAAAGAGGTAAGCCATTTTGATATTTTTAACTTATTTTTTGGCATGACGTGCCAGTTGCTGCTTCTATCTGACAACGAATGACCTAAGAAGAATTAAAATGGTATCTGACTGCCACTGTAACATTTTCTGTTGTAAAAAAAAAACAGCTTTAGTAAGGGGGGAAGTGTAAATAAGTAGATAATAGATAATAGTAAGTAATAGAATTAAGATTTGTTAACAATGGAAAAAATTAAAAGTGTTCGTTGGCTGTCACCGAGCAGTATTTGCGATCGCTACACAAAGCTAGCTAAATTACCCCCAAGAACGGTAAGAGACGTAGGACAACCAGAGGATATATAAGAAAGACAGGGCTGATGGTAAAGGATAGCTTGTTGTAACAGGAGAACGTCATTGTCAGTCGCGTCGATAAAAAAGCTAAAGCTATGCTTAGGTCGGCTCGTTTTTTTCATCTTTTTCAGCCTTCGACACGACAGCCATCTCTTTAACTGAACATTTTTATGTTCTTCCACATCTTTGCCAGTCAATTTGGCACCAGGCACATCATTTTCGGAGAGAATTGGTAGATTTAGCTCTGTAAACATCTCCTTCGTACACGATTTCCATTCATTTCCTATTAGGGACAAACGGTGGCTTGTCCCTACTTAGCAACAGTAGCTGATGTCATGAATATTAATGAGCGGAAGTGATGTGTTGCTTGCGGTACGCCATTGGAGTCGGGCGTTGTTTTGGGTTTAGGGTTAGTAGAGGGGGATGACCTGCCACCACCCCGACCTGCATGCCGTCCGAGTTTGCGTGACGTCCGAGTGCGATGTGCGAGGGCCCGCTCAGTCCTGCTTGCAGGGCTCTAGTTATGATTATGATTATGAAAATATTTGTGATTAAATTATTAAGTCACTTTTGTAATTAAAAGAAAACAACCAGAAATTTAAATAAAATAGACTGGGCATCTATCGCCATTAATGGCACATCAATATTATCATTCTTTTTTTTCTTCAAAATAAATGCATTATTCTAAAAAAAAATATTTGCCGCTAGCACCACCCGTTCAAATGGATCGGACGTCAATGAATTAAAGACGTCTGGAATTACAAAGTGGAAAAATGCAGTAGCGCCACATATTCCTCCAGGCGTGGGACGCGACGTGGCGTGGCATGGCGCCCGAATTGATAAAAAAAAAAAAAAATGTTGGTCCGCGCCACCGGCCTGTCAAAATAAAAGCCCGCCACCTGATTGAATATGTGCAAGTCAGCATCTTTTATTTCCTTTGGATTTATAAGTCGCAGGAAGAAAAAGTGGGCCAGACAGACATCTTTCATGTGTTATTTGCGTGGCAGGCGCGCGCATCTCCGCATATTTTTTCCAGCCGTCGTTTGAACGCGCCCGTTGCTCTTGGCGCGACCGAAAAACAAATCATTTCGTGCGTGCCGATAATAAGCGTCTTTCCCTCGACGTCGTGGGAACGCGACTATACGTCTACGTGAATAAATCTCAAGTTGATGCGAGGTCAGGAGGAATGGAAGCTCTGAACGAGCAGCTAACAGCTCTTTCGATTCCTTTTTTATTGTCTGCCGTACACAACATGGAAAAAAATTTCTTGTGCCATTGACGGTGATAGAGGAACCAGATCTGCTTGAAAAATGATCCCCTTTTTACATTCAGCACACTCTAACTTTGCCAATTTAGCGCTCACGACACTCAAACTCTGGGAAAGCGTCGAGAACCTGAAACAACCTGGACGCCACGAACTGTACGTTAAAAAAAAGTTGTCTGAGAGTTTAAGAAGACGCTCGCCCATAGACTTCACAATGTATTGACGGCTCATATCGGTCAAGCGCTGCACCTCGCATTCAAGTCGGGGGCCGGCCACATGAAGAGGAGCTATTCACAAAAAAGCACGCAGCGACCTAGCGCCGGATTTCTGTTGAAAAAGTACGTAAACTGTACCACATACAAGAAGGATTGTCTCAGGAGTGATTTGTTCGAGGATTCAAGGTCATTATTATATTTTTCGTACCATGCATGCATTTTGAAACCTTGTGAAAAAAATCAATGGTAGAAATTAGACGCTACTGCACTGGCATCATAGTTCGCAATATTTACGTAAAATAAATGCTAACTGCACGTTTTTTTTTTTTTTTTTGCTTTTAACTAGAGGTGTCAAACGATTAAAATTTTTAATCGAGTTAATTACAGTTTTAAAATTAATTCATCGTAATTCATCGCAATTAATCGCAATTCAAACCATCTATAAAATATGCCATATTTTTCTGTAAATTATCGTTGGAATGGAAAGATAAGACACAAGACGGATATATACATTCAACATACGGTACATAAGTACTGTATTTGTTTATTATAACAATAAATCAACAAGATGGCATTAACAGTATTAACATTCTGTTAAAGCGATCCATGGATAGAAAGACTTGTAGTTCTGAAAAGATAAATGTTAGTACAAGTTATAGAAATTTTATATTACAACCCCTCTTCATGTTTTCGTTTTAATAAAATTTTCAATCCAAAAAAAAAATAAACTAGTAGCCCGCCATTGTTGATGTCAATAATTACTTACACAATGCTCATGGGTGCTGAAGTCTATATAATTAGTCGCACCCAAGCGCCAGCAGAGGGCGACAAAACTCCAAAAAAACACAATTAACAAGCTGACATTTCTCTGTGCTGTCATTTGAATCTGTTTGAGCGGAACATATTTCTTCCAAACCCTTCTCACCTTTTTAACCCCTGACCCATGAGGAGGGCCCCTGGATATGTTTGCCTTAGGCGCCAAAATTGCCAAGTCCGCCACTGGTTGCCACTACTAGTTTCGTTTTGGGCTTTGAAGAAAACGATACGGAGTGTCCGTTACAGTGGTTTTGTTAGCTCTCGCATTGTTATGACACGCCCGTGACGATCGGGCAATGACGGCGACTAGAAGGGGTTCTGCCCAAATGCATGGGAAGTTGAGGCAACCACGACTGTGAGTGGTGCTTGTCCATATTATGTGCGTGCGGTCTCAATCTAAGGCCAAGGTCAAGCCCGCTTCGTGCCTAAAAGCAGAGTTCAAGCTAGGCGCTAATGCCTACATGGCTGCCGTCCTCCGTGCGTCTTGCTTTTTGCTGACGTTATTGCTGCACGAATCCCGATTTGGGAGTTTGACAGTTCAGACCGCCAGTCACTTTCTGAAAAAATGTGGCCCAGATCGGATTTGTACCACATACGAAAGTGACTCAGATCGAATTTGAAATGGTCCACTTCTATGCGACGTGTCCCGTTTAGACCGTCAAGTTAATGCCTGACTCGAGTCGGAAAAACACGAAAAAATCGGATTCGTGCATTAAGACCTGTAGTATGAACCTAGCCTAAGTGTGCAGTGTGGTGAATGACACAAGCGAAGCATGTGAAATAAAAGCTAAATTGTTGTCATATTAAGCAATGCATTGAACTAGGCATTAGAAGCCGATTCTTGTGCTCGCGATAGCCGAATTCTATCTCTACTATCGGTTCATTGAATATTTAATGGCTAATTACTAGAGATGTCCCGAGGGTCCAATCACGTCATTTTCAAAGTCTCGGAATCGGCCAAAAAATATCGGACATGCCTTTTTTTAAATATATATATATATTTTTTAATTAAATCGTTTTCTAATTGTATTTAACGTTACAGACATAATATGTTACACTCATCCAGAGTCTTTAGTTTAGGCTTAAGGTAGGGTTATTAAAATTTATCCCGTTAACGGCGGTAATTAATTTTTTTTTCAAATTTATCACGTTAAAATATTTAACGCAATTAACGCATGCGCTGCACGACCCACTCACGCATTGTCGCATTCAATCTGTAATGGCGCCGTTTTACCTATATATAGAGCTAAAAGGCAGCGTAAGATGAGTAGAGTGAAATATGGCAGCCTTTGGAGCCTTTTTTTAATTGGCTAAAGCCTTACAATCCCTCTCTCTACGATTAGAAATATAGTCGGAAGCAATGTGGGGAAGAAAGGTAGCAATTGATCTTTTTCTTAACAACCTATGTTATTTCCCAACGCAGAGAAGACATATCAATTGGTACCACTACGCACAGTCATGGTTGCACTTCCTATCATGCATTTGGGCAGAACAGTTAAATGGCTACAGTATCATTTACTGAAAGCTTAACAAATACACTAGATGGCAATATTTAGTCACAATCAGGGGTCGCGTTAACCGAATATTTTCCGTCGTTGACCGATTTTTTAAAACGGTGACGGAAAAAACTGTCCATCTGTCATTTTGACAGGCTGCAATTCACACCCCAGACCACAGGGAGGCGAGTGAGCATATTAATTAGCTAATGTCTCTCTTGATGCATGACGTCGTTGGCCTTAGTCGGAAAAATATCAAGGCAACTGAGTGTCCGAGGTTTCTTTAAAAAGCCCCAAAACGACGATGGTGTTGATAAAAGAGGTGAAAAAAGAGGGACTGCACAAGCGGGCACGCAATTCAAGTCCATGCGCACCAGGAGGATGGTGTCAGACTGCGTTCAGGCCACAGCAGGTGAACTGTTAATTTCATTGTTCCATATGTAGCCTACCTACTGGGGCCACAGTCAGCTGTTTTTGTCACTGCGGAGAAAAAGTTACATATTCATCTGCTTGATGTGTGATGGCACGGTGTGGATTCTCTGTTAAGCTTGTTCGGACAGAATATTAATTTAAAATGAATGAAAATTAAATACTGTTGAAGCGGTATGCAATGTTAAGAGTCTTGTTAGCCCGAATTGCTGTGTCCAGCCGCTGTAGCTCTGCTGCTCTCTGTGAACTCTCTATTCATATTCAAGCCGGAACGCGCGCGGCTCTTAAGTGTCTCTGTCACGTGACTGTGTCGTAGCCGGTAACGCGCTCGGCCAAATGGACACACAAGTACGGAAGGTGAATTATGCCAAACAAAGGGTCACCACAATTTTAAAAATTTAAGTGACGGGTAAAAATAAATTATGACCGGATTTTTATGACCCTGTCAGTCAAAATGACAGACAACGAAAAAGTCTAGCGCAACCTCTGGTCACAATATACAAAGTCACATTTATCCTTTAAGAATTACAAGCCTTTCTATCCATGGATCCTTCTCACGGAAAGAATGTTAATAATGTAAATGCCATCTTGAGGATTTATTGTCATAATAAACAAATACAGTACTTATGTACTGTATGTTGAATGTATATATTGGTCCAAGTTTTATCCATTTTTTTCTTAATGCATTGCCAAAATGTGTATGATCGGGAAAAATTATCGGGAATGATTGGAATTGAATCGGGAGCAAAAAAAAAAAAAAAAGCAATCGGATCGGGAAATATTGGGATCGGCAGATACTCAAACTAAAACGATTGGGATCGGATCGGGAGCAAAAAAACATGATCGGAACAACCCTACCAATTACTGTCGAATGGTAATTTTACTACCGATACAGCTGTATCTCTCACCTGTAAAACGGGATATCCGGTCGTATCGGTTTATCGTTCTGAAGCTTATTGGCAACCCTAGCCCAACATGTCCAATTAATATAGACTGGCAGTACTGCCGTGTATTGTTTCTTTTTTTGTTTTGTTTTGGACAACGTTGCCATTTAAAATGGCCTGATTTTTGTTTTATCTTTGTGTGTGGGCTCTGACACTAATAGTCTCTTGATATTTCAGAAATATTTGGATGTGCACCGAGCCAATAAGTCACGCGTGTGCTCCGCGTGAGTTTGTTACTGCTAGCGAGCGAGTAGTTAGCAAGCAGTTAGCAGGCATTTAGCAGGCAGTAAGCAGCCTTTTTGCATCCAGCAGTTACACAACACGAGTGTCGGTAATTTAATTTTTTTTTTTTTTTTTTTTTTTTTGTCCAAGTGGAGTCTGGCGGCAAAAGAAAAGAGGCTCACGCTCCCGTTGCGAAGAAAACATCTGATCCGATTTAGCCCCCGAATGTTCCCTCGCTACTGGCTAAGTGTGCTTAGCGGCTAATGGACTGTTTGGATTTTTGCTGCTCGACTCAGCGGGAGCCAAAAACCACACACGTTTAGCAAAAAAAGCCGCACTCATCGGGGATTCTTTTTTAGGGTCTTTGTTGTCTGCGTAGCTCTGAAACGTCAGCGTTTCTGCCTGCCGGCAAAGCGCAAATCAGGTCGACAATCTTGTTTCGATTTTTGAAAAGTTCTCGTCACGCAAACTAGGAGTGGGAACCTCTTGGTACCTCACGATACGATACGCGATACAAAGCTCACGATAACAATGATCTGACGATATGACGATACAACGATTATCGATACATTGGTCAGGAAATCATTCTAGGATATTTTACAAACAAGTAATTAACAGAAAAACAAGCTTCTAGTGTGAATTGGAATGAGTTTATCACTAGTAGACGTCCAATCCATTTGAACTGGGAGGGTGGCAGCGAATGAACGAATGTTCATTCGCTCCTCCTACTCCTACATCCTTCCTACTTCAAACGGATTAAACGTCTATGGCTGTCAGTGGCAGTCAATGCCAGGCAATTAGGTCATTTTGGGCCATTTAAGGTCTCGCTGGAACAGCACCAAACAAAAGTTCCAGCACCATCACCTTGTCCAATGCAGATTCTTGACTCTTTTGACACCTTGTCCAATGCAGATTCTTGACTCTTGACGATGATGCTGGAACTTTTGTTTGGTGCCGTTCCAGTGAGATTTACAAAGATGATTGCCTGAAGAAGACATTAAAATTCCCTCATTCCTTGATGATATGGGGTTGCATGTCATGCAAAGGGGAGATGGCTGTGGTTAAATCTTCAATAAATGCACAAGTTTACATTGAAATTTTTGACAGCTTTCTTATCCCTTCAATTGAAAATGTTATTTTCCAAGATGACAATTCATCATGCCACAGCGCTAAAACTGTGAAAGCATTCCTTGGAAAAAGACTCATCCAGTCAATGTCATGGCCTGCAAATGGCCCAGATCCCAACCCTATTGATAACTTGTGGTGGAAATTGAAAAAAATGGTCCACAGCAAGGCTCCGACCTGCATGGATGATCTGGCTACTGCAATCAAAGAGAGTTGGCACCAAACTGATGAAGAATACTCATCAAGTCCATGCCTCAGAGACTGCAAGCTGTCATAAAAGCCAGAGGTGGTGATACTAAATATTAGAGATGTGTTTTGTTATTTCTTTGTTTGTTTCTAATGAGTCCATATTTTTTTCCTCAGAATGGAGTGATTCCATATATATTTACCTGCACTTGCTCTATAAAATTAACATCAACTGACCACCACAATGTTTTTTATTCATTTCTTTTAGTGTTTCTGAATGCTAAAGCACTGCATTTTTGAACTAATTCATGATTTTTTTCAAGCTTTTTATCGGAGTTTGTTCTACATGATAAAATGTCTGAGTGAGTGCTCGTCCGAGACTGGTGATTGCACACTTTTTGCTAGGGGTTGTATCATGGTGGAAGATTTTGATAACTACTTGTTGGTTCCTTTTTTTAAAACGATATATCGATTCTCGGCAGGAGCATCTCGATAACCTTTTGGGATACAAAGTATCACGATATAACAGCATTTCGATATTTTGTCACACCCCTAATGCAAACGATAGAAAAGGAAAAATGGACAATCCAAAAACCCGTTCAAAATGGAGTTCTCGCTGTTAATGTCTTTGACGTGTGTGTTTTTCTTTGTGGGGGTGATTTTCGCGGTCCGTATTGCGGATGGAAGCGGAATGCGTACCCCCTGCGATAAGTCAGGATTGACTACACAAACACTCGTACATCAACATCGCATGTAAACCCGGGGGTGCCGTTCGGCCAGCGCTGGTTTTGATTGGTTGGCGTGAAATGCAAGCAAAGGGTAAAATGGTGGGGGAAAAAATTGGAATTGGAACGTTGGTTTGTGTACATCATCATTTATGGCAGCTTTACAACGTTGGTTTGTGTACGAGTGTTGCAAACAAGGGGAAATCATCATTTATGGAAGCTTTAGCTTTTGCTCGCGCTTGACAGCTGGCAAAAAAAAGCCTGCTGGAAAGTTTGCCGCCCTTACACATTCTTCAACTCCTGTTTAACTCATTGCCTACCAGTGTTGTTTTCGTCAATGATGACGATAATGAAAATATTTCGTTTGTTCATGGCGATGACGAGACGATAACGAGCTAACACGAGAACGAGACAAAAATGAACAATTCTTTCTGTCACATGTTCACAATGTGTGACATTTTATGCGTAGTTAGTGATAAGATAATTATTAAATGGTTATTCAAAATTTGTTTTTACCAATGAAGGCTCATAATAAAGTATTGACTGCTGTAATAGGATGTTCCATGATTGATTGCAGTAAGAGACATTTTTGGAATTGATAACTATAGATATGTTTAGCTCTTGATAATACTGCCTTGTCATTCTGACCTGTTTAAACTAGCCTAGGTTCCACAGGTCAACTTCAATACATTTAAGCAATCATATTGTTGCATTTTATTACTTACCAAATATTATTGCTTCATCAAATGTATTTGCTGAGATAGTTATTAAGTTGATATTATATATTTGCTTTTATCAATTGCTGCCTGCAATGAAGAAATGCTTTTGCTTATTATTATTGTTCACAAAGAAAGAATGTTCTGTCTTGCCTGGTCAAGGTCAGAAGAGGCCGCTTAGCTCTGCTGAAATGGGCTGACACATATGTATATAATTCCACCTACATGCACACACATAGCCAAACAAACACAAGAGGTGTCGCCAGCTTGCTTTCCCTTTTTCCCTTTTAGGGCTAGGGCCATCCCATATAAAAAGTTTGCAATTTGATATAAAAATACAATAGAGAACAACATGCTGAATATGCGAATATCCTGTCCTCACCAGGATGCTACGGCTCGGACCTGGCTATTTAGTGGGCTAAACTCCCAAATGACAATGCTGGACGTCCATATAATTTGCTGAATAAATTTCGTCCTCGATACCAAACAGGCTCGCATCGACGTAAATAAATGATAATTAGGTGCTTTTACAGCAATGACATGACACAAACGGTTAGCAAGCGTTCGCTAGCATAAGCGCATCGTTCAAACAACCACACAACTGGCTCTAAACAGTGAGAGCTACGTAGCTGTCGGTCTTCTTCTGGCGTGTGAGCGCTCTTCTTCACGTAAACAAGTGCAAGTGCGCCTCCACGTGGGCGTGAAAGCGCCACAAACTAAAAGCATGCATTTCAATATAAAAAAAGTCAATAATACAATTGAACACACATTGCCAAAGGCAGAACGCGAACGTGGCCATAGCTATTAAGACTTATTCAGATAACTATAGCATAAAGAACATGCTAACAAGTTTACCAAACCTTCAGTGTCACTCCAAAACACCAAAATAACATGTGAAATGATATCATAATGTGTTCATAATTCCACACATAAGTCGCCCCTGAGTATAAGTCGCACCCCCAGCCAAACTATGAAAAAAAAACTGCAACTTAGAGTCCGAAAAATACGGTAAATGTTTGGTGCCAACAGGGTTTGGGTTAGCAAATTCAGGTTTACACTGCAGGTGGCGATGTTGCATTTCAGATTGGAGAAGATGAATGCGGTATTAGGAAAGGAATGATTGGTTTATTTCTAAAGGAGAAAAGCCAACACTCTGGAAGTTGGACAAGTTGAAGCACCTGATACCCAAACATAAATGGCTTGCCAAAATCTAGACTTTCTGGTGTTCATTTCTGGCTTTTGAAAGAGAGATTTTATACCTTAATAGGCTTTAGATGGTTGAATGATTTCCAAAAAAGGTTTGTCCGGCACGGTTGGGCGATCTTACCTTCTTTAGTAGTTCCTTGCGTCTGCAGTGGCGGCCCGTAGCCCGAGCGGTACTCGGCGCTGATGTCCAGCAGGTAGGAGGTCCGTGGCCGGAGCCCCCTTAGGACCAGCGTGGGCTCATTCCCGCGCGTGAAGGCCTCCGAGCCGGCGCCCCCCTCGCCGACGGGTCGGAAGGTGACCCGATAGCGCAGCACGTCTCCCGGCGCCGGCCGCCAAGACACGCGGAAGCTGTCCGCGGTCTCCTCGGACACTCTGGCGGCGCGAACCGGACCCCGTTCTGCCGGAGAGCGAGAAGACTTTTTAGTCGACGCGGCGGACCCGAGCGGCCGTTCGCCCGAGGCGTCCACAGACCCTCCAGGGTGGTCTCGAAGCCGACCAGGGGCAGGCTGTCGCCCCGCTCGTACTGGGCCGAAACGTCGACTTGGTAGCGGGTGAGCGGCGTGAGGTGAGGCAGGACGGCGGTGGGCGTGTCCCCGGGGACCGACACGGTCACCCAGTGGGCGTCGGTAACCTCTGCGGGCCTGAAGCGCACCAGGAAGGACTCGGCGGCGGCGTCTAACTCCCACGAGCTTCGGAAGCTTCTGGAGGTCACCTCGGAGAAGGACAGGTCTCTGGGCTGGACTAGACCTACAGAAAAAAAACATATTTTTTGGCCTTATTTCCAGCCTGGAGCATACAAAACGCACAACTCCTATTGCAAGCAATACAATACAGTTAGCAGTGCTGGTGCTAGAACCGATCAAGAATATTTGCACACAACTGGTGCCGCAACACGTGCAGACAGCTTATACAGACCTCAAGCCAATATATTCTTCCCAATTTTTTAACTAGAATACTTTGTTAGTTTAAAAAAAATATCTATTTACCCCCCCCTTTAGACAAAAAAAAAAAAAAAAATCTACTTTCATCTTTTTTGAATTAAAAAAAAATGTTTGAAAAAATACTTTAAAAAATTTTTTAAATCTAAGGAAATAGAACTGTGACTAAAATTAAAATAATACTGGTAAATACTAATAAAAAATGATTAAAAAATAAAAATATTTTTTTTCCCCTTTTTAAATTAAAAGAAAAAAATATTTAATTTATCTTTTTTAAGTTTAAAATAAATGTTTAACAAATACGTTTTTAAATTTTAAAATCTAAAGAAATAGAACTGTGACTAAAATAAAAATAATACTAATAAATACTAATAAAAATGATAAAAAATAAAATTTAAATTTAATGTCTATTTTTTTACTTTTTTTAATCAAAACAAACGAAATTAATATTTACTTTTATCTTTTTTAAATAAAAATGTTTAAAAAGTACTTTAAAATTTTGAAATCTAAAGAAATAGAACAGTGACTAGTTTTCTTATTCTTATTTAAAATACATTTATAGTTTAAAAGTAAAAATAAAATTCAGGTCTTTGTTATTTATATTTTATTTAAACTTTACCTTTAAAAAAATGTAATGAAAATAAAAATTTACTTTTATCTTTTTTAAATTGAAAAAAAAGTTTAAAAAATACTTGAAAATTTTAAAATCTAAAGAAATAGAATTGTGACGAGAATAAAAAATGATACTAATAAATACTAATTAAAACAACAAAATTTAAAAAATAAAATTTAAATTTAATGTATATTTTTACTTTATATACTGTATATATATATATATATTTTTTTTTTTTTTTAAGTTTTTAAAAATACTTAAAAATTTTAAAATTTAAAGAAATAGAATTGTGACAAGAATAAAAATGATACTAATAAATACTAATTAAAAAAAACAAATAAAAAAAAATTTAATTTAATGGATATTTTGTTACTTTTTTAATTAAAAGAAAAAAAATTACTCATCTTTTTTAAATAAAAAAAAAGTTTTTAAAAATACTTTAAAATTTTGAAATGTAAAGAAATACAACTGTGACTATTATGTGTTCTTATTTGTTCTTATTTAAAATACATTTATAATTTAAATGTAAAAATAAAATGTAGGTCTTTGTTATTTATATTTCATTTAAACTTTACATTAAAAAAGTCACATCCCAAAAAATATATACAGTATATATATTTTCTTTTTCTTTTTTTTTCCAATTGAAAGAAAATAAAAAACATTTAAATTAAAAAATAAACAGGAAAAGACGCCATTGCCGACGGTAGACGTCCAATCCACTTGGCGGCAATCCCCCCTGGTCTGAGGCGATAGCACGTCTATCGCCGTCGATGGCACCGAAGCCTGACGGTCGCCCTGGAACACGTGCTGACAAACGCGCGACAAGAACAAGAGAAGAAGAAAAAGCTGTCAGACATATGGAGCGGGCTGGCGGACGGGATGGGACACGTGTCGCACATGCCGGCGAGTCATGTGATTGATTTACATTGTGCGCCATCATTCAAAGCTGCTACTGTCAAGTCCCTGTTGACAGAATATCATTAGAAAAGAATGACATAACCTTCCCTTCCAAGGAATGTGAATCACAGCCGCTCCTGGCAGAGCAGCCAAAAAAAAAATAAAAAAATTCATCTCCCCCCCTCGCAGCAGGCGTTGCTTGTCCTAGCTTGCGAGAGGATGGAATGCCGGTCACGCTCCGTTCTTTATAGCCTCGATCAACGCACCTGACGGACGGATGGACGGACGGACGGACGGATGGCCCGAGCCCCGCGAAACGGCCGCCGGGGCCGTTTGACCTCGCTTGTCACCTTTCCGACACGCCCGTGTGCGGATACACTCGGCTTCGGTTTTCAGTGAATGCTTTTCGCGTCCTGCCTGTCATAAAACTCATAAAACCCAAAAAAATCTGGCCGCTTCCCAGCGCAGTTTAAACACTGAACAAGAGCATCGTAATGGAAAAAACGCAGCATTACGGATTAAGGATGATTTGAATGGGTTTACATGCGAGTCAGAATTTGGGTGAAGTTCCATGTCAAGCCACAACAAAGGAGGCATCACTGAGCTGTACTAGATAAAATACTGTAAGTGTATTAAACTGGAATAAAAAGTCTAAGTGTATTCACGATTTGAAAGGTGATTATAGGACGTAGGGCTGCAGCTATCGATTGTTTTAGTAGTCGATTAATCGATTAACTATTTAGTTCAAATAATTAAGTGATCGGATAAGCTCAGCTGAGCCTCAAACGGTATTAAAAAAAATAAATAAATGAGGATCTAAGTACAACAAAAGAACAATTGTCTAAAAGTCCACTAGCTTAAATGCTATAAAATGCTAACTTTTATTTAAAATAATACTCTTTACAAATGGTTCAAACACATTTTTATTTAAAAAAAAAACAGCTAAATGTACTTATAAACTAAATTACAAACGAAACTATAGCTTATGTTGGTCTTAACAGGGAGCTGCTGGATTCAACCATGTGACATGAGTAATGTCATATTGACTGTCGCCACTAAAGGGCAGTGTATCCACCCAAATCAATAAAACTAAATGCAAACACTTTCAAAACAAAGCATTACAATGTCACTTTAATTAAACAAATACTTGAAGCAGCAAAATTTAATTCAAATCTTTTTCTAATCGGATTTATTCTTTATTATTTTATTATTAATTTTATAATGAATAAAAATAAAGTATATTATATAATAATATAATAAATTATTATATATTTATACATTTATTTGTTCATGTATTATTTACTTTATTAATATTACCCTGCCCTCTAGCTCATTTCACATGGCTGAATCCAGCTACTCCCTGTTAAGACCAACATAAGATAAGTTTATGTTTGAGCTAATGTTTTTTAATGCATTCACAATTTAGTTTATAGGTGTATTTAGCCCTTTTATGTGGGAATATGTGTGTGTGAACAATTTGATTTTTTATAGCATTTAAGCTAGCACTTTTGCTATGTAAGTTTGCCAATGTTTCTTTTGTTATACTTAGATGCTAGTTTATTTTTCTTTTTACCATTTGAGGCACAGCTCAGGTATTTTAATTTTTTTTATGTTCCTAATCAATTATTCGAACTAACTAGTTAATTGATTAATTGACTTCTAAAATAATCGATAGCTGCAGCCCGAAATAAATGATAAAAATGCTTTTTTATATCGCTTAAAAAGTCATTATCGGATAACTGTAGTATCGAGTACTTTTCTTGATTATTAATATCGAGTTGAAAATTTTAGCATGGCGACAACAGCAACGTCTAGTGCTGTCGATGGCAGCCAATGAGGTGCGCAAACAAAAAATTGTTGACGGGGAGTTTAGTAGATTTCAAGAAAAAAAATGCAACAATGGGAATTTGGGCTGCAGTTAATTCATTGCGTGCCACTGACACCGATAGACGTCCAATTCCTTTAAACTGGGAGAGTTGGCTGCCGTCAACAGAGGCGAAAGCGCGTGAAGAAAGGCTCACGTTTTAGCTGGATGTTGCGAAGCTCCTGCTCGATCCTCAGGCAGATGGACTGCGTCAGCTCCTTGGAAATCCTCTGGAAGGCGTCAAAGTCCTCCACGGTGTAGACGTGCGTGGAGGCCGGCTGGTTGGCGATGGCCTCCAGCTCCGAGCGCACGGCGTCCTTCACGCCCACGGCGAAGATCTCCACGTCGGCCTCCCTCAGCCGGGCGGCCGGCCCTTGGAAGGCGTCGGACGACTTGCCGTCGGTGATGAGGATGGTGACGCGAGGCACGTTGGGCCGGGCCGTCCGGAAGAAGCGATCCCGCACGTAGCTCATGGCCTTGCCCGTGTTAGTTGAGCCGCCGCGGTACGGGAAGGAGCGCAGCGCCTTCAGCACGCCGTTCAAGTCCGAGTGGGCGTCCAGCTGGAACTCGGTGTGCGGGTCGCGGCTGTACTGGACCAGGCCGATGCGGACCTTGTCGGGCCCGATGTCGAAGGTGTTGACCAGCACCTCCAGGAAGGCCCGCACCTTGGCAAAGTTGGCCAGGCCGATGCTGTACGAGCCGTCCACCAGGAGGACCACGTCGGCTTGGACGTCCACACCCAGGGAGCATTCTGCAGCAACGGACCGCACGTTAGTCGCGAAGACTCCTCGAGACGGCGATCGCCGGCTACTCACCCACGGACACCGTCACCGGAAGCGTCCTTTGCGCGACGGAGGCGGGCTGACTGGGCGTCAGGCCGTTAAGCGCAAAGAGGTCCGCCCTGTACTCGGTGTCGGGGTCCAGGTCCCGGACGACCACCGAGGTTCTCGCGCCGCCCACGTAAAGCTCGTGGCGCTTCCCGCCGGGCGTCAGAGGGATCATCTGCACCTTGTAGCCCGAAACCTCGCCGGCCGAGGCGCTCCAGCTCAGCCCGACGCTCTTGGAGGAGACCTCCGTCACCCGCAGGTCGGACGCCGGTGGCGGCGCTGCCAACAAACCCGTTAACATTTATAAGGCAAATGAACACAATAATTGTTGATCATTCAAAAAGGTAAAAAAAATGATATACAGTGATCCCTCATTTCAACGGGGACCGTCCCACCCACTGCAAAAATCGAAAACTTATTTAACACTGGAAGTCCCAGGGATTTTTTGGCGATAAAGACCAGAAAGGTGTCAAATGACCCCAATACCGAACTCACTACTTGGCTTTGCGTTGCATCAGGCATGCACCTGAAGGCAAGAGAGACGGGTGGACTTCTTGGTGGGTCTTGCAAAGGAATTGGCTCACTCTCATGTGGGTGCAAAGAAGGCGCAGAAGGAAATATTGCTAGCCAAAAACCTCCAACACCTAGCCCCGGGAAAAGTGTCATACAGTATGTCTCACCACATAAAAAATGTTTTGTTTTGTTTTTTTACTACACCATCCCTTGTACAGTAGGCAAACTGCAGCTTTGGAATATATAAAGAGGGTGTCCGCCCGATTGCCTGCCTGAGCGGTCCACTGTCTGAAAAAGCCAAGGCAGCCCTGCTTGGAAACACTCAAGATGCTAACTGGGGCTATCCAATCCTGTGGTTTTGCGAGTGTGAATGACTAAGGAGGACCTCAGTGCTCACAAAAGATATGCTGATTAGGGTCAGCCGACCCTTATCTGGATACAAAAGGGATTCATATCAACTGATCCACCCTTGGTAGTTCATAATTGAATTTGAATTTATTGTCATTGTCATTTGTCATCATCATCATCACATCAACATCATCATCATCAGCATTAAATCATGTAATAAGGGAAGAAATGAAAGGAAGAAAAAAAGATAAAAAATATTGTTTCTCCAAGAAGATGAAAAGAGACATGACAAAGGGAACGGAAAAAAAGCCAAAGCTTATCGGGACCCGTCCCCCTTCCACCAAGGTCGCACAAGCAACAGCTCATGATCAGTCCAATGACAGTCTAGCGCCTATTGTTCAAAAAGTCATTAATTTGCATGGCGATTTCACAATTAAATTTATGTAACTTCAATCAGTCCATGTCCTTGATTGGTGAGTGGTGACAGCTAGGGGTGTTGTGGAGGCCCGCCTGAGTTGCGTCCACGTTGATTTGTTGTCAGCATCCCCTTAGGAGTTTAGTCATCGTCATCTCTGGCCCGGTTGGCACGAGCGAATCTCTCTTGATCACGCAGCTCCACGTCAATCTTTGCGGCCAGTCGTGTGGCAACGTCGCTTAGCATCGCCTGTTCCTTCATTAACTGGGCCAACTGGTCGCCGTTGCGTCGAACAATCTCAGCTGCGTCGTGGAGTTGGTTTTTCATCCTGATCGAGAAGCGACGAACCCAGAGAGCAGCCAGTAGCATCAGGAAGGCAAGCGCCAGCAGTGTGCCAAAGATGTACACATCTTCAGCGTCTTCTATCAGGAGGGACGTTAGGCATAGCGGTCTCCATTTACCCCAAGCGTCCTCCACATATCCAGACGTGAAGGTGGTGACCGGGCAAGGTCTTTGTCCAGAGGAGGGTCGCATAGTAGAGAATATTCCATCCATTGAACTCAGGGCCCAGTTAACCAGTTCCATAATTTCCTCCGGAGGAAGCTCAGCTTGTACGTTGCAGAAGCAGAGTCCGTAATGTGATTTAGATGCGGGGCGCGTCCCAGATTGTTATATCATCACTAGTTGTCCCTGGCCTTAAGCCTGGTTTGGTGTGAGGACATTCTTATCTGTATAGTGTGTGCTGTTATTGTTATGTCTGGGCAATGTACTGGCTTATTTTGCTTTTCTTATACATTATTTTGAAGAAGTGTAATGAGTTTATATTCGTTAGTGCTGCATCACATGTATTCCATAGTCGAGCCCCAGTGTTTACAACGGAAAAAGTTTTCATTTTAGTCCTAATGGACTGGTAGGAAAAAGTTCGGGATACTCTCAGATTGTAGGAGGATTCTTTAATGCAGAATAAAGCTTGCAAATTTGCTGGAAGACTGTATGTGTTGGCTTTATACATCATTTGAGCGATTTTGTAGTCGACCAAGTCATGAAATTTCAGCGTTTTGGACTTGATGAAAAGCTCGTTGGTGTGTGCTCTGTAGGAAGCTCCATGAATAATTCTAATGGCTTTCTTTTGGAGAACACAGAGTGGGTTGAGGTGCGTTTCATAAGTTCGTCCCCAGATCTCCAAGCAGTAACTGAAATGTGGAAGGACGAGTGCGCAGTATAGGGTTTGGAGAGCCCTCGTGTCTAGCATGTTTTGTGCTCTATAGAGAATTGAGATGCTCCGAGCAATTTTGTTTCTCAGTCTATCTATATGAGGCTTCCAGTTTAGGCGTTGATCAATAATTATGCCTAGCACTTTGTGCTGTTGTACCCTTTGTATCTCTACATTATTTATTAGTATCTTTAGGTTCGGATCCAAATTTTTTCTTCCAAATACTATGTATTTAGTTTTCTCGAGGTTAAGAGTTAATTTGTTTGCATCGAACCATTTTTGCAATCTAGCTAATTCCACATTTATTTGTTTAAATAGACTCTGGGGGTCTTTTCCGGAACAGAAGATGTTTGTGTCATCCGCAAAAAGCACCATTTTTAGATTAGAAGCTAGATGCAGGTCATTTATGTATAGGATGAAAAGTTTCGGCCCCAGGACGGAGCCCTGGGGCACTCCACATGTAATTGGACGAGTTGTTGATCTGCACCCTTCATATGATACATATTGCCAGCGCCTCTCCAGATAGCTTCTTATCCAATTTAGAGCGTTGCCTCTCAAACCGAGTCTCTGTAGTTTGTCCAGTAGGATGTCGTGGTTGACTGTATCGAAGGCTTTTTTCAAATCTAGGAAGATTCCCACAGAGTATTTTTTTTGGTCGAGAGCACCCGTAATCAGTTCCATTGACTCAGCTAGGGCCTGCACAGTGGAATGGTTTTTTCTAAATCCATATTGACTGTCGTATAATAAATGATGCTTTGTTATGTTTCTGGTAAACATTTTTTTTTCAATGTATGTATTCACATTTAACAGCACTGGAAAGACATGTTTTCCCCAAAATATAGTTTTTAACCCCCCCCCCCCCCCCCCCCAAAAAAAAAAAACCTCATGTGTATTTTTATAAATGTTTTTTAAGCACTGCAAATGTAATAATTATGATATAAATGAGATATACATTTAACAAAAACAACGATTTGGACATGTATAGATGCATATACCTTAACATATTTAAACAAAATACTGTATTTTTATTCATTTTTTAGTTTAATGCGTGAAGCAGCAAGGGATCACTGTAGATACAGTATCTATTTTATTAATAAATAGATTATGTATATAGATATAGATATAGTGTATAGGGTAAGTGACTAGTGTATTTTTTGATTATTTAAAAATATATTATAAATTACTCTATCAGATAAAGATTTGCATGAATAAATAAATGCCTAAATTAATCAAATAAAAACAATATTAATAACATTAAAAAGATTAAAAACCGTCACTGAAAAGAATCCTACTTTTTATTTATATAACGTTTTATAGGACAAGTGGCTGGGGAAAAAAAAAACATTAATTAAATACAATTATTATTGTATTAACATAATAAAATCAATGTGAATAAAAAAAGCCGTTTTAAAAAAACTTTTTATAGGGCTATTGTTGGTTATTTAAAAAACAAATTTAAATACTATATTTTTTTCTTGGTGTTTTTTTATGATTTGTTTTTAAATACGTACATAATTTTATAAATAAGTAAAATGATAATAAAAATAGTATAGTTAATACATACATATACACACATACATGTTTATATATACATACATACACATTTATAATTGAGTAAAATTAGTATAATTATAAAATGTGTATATATATATATATATATATATATATATATATATATATATATATATACTGTATATACACATATACAAACATACATTTATACATATATATACAGATATATATAAATACATACATATATAAATACACATATATATACACACACTTATATAAACACACACATATATATGTATATATACACACACATATATATATACATATACACACACACACATACACACACACATATTATATATACATAAATACATATAGAAAAAAAAAAATTGACAAGAAAACATTGTCAAGTGTCATTTAGTGGCACATTTCCGGCAAATGATCTCACGTTTAAATGGATGTAAAAGATCCGAGCTGGATATGAATGGAGTTGATGACAAATCTGTCACAAATCTGTGACATCTGTCATAAGCATTCATTAAAACCCCAGACAGTCTTATGTCATCATTATGACGGTCTTATGACACTACTGTCAAATGAAGTGTTAGCTATTAACCCAAATAAAACAAATAAGCCCCTGGATTCAAAATGGGGGAGATTAGTAGCGGTTTATAGTCCAAAAATTATAATCTGTATAGTACACTATATTTTCTGTTATAATAGTCTAATGGAAGTATATGAAAAGATACTGACCTTGTTCCGCTCTGACGAGTGAACTCAGCTGATCTTCCACACCGGCGCACACCTGACTGACCACGTCATTCTGAATGGCGCGCAGGTCGTCGGAGGCGGACGCGTCAAACACGTGATTCCAGTAAGGCTCTGAGGCCAGCGCCCTGGCGGCGCCCTCGTTGACCCCTCCCACACCTGTCGGCGACAACACCAAGGATAAATGACCTTTTAACACACCGGCCGCCAACGACGGCGGTAGACGTCTGATTTCATCGGACTTTAAGAATGTCAATTTCCATCCCTTTCTTCAAAAATATGTTTAAGAATGAAAGAAATGAAGCTGAGGCATAATAATGGTAAAGGAACAATTGTTTTGTTTTGTCTTTTTTTTGCTGTTTTTTGTGTGTGTGTTCCTGGTGTGGTCTCTTTATGGTATTGTTTTGATGGTGTGAATTATTAGTTTGAAAATCAATAAAAAAAATATTGTGGGGGAAAAAAGAATGAAAGAAATCGAGGCATAGTTCTCGCAGTCACTGAAATGACGAGAATTTGGACAATTGGAATTGGATATGGAATTTTTGCTCCCTTTTGTGGCTCTTTTGTGCGTAAATGCCCCCCTGATGGTGTCTGGAGACCCATTCAGTTTGTCGTTTTCTGTCTCCCAACTGAAGACGAGCCCGGTGTTTATCCGCGCGCGGTCGCGGCGGCAACGCGCCCCTTTGGCCTTGTTCAGACGAGCAGCCAATATCTGATTTTTAACACATGCACATTGAAACCAGATGGCTCTTTTGTATTCCGAACAGTCCCAAATCACAGAAATCATATTATTACGAGACTGAAACGATATATATCGGTTGGCCGATATATCAGGCTCATATATGGACTTTTTTTTCCAACATTGGCCATCGGGTGATGAACAAAAAGCCGATAAAAATGATTTTGTTCAGGCATCTGTGTGGGCAACTGTGGCTGCCGCTGACTGACGGTAGGACCCCGGAGGGACCCTTTAGCAGCTTGAAGGCACGCTGCTACAGAAAGCTTCAGGACTGCCTGTTTTGTAAATATTTCTTTTTTTATCTTGAATGAGAGAATACGCCATGTTGCTTTAGCCTCTTAAGGTGTTTACTGAGAGATTCTTACACTCTAAATGTAACTCGCAGCATTAGCATAGCATCCTCATTAGCATTAGCATGGCGAGCATCCTCATAAACTCTCACTTGTTTAAATCTCGTCGTGACGTCATGGTGGGTTTAATTATTTGAAAATAATGTACCGTTCTTGACGATCGTGTATAATCATAAAACGAAGTGCTGCATTCGTTGGTCTGGTAGCACTAGACTGAATTCATCATTTAGGTAATCATTGTAAATTTAAAGATGTTGAAGCATTTTTTTCTTCAACTGGCTTTCATAATCTACTGTACATGCTTAAAAAAAGAACATCGCGTCAAATATCGGCTAAGAAAATTGGTTTGGATGATGACAATCAACAAAAATTTTTTTTCGATATCCGTGTCAGCATTGGCATTTGAAAATCCCATATCGGTCAGTGGTATCAGTGGTATAAAAAAAGTATCTGAACCTTTTGGAATTTCTCACATTTCTGCATGAAATCACCATCAAATGTGATCTGATCCTTGTCAAAATCACACAGATGGAAAAAACAGTGTCCGCTTTAACTAAAACTACCCAAACATTTATAGGTTTTCATATTTTAATGAGGATAGTCTACAAATAATGACAGAAGGGGGAAAATAAGTAAGTGAACCATCACATTTAATATTTTGTGCCCCCCCAACCCCCCCCTTGGCAGCAGTAACGTCAACCAGACCCTTCTTGTAGCTGCAGACCAGTCTGGCACATTGAACAGGACTAATCTCGGCCCATTCTTCTCGACAAAACTTCTGCAGTTCAGTCAGATTCCTGGGACGAATCGCTGTCTTTAGGTCACGACACAGCATCTCAATGAGGTTCAAGTCTGGACTTTGACTTGGCCACTCCAGAACGTTTATTTTGTTCTTCTGAAGTTGATTTACTTCTGTGTTTTGGATCATTGTCTTGTTGCAGCATCCATACTCTTTTTAGCTTCAATTGTCTGACAGATGACCTCAGGTTTTCCTGCAAAACATCCTGATAAACTTTTGAATTCATTCTTCCACAAATGATTGCAAGTTGTCCAGGCCCCGAGACAGCAAAACAGCCCCAAATCATGATGCTCCCTCCACCATGCGCGGTGGGGATGAGGTGTTGATGTTGGTGTGCTGTTCCATTTTTCCTCCATACATGATGGTGTGCATTACTCCCAAACAATTCAACTTTGGTATCATAAGTCCATAAAATTACTTGTGTGGAGCTTCCAAGTGCCTTTTTGCAAACATTAAACAAGCAACAATGTTTTTTTAGACAGCAGTAGCTTGCTCCGTGGAGTCCTCCCATGAACATCATTCTTGGCCATATAGTTGATGTGATCACAGGGATATTGGACTGTGCCAGTGATTTCTGTAAGTCTTTAGCAGACACTCTAGGGTTCTTTTTACCCCTCTGAGTATTCTGCACTGAACCCTTGGCGTCATCTTTGGTGGACGGCCGCTCCTTGGGAGAGAAGCAACAGTGCCAAACTATCTCCGCTTCTAGACAACTTCTCTGACTGTCGATTGATGAACATCCAGACTTTTAGAGATGGTTTTGTATCCTTTCCCAGCTTTATACAAATCAACAATCTTTGATCACAGGTCTTCAGACGGCTCTTTTTACCAAGCCATGATGCACATCAGACAATGCTTGTCATCAAGACATTTCTTAGCAGCTGTGTGTTTTATAGTGGGCAGGGCAGCTTGAAACCACTCATCCGTGATTGGGCACACACCTGACCTAAAATGTTTGGTAAAAATTGGTTTCCATTGCTGTTTAGTCTCCTTAGGCAGAGGGTTCACTTACTTATTTTTCCCCCTTCTGTCATTGTTTGCATGCTATCCTCATGAAAATATGAAAACCTATGAATGTTTAGATGGTTTTAGTTAAGCAGACACTGTTTTTTCATCTGTGTGATTTTGACAAAGATCAGATCACATTTGATGGTGATTTTAGGCAGAAATGTGAGAAATTCCAAAAGGTTCAGATATTTTTTCATATCACTGTACGAGACGGACAAGAACAGCTCAGATGGGTTTTGATCGTCCATCATTCTATGCCAGTTGATGCCTTACTGTCAGGGGTGCCAATAAAATGGCCCAGTCTAAACAGGCCTAGATTTGGACAATTACTAAAAATAGTGTGAACAGTCTGATAAGATAGTTGTTAAACGGTTATTAAGTATTTGCTTTTACCAATGAAGGCTCACAACAAAGTATTGATTGCTATAATAGTATGTTCCATGATCGAGAGCAGTAAAGAGACATTTTAGTGATTGATAACTATAGACATGTTTAATTCTTGATAAAACTGCCTTGTCATTCTGACTGGTTTGGACCTTGAGGACAAGCCACAGACATTGAGATCTAAACTGTCTGGGACATTTAAGAAATCATATTGATGCAATTTATGACTTGCCAAATGCTATTGCTTCATGAAAAGTATTTGATGTGATAGTTATTGAGATGTTTATTGTATAATTGCTCTAATCAGTAACGGCTGTCAATGAAGAAATGCTTTGGCTGCCTAAATGAAGAAATGTTTTGCTTATAAGAGGGAATGTTTTTCTTGAAGAAGCCTTGAAGACTCTTGCCCTCCCAAAGGTCAGAGGTTAGGGTTAGGGTTAGGCCGTTTTTGCTTTGCTGGAATGTACTGTAAGTAGGGCTGTCAAACGATTAAAATTTTTAATCCAGTTATTTACAGCTGAAAAATTAATTAATCGTAATTAATCTGTATTTGTTTATTATAACAATAAATCAACAAGATGGCATTAACATTCTGTTAGAGCGAGCCATGGATAGAAAACTTGTAGTTCTTAAAAGATAAATGTTAGTACAAGTTATAGAAATTTGATCTTAAAACCCCTCTTAATGTTTTCGTTTGAATAAAATTTGTAAAATTTTCAATCGAAAAATACACTAGTAGCCCGCCATTGTTGATGTCAATAATTACACAATGCTCATGGGTGCTTAAGCCCATAAAATCAGTCGCACCCAAGCGCCAGCAGAGGGCGATAAAACTCCGAAAAACACAACAAGTACACATTTCACTTTGCTGTCATTTCAATCTGTTTGAGCGGGGCATGTGCGTGAATTGCGTCAAATATTTTCACGTGATTAATTTTAAAAAATTAATTCCCGCCCGTTAACGCGATAATTTTGACAGCCCTATTTTCTTTATTTAATTTATTTTTACTATGAAATAAATAAAAATTTGGGGTGTGTTCAATTTATTTATTCAGATTTAACAGCACTAGAAAGAAATGTTTTTCCCAAAATATAATTTTCCAAAAAACCCAAAACAACTTTCATGTACAGTATATTTTTAAAAATAGTTTCTAAGTACTGCAAATGTAATAATTATGATATTAATGAGATATACACAAAAGAAAACAATGATTTGTACATGTATACATGCATATATCGATGGACTATGGGCGGCAAGTTTGAAGCGCGAAATAGGGAGGAATCACTATATTTATATACATAAAATAAATAAATAAATTATATGCTGTAATTTTCACACTATAAGGCGCACCTGACTATAAGCCGCCAGCCACCAAATTTGACGAGAAAATGGCATTTGTTCATAGATAATAAGCCACAACGGACTACAAGCCCCAGCTGTCCTCGCTGTATTTTGGGATATTTACACCAAAAGATATGAACTGGTAACACTTTAAACCCATAAAATCAGTCGCACCCAAGCGGCAGCAGAGGGCGACAAAACTCCAAAAAACACAAGTAACAAGTTGGCATTGCACCGTGCTGTCATTTTAATCTGTTTGAGCGAGGCATGTGCGTTAATTGCGTCAAACATTTTAACGTGATTAATTCAAAAAATTAATTACCGCCCGTTAACGCGATCATTTTGACAGCCGTAACTGAAAGTTGAATGTTTTAATCCCACTTCACGCATACACATAGCCAACCAAATTCATAGAGTTGTCGCCCTCTTTGCTCCCCATCCCTTTAGGGTTGGCATCTCTCTTGTTACTAGGGCCGTCCTAAATAAAAAGAGAGGTGAAGGAGGAGTTTTTTTTTTTTAGAACGATTGCGGAAGCTGTATTTTGTAGTCAATTGTATAGCTTTCCTCCTTCTCCTTGCAAGCTTTTCAACTAATTTGAGTGCCTTCTCTCCTTATTTTGGGGAATATTATAAATGTCTACCTAAGGATTTTTATTTGAACTTTTGACACAGTCAGCCCTAATCCCGATTGGAATCAGGTATGCCTGAAGGCTGAATACAGCCTTTGTGCGGAAAGCGCGTACCGGCCACAAAGATCTCCACGCCTCGGCTTTGCAGACGGCTGGCCGACGCCCGGGTAGAGTCGTCCCAGTCGCCGGCGTCCGTCAGGATCAGCGCCACTTTAGGGAAGGACGGCCTGCCGCCCGCCCCCTCTGATAATGTCTGCTCCAACAAATAATCCAGCGCCGCACCTGATGGAAAAGCGAGAAGATGACCTCAGCGCAATGTAAATTTAATTTTTAAAAAAAGCTGGCTCACCTGTCCTGGCGTGGCCGCGGGTGGCGTCTAATGAGTGGATGGCGCGCAAGAGAGCGCGAGGGTTGAGGTGTCGGTCCAGCGGGAAGCCGGCAGGCACGCCGCCGTTGTACTGCAGCACGCCCACCCGTGTTTGGTCCCTGCCCACCGGAAAGGAGCCAGCCACCGCCGCTATCAAGCCACGCACCCTCTCCCAGGCGGCCCGTTCGTAGGCCCACGAGCCGGCCGTCAAGACGACCACGTCGGCCGCCGCGCCGGGCGAACATTCTGCCGACAAAGTCCGTTTAGGGGCTCCGTTTCCAGCGCCTATGGCTCGGGAGGGAGGCGACGCCACTTACGAACAGCGTCCCGGTCCGGTCTTCTCTGTGATCCCGCCCCGGACTCCACTACGAGCAAACAGCGGAAACAGGGTCAATTCCTTGAAAGAAAAGTCTGGATTTTGACGGGGGGGGGCGCTCGCTCACGAGTAATCTGGCCCGAAACGGGAATACTCTCGTCGGATCCGGAGTAGGCAAAGACGCTGACAGAGTAATCCACGTCTTGGCTCAGATCCGAGACGGTGGTGGACGTTTCAGTCGCCGCCAAGGCAAACTCACGGAAGAAACCTGAGCGACAACAACAAGACATCATGACATCAAATATCACCCTCTCTACTTTATTAACAAGAAAAATAAATTAAATGTTAAATTTGTATTTGTTATCATAGGAATCCAATCCATTTGGAATGGACGTCTATTGCTGTCAATGGCATATAAAATGTAATAGAAAGTAAATATTCTGCTCTTAATTTTTTATTATTATAAAAAACATTTTAAAAAGTTGTTTTTTAAAATTTAATCAAGTGAATTTTTACGTAGCCCCTCAGGTGACATGGAAGGGAAAAAAAAAAAAAACGTGGGGAAAAAAAAGTTGAAAAAAAAACTGTGACCCGAAAGGGACACCGAAGATTTCTTTTCTGTCAAAGTGAAAAAAAAATAATCGAGGTCGAAGCAAAAAAAAAAATGTTTTCACATCGAAGCAAAAAAATATTTTTTTTTTATATCAAAGAAAAAAAATGGAGAAAAAAAAAGTTAGCATCGGAAGCTGGAACCCTTAAGGTACGGAGCCCCAAAGGGGACATGGAAGAAGAAAAAAAGGCAGAAAGGAAAAAAAAAAAAAAAAAGTGAATTTTTACGGAGCCCCCAGGGGACATGGGAGAAAAAAAAATAATGCCTGAGGAAAAAAAATAAACAGAAGTAAAAAAAGAAAAAGTTGGGGGCGAAGCAAAAAAAATGTTTTTTTCACATGGAAGCAAAGAATTTTTTTTTTTTTTTTTGTGCACAGAGCCAATTTTTTTATTTATTTTTTTTTGCATCAAAGCAAAAAATTTCACTGTTTTCAAACGTGCGTTGTGTGGCTCGATTTCCAGGTAAATGAAGGCAACGATGGAGCTTGTTCACCCTTAGGTCAGATTAATTACTTTGAAAAAAATATATATTTTTTTTTATTTACACATCGAGGCAAAAAAATCTTTTTTTTTTTACATCAAAGAAACGGAAGCAAGAGCCCCTAAGGTGACATGGCAGGGAAAAAAAACGAGAGGGGGAAAAAAAAAGTTGACGTTAAAAAAAACAAAAAACACTAAAGGGACATGGAAGATTTCTTTTGTCAAAAAAAAAAAAAAAAAAATTTGAGGTCGAAGAAAAAAAATTGTTTTTTTTTTTACATCGAAGCAAAAAAAAATTTTTTTTTTTCACAACGAGGCAATTTTTTTTACAATGAAGGAAGAAAAATGGAAAAAACACGGAAAAAAAACTGAGGTCGAAGCAAAAAAAAAAGTTTTATATCGAAGCAAAAAATTATATATTTTTTCACATTAAGGCAAAAAAATGTTTACATCCAAGGAAAAAAAAAAGAAAATTTTAGGCCCATTTCAAAGTAAAACTCAACCTGCCCCACGGGTGAACACACTCCATTGTTGCCATTGTTTACATGTAAATTGAGCCACACAATGCACTTTAAAAATAGCGAAATTATTTTATTTTATTTTTTATTTTATGTTTTTTTGCAGCAACCTCGTTTTTATTTTTTTTTGCTTCAATGTAAGAAAATGTTTTTTCTTCGAAGTAAAAATTTTTTTCTTCGATGCAAAAAAAAAAAAATTTATTATTATTTTTTTTTTACATCCGTGTCATTTTTTCCCAGGGCTTTTCTTTTGCTTCAACAGAAAAAACAAATATTCTATGTCCTTTTTCATTGTTTTTCCTCCGTCTATTTTTTTCTTCTTTCATGTCCCCATAGGTGCTCCGTAAATTTCAAATTTTTCACAAGTTTGGACGTCTATCGTCGTCAATGGCAGCCGGTGAGTTCACGAATAAATCAGGTTGATTTTTTTTTATTTTTGTGATTTTGAGCTTGTCATGTTTCAATGGCGCGTAAAAGCAAGCCTTTATTTGATCATTAAAAGCTTTTATGGCGCTGATTAGACATGTCATGTTTGTCTCTGTGTTGACGTTGCGTCGCTGGAGGCTAAAAGGCGAGGAGAAAAGGAAAGAAAAAAAAACCCACCAGCTGTCAAACGACACCTAGCTCGGGGGTGTTTGGGATAATGATTTCTGGCATGTGCGCGTAATTGTCGGGCGTGTCGGGCACCTTCTTCTGAGGTCACTAGAATCCTGTAGCCGTCCAGGCGCGAGCGCGGCCTCCGCCAGGACATTTGCACGCTGCGTTCGTCCACGATGTGAAAGGTCAGCTGGGACGGCGGCTCCACTGCGCGCAAAAAGACAAAAGGACGTCAAAAGCCGCCGACTGATTTCGGCCGACTTTTGCGGTTAGTGGCGACGGGAGGCGACAGCAAAGAAAGGCCACGAAAACGGACGACCCCGACCGAGCGAGCCACCGGCAGCCTCCTTGCAGCTTAGTCATTCAGCATAAACTAATGGGTGCTCCTTTACATCCGCAACCAAAAAATGAAATGGCAAGGGAAGAGATGCTTGCTTTTCTGGTCCGTGGGTCACTTCCGATTGATTTTGGTGCATTTTCCAGGTACCTCCTGTTGATTTTGATAGTCACTTCCTGGTGATCCTGAGGGTTTACTTGCTGCCGATTTTGGGCTTACTTCTAGTTGATTTTATGTCACTACCTGTAGATTTTGGAGTATTTGCAGGTCACTTTCTGTTAATTTTGAGGGTCAATTCCTGCAGATTTTGAGGGTCACTTCCTGCCATTTTGAGGACCACTTCCTATTGATTTCAGGTCACCTCCTGCGGATTTTGGTGCATTTCCAGGTCATTCCCTGTTCATTTTGGGGCTTGCCAAGTCAATTTCTGTTGATTTGGAATCACTTCTTGTTGATTTTGGGGCATTTCCAGTTCACTTCCTGTTCATTTTGGGGCTTGCCGGGTCACTTGCTGCTGATTTTTGACCCATTTCCTTATGTTTTTAGGTCACTACTTGTAGATTTCGGGGCATTTCCAAGTAACCTCCGGTTCATTTTGGAGTTTGCCGGGTCAATTCATGTTGATTTTGGGTCACTTCCTGTTGATTTTGGGGCATTTCCAGGTCACTTGCTGCTGATTTCAGACTCACTTCCTATTGATTCAGGTCAATTCCTGTAAATTTTGGGGCATTTCCAGGTCACTTCCTGGTTATTTTGGAGCTTGCCAGGTCACTTGTTAATGATTTCGGATTTTAGGTCATTGTCTGTTGATTTTGGGGCATTTCTGGGTTACTTCCTGTTGGTTTTGGAGCATTTCCAGGTTACTTCCTGTTGATTTTGGAGCATTTCCGGGTAACATCCTGTTCATTTTGGGACTTGCTGGGTCACTTGCTGCTGATTTGGACTCACTTTCTTCTAATTTTAGGTCACTGCCTGTAGATTTTAGGGCTTGCAGGGTCACTCTTTGCTGATTTTGGATTAATTCGTATTGATTTCAGGTCACTTCCTGTTAATTTTGGGGCTTGCCGGGTCACTTGCTGCGGATTTTCAACTCAGCTCCTTTTGATTTTAGGTGACTGCTTGTAGATTTTGGAGCATGTCTAGGTCACATCCTGTTCATTATGGGGCTCGCTGGGTCACTTGCTGCTGATTTTGGACTCACTTCCTTCTAATTTTAGGTCACTGCATGTAGATTTTAGGGCGTGCAGGGTCACTTCCTGTTGATTTCGAGTCACTTTGTTTAGATTTTGGGGCATTTCCAGGTCATTTCCTGTTCATTTTGGGGCTTATCGGGTCAATTCCTGTTGATTTTGGGGCATTTGCAGGTCACTTCCTGTCCATTTTGAAGATTGCCAGGTCATTTCCTGATTTTTTAAAAAAACATTTTGACCCACTTCCTACTGGTTTTAGGTCGCTGCCTGTCAATTTTGTCCATTTTCCAGGTCCCTGTTAATCTTGGGGCTTGCTGGGTCAATTCATGTTGATTTTGGGGAATTTCCAAGTCACCTCCTGGTCACTTTGGGGCTTGGATGCCATGTCACTTGCTGCCAATTCTTATTGCTTAGAGGTCACTGCCTGTAGATTTTGGAGCATTTCCAGGTCACTCCCTGTTAATCTTGGGGCTCGCCGGGTCAATTCATGTTGTTGCTGTTCATTTTAGGGCTTGCCAGGTCACTCTTTGCTGATTTTGGATTCATTCGTATTGATTTTAGGTCACTTCCTGTTAATTTTGGGGCTTGCCGGGTCACATGCTGCTGATTTTCAACTCACTTCCTTTTGATTTTAGGTCACTGATTGTAGATTTTGGGGCATGTCTAGGTCACACCCGGCTCATTTTGGGGCTTAATGGGTCATTTGATGTTGATTTTGGGTCATTTCCTATCAATTTTGGGGCATTTCCATGTCACTTCCTGGTCATTTTGGGGCTTGCTGGGTCACCTGCTGCTGATTTTGGCCTCACTTCCTCTTGATTTTTAGGTCACTGTCTGTAGATTTTGGTGCATTTCCAGGTCACTCCCTGTTCATCTTGGGGCTTGCCGGGTTAATTCAAATTCTGCTTTCTATTAATTTTAGGTCACTTTCTGTTCATTTTTGGGCTTGTCGGGTAATTTCCTGCTGTTTTTGGACTGACTGCCTTTTGATTTTTAGGTCACTGCTTGTAGATTCTGGTGCATTTCCAGGTCACGTACTGGTCACTTTGGGGCTTGCCGGGTCAATTCATGTTGATCTTGGGTCACTTCCTGTTGATTTTGGGGAATTTCCAGGGCACTTACTGTTCCTTTTGGAGCTTGCTGGGTCAATTCCTGATTTCCTGACCCATTTCCTTTTGATTTTAGGTCACCGCTGGTAGATTTTGGGGCATTTCCAGGTCACATCCTGTTGATTTTGGGGCTTGCCGGGTCCATTTATGTTGATTTTGGGGCATTTCCAGGGCACTTCCCGTCCGTTTTTTTGGGCTTGCCGGGTCACTTGCTAATTTTGGAGTCACTTCCTATTGATTTTAGGTCACTGCTTGTAGATTTTGGTGCATTTCCAGGTCACGTCCTGTTCATTTTGGAGCGTGCCGAGTCAATTCGTGTCGATTTTGGGCCACTTCCTGTTCATTTTGAGGCATTTAAGTAATGATACAAATAAATAGAAGGGGAAAAAATTCATTTAACTTGGTAATTTTTTGGGGGTGCTTTACATTCAAATGTCTGAAATGTTTCAGCTAAATCGACAAAAAATGTCTCGGATCAAGTGTTAAATGTGTACTTAATGTATTCATTAGATCCAATCGTGGCAGACCGCCACACTAGCAAATATCGCCAGTCAAAGAATTGGTTCCAGATCGCGTCGTCGTAAAATTGGGGATTTACACACCACGCTTTGTGCCAACGTTAAACATATCTACTAAGGAGGCTTTTCTTTGCTGTCACACATGAAAAATCTTGTCCATGTTGTTTTCATGTTTTCAGAGCGGATGTCAATCCGGTCCAATCCAACGGTTTGGATGGACGGACCGAACGTCCGGTCCTGCTGCTTTTTGTGAGGGGGAGGAAGCTTTGTTTTGTTTTCAACAAACACGCACACAAAAAGTACAAAATGACAACAGGCGTACATGACAAGTTGCAGGAGACAACTTGAGGACAAAAAGCGTCATGTACACAAAGACGCTGTGTTCTTTGAGAAATATTTTAAGGCCATATTCTTCAGGTTGGGGTGGACCGCGCGCTCATTTCAAACTATTCAAGCAACGCAATGGGGCACTTAGCATTAGCAGCATGCTAACATACAGTACATTGTAGTCTTGAAAAACAGCAAACCTCAGCTTAGCTTTCTGGGTATCAAAAGTTCAAAAAACGAAATGAAAACTAGAAAGTAGCAACGTGTCACGTGTTTGTCCACCGCCAACCGACACAAGTGAAGAATATTCCAGTAAAATATTGTCGTGAAGTCCAGACGGAGGTCGCCGGACTTGACCGGGAAGGCGACGGAGCGACCATGCGGAGGAAGCACCAACCTGAACCACTGCTTGTTGCATGAGAGAAAAAAAATGAAAAATGTCCAGTAGAGGTCGCCGGCGCTTCCCGCGTGGGACTCTTTCCGTCTTCCGTGTTGGTCTACCTGCTTTTTCTGTCATTTGTTGTCTCTCTTTTTATATTTATGTTGTGGTTTTCCCTTTTTTTGACTGAAAATTGCAGTGTGGAAAATCGGAGCGTAAGCATAGCATTCACGTTAGCATCAGGCTATTGCTAACGGCGAGCGTCCTCTTAAACTCTCTGTGCTGAGTGATCATCACACACTAAATGTAACTCGTAGTGTGGGAATTCACCCCCCGGCCAAGCCGCACGGAAAACGGCAACAGCCGAACGAAGCGGTGCTCCGCTGCTTAACCGGGAGGGCGGAAATTCCGAGTGTTCACTCCCTGTGTTGACCCTTTGTACTGACTCCATGTTCCAAAAGTTTGAAGAAGACTCACTGAAAGCAGGTTGACAATTTATTCGTCGACAGTGGTCAAAAAACAAGGCAAAAACAGACGACGGAGGAACAATTCTGGATCCAAAACAAGCCTACATAGAAAATGTTTCCGAGCAGCAAATCTGGGTTATCTCAGTGTCCAGTGTTTTTTAAGTCCGTGGTGGAGTAGGCCGGGCCGAAGGTGTGGCTGCGTGTTGTTTCGGGACCATCCCTCTGTGGCCGGTCTTGGGCGGTTAGGTTCGTCCGTGGATGGGATGTGGTTGCCACAGCGACCGACGCTGGTCTTGACGTCCCAAGTGCCTGCTATCAACTTTGTTATCCGGGCTGGCTGTAATTGTTTTAGGACAAAGCGCGCTACTCTTTGTCCTTGTTGTGTCCACAACTGATTGCGATAGTTGGTGCGTCAATCTTGCTCGTGACGCACACGTTGGGCTTCTGTGATAAGATGGCGCTGTGTATTTATTCTGCTTCTTTTAATGAAACTATGGTTTGCTATTTATTTTATATTAGGTGTGTTTAAAGTAGTTCAGTCCTACAGTAAATATGAGAAATGATACTATTCCCTGATTGATTACATTACGTGTGTTAGAGTAATGCAAACAGTTAGACGGTGCCTACAAGAAACGGTACCATTTTTTCCATTTCCCCCTCATGAGCCCCGATAAGGTGATTCACTTTACTGTGTTCAAGGGCATGGAGTGAAGTCTGCCTAAACTATAGTTAGGTGAATGTGTTAGACTAATGCAAACAATTATATGGTGTGTGCAAGAACGGTACCTATTCCCTTCAGTAGCATTAGCATAGCATTCGCGTTCACGTTAGCATCAGGCTATTGCTAACGGCGAGCGTCCTCTTAAACTCTCAGCCTTTTTTTTTTTTTTTCCCCCCATACAGTTCGTGGTGTCCCGATGAGTTTAATAATTTCTTTTCATTTCACAGACGAAAACATTTTTATTAAATGTCGACTAAAACTAGACAAAATTAGCCTTGAGTTTTAGTTTTAAATGAAGACAAACACATTTTGAGATGACTAAAATATGACTAAGACCAATAAGTATTGTTGTCCAAAAGACTAAGACGAAAATTAAAAAGGATGCCAAAAACAACACTGCTGGCTAGCGATGACCACGTCAAATCCATTTTGAACGTCTATTGCCGTCGATGGCACAGGAACCCGACCGTCTGTCTGAAGCATGTCCAAGGTTACGCCAGGTCGCAGAGGCCTCTTTCCCTTTTTTCCTTTCTCTTCTGTCTCACTCACTTTGTCATTTGAGAGAAAATAAGCAGAATGCCTTTGCTTTTTCTTTTTTTTTCCCACTGGTGTCGAACTTGTGGAAAAAGATGAGTTGAAGTCATATTTAGTCTTCGCGTTCCATGAGGAGAAAGAAATCACCCAGCAGGAAAGTTGGCCGCTAGCCGGCCCTTGCTTCTTTTTTTCCCTTTCTGATAGGCCACACAGAGACTCAAAGCAAGAGCACCTCTCAGTGGTCACATGACACACTTTTGTTTGTTGGTCTGTATTGAATATCCAAAATTGTCAAATAGTAATGCTCGAATTACATTGGATTTTTAACCCCCTTAATAAGCAGGGCTCAAATCTCCCACCAAAATAGACCATTTCCCCCAAAAATAACTTTTCAAATATGTGTATTTTTTAAAACATTTGAAAAACCAACCAAAAAAAATCAAGTTAACTCTTTCAGTGCCACTTTTTGTTGGTCAAAAGCAGCAGACAAAAAAATGTTTTTTTTTAATTTATGCCACAATTGTATGGGATTCTTTTTCTGAACCCCCAAAGTCTTGAATAAGTGGGGCTAAATCACCCCCCCAAAAAAAAGAAAATATTCAAAACACCAGTTTTGTTTCTTTTCCTGAAATTAACAGCGATTTCTTTCCACACCCAAAATCTCCTTTTTAACGTGTTGTTCCTCTTTTAACAACTCATCTTAAATCATTGGCTGCCATTGACGGCGACAGACGTCCAATCCGTCAACGGCAGCCCTTGATTATACGCTCCTTTTTTTGTCCCGTGCGGCAACAAAATGTGCAAGAAAGGTTTCATCATTTCTGGAAAATTCCTAGCTTCTTAGTCAAAGGCTTAACATTGAATGATGTCAATGAGCATCAAAGACAAACAATGGCATCCGAAACACATCTGAAATGAGTTCAACATTCTTTTTGTCTTGTCAAGATCAAAAAATTCAAACTTTTCCATCACGCACGCACACATATTGATGATTCACAACTACACCGAGAGGAAAGGCAGAGGTGAAAGGTCAAGGGAAGAGGAGGAGGGGCGAGTGCGTTTGTGTGTGTGCGTCTTACCTTGCTCCTGGCCAGAAGATGAGAGTGCAAGCGCCAGCAGGACCGCGGCCGCCAGGCTCAGTCCGCCCTTCATTTTGGCACACCGCGGCGTGGACGCCGGCTGCCCGCCCAAAAGACAAAGACGGCGAGGGTGAGGAGGAAGGGCCAAATGTACTGTTTTTCAATTGTTTCCGACGATACTCCAGAAAATGTTTTTAAAAATCCCAAAATCTCTCTTCATTGTCATTGTTAAGACATCCAATCATACTTGTGCTGTCAACTAAAATGAGTTTATCACCAGTAGACGTCCAACCCTCCAACTTCAAGTAGATTGGGCACCTGGCGACGTTAATGGCCGATGACGAGTTCAAATTTTTTTTGCACCCTCCCGCATATTAGGTTATCACGAGCAGGGCTGCAGCTATCGATTATTTTCGTTTCGTTCGAATAATCGAGTGATCGGATAAGGAACATAAAAAATTAAAATACCTGAGCTGAGCCTCAAACGGAAAGAACAAATAAGTAAATGAGGATCTAAGTACAACAAAATTGGCTAACTTACATGGCAAAAGTCCGCTAGCTTAAATGCTAACTTTTTTTCTTTTGCAATGCTCTTAACAAATGGTTCAAACGCATATTCCCACAAAAAAAAGGCAAAATATACCTATAAACTAAATTACGAATGCACTACAAAACAGCTCCAACAAAAACTTACGTTGGTCCCAACAGGGAGCAGCTAGATTCAGCAGTGTTGGACAAGTTATTTCATATTCACTGCTTCCACTAGAGGGCAGTGCATCCAACCTAAATCAATAAAACTAAATGCAAACACTTTCAAATTATTATTATATTTCAAATGATGTAATCGAATTACAGTACTCTAGTTAATCGATTACTCGTTGCAGCACTAATCACAAGTAGTTCAACATAGATCGCTGCCATTTCTCCCACTTCAAAAGGATTGGACGTCAGCCACTGAGTAAATACCAGATGCTTTGACATTGAAAAATTCCTCTCGATTGAGTAATAAGCTAGTT
Organism: Corythoichthys intestinalis; assembly: GCF_030265065.1. Lineage (NCBI taxonomy): Eukaryota > Metazoa > Chordata > Actinopteri > Syngnathiformes > Syngnathidae > Corythoichthys > Corythoichthys intestinalis. The sequence continues at coordinate 1,247,439 of NC_080413.1, forward strand.
ATGACTTTAGAGGGAATGGGAATTAATTTTGCCTCAGAACGGCCATGTTGGTAGGGGCAATGAAAGTTGTTTTCATGGTTCTGCCATCCATTGAAATGAGTGTTTCACTAGTAGACGTCCACAGCCAAGCATTTTACTCAAGAGTAGTGTTACCTCTAAAAAATATTACTCAAGTAAAAGAAGTCGTCCAAAAAATGTACTCAAGTACAAGTAAAAAAGTATTTGGTGGTTTGTTGGATTTTTTTTTTTTTTTTTAAACAACGGTATTATTTCAGAGCACAAAGTTATCTATATCTGCTATTGTTATAATGATGCTGTAAAATAACCAATTACATAACCACATTAAGCCAAAGAAATTTAAAACAAAAAAAATTGAATTCCGTCGAGAGAAAAAAATAAATAAATGAAGCATTATTCGTCCAAAGAGCATGACTGCCCTCTGGTGGAGAAAATAGTTCCATGCTAGTGAAGCGTTCCTTCATAATTACTGTTTTGAAATTAAAAAGATCATAGCTCCAGTGTTCCGTGGTCAGTCGGTGCCATTAAAAATTGAGAGAGGTTAAAATCCACGCTTTCGAGTCATGTTGACGGCGGCGCTCTATCAAATACTTCATTTTGTATGGTGCTTAAAAGACACCACGTGAATAAACTGGCTGGTGTGATCATAGAACGGCAAGCGTCCGCCCAATTGGTATAATAATATATAGAAAAAGTAATGACAAGAAAAATGTAACTAGTCTTGTGTAGCCTAAAGTAGTGGTGTAAGTGTAGTGTTTTTCTCTTCTCAAATTTACTCAAGTAAAAAGTATAGCTTCGTAAAACTACTCTCAGAAGCACATTTTTCTCAAAAAGTTACTCAAGTAAATGTAATGGAGTACAGGTAATGCGTTACTACACACCTCTGTAGACCCCCGATCCATTTAAAGTGGGAGGGTGGCGGCGAAGGATAGGACAAAAAATTAAAACGTTCCTTCTTTACTATCGAGCAGCAATGATTAATCGATTAACTTGAATGATTCGATTTGAAAAAAATCTTCGATTCAAATTTTGCTGCTTTGACGATTCGTTTAATTCCAGTGACGTTGTAATAGTTTGTTTTGAAAGTGTTGCATTTAGTTTGATCTATTTGGGTGGATATACTTCCCTCTAGTTGTAGTAGTGAATATGTCATAACTCATCAAACATGGCTAAATCCAGCGGCTACCTGTTAAGACCAACATAAGTTTTTGAGGTTTTTTTTCTGATGCATTCGTAATTTAATTTATAGGTATATAGAATATGTGTTTGAACCATTTGTTAAGAGCATTGAAAAAAACAAAAGAGTTAGCATTTAAGCTAGCAGACTTTTGCTATGTAACTTAGCCAATTGGTCGTTTGTTGTACTTAGATCCTCATTTATTTATTTTTTTATACCGTTTTAACTTGTCAAACATGGCTGAATCCAGCAGCTCCCTGTTAAGCCCAACATAAGGTATGCTTTTGTTTGAGCTAATGTGAATAATGGGAATATGTGTTTGAACGATTTATGACCAATATATAAAAAAATAAAAGTTACCATTTTATAGCATTTAAGCTAGCAGACTTTTGCTATGCCTGCTAGCAGATAGTCCATCCCTTCCGCATTTTTTTAAAAATCGTTTGGGGCTAAAATCAGGTATTTTAATTTTATTTTTTAAAATGCATTTATTGGCCTAGTAAAAACGAAGTGTAATTTTGCATTTTTCTGAATTTATTTTGTATAGGCATTTAATGCTCTTTTGAAAGTGTCATCTTAGCTAGCCATATCATTATTGCAAGCATAAACACTTGTTAAACACACCCTAAAATTTATTCTCCAACGTATTAAATGTTCATATTCTGATTACTCGATTATTCAAATTAACTAATGGATTGATTAATCCATTACCTAAATTAGGGGTGAGCAACCTGTGGCTCTACAGCTGCATGCGGTTCTTTAGCGGTGTCCTAGTGGCTCTCTGGAGCTATTTAAAAATGTTTGAAAATGGAAAAAGATGGGGACACAAACATTTTTCAAATTAATTAATATTGTAATGGACTGCTGCTGCCATTTCCCAAATTGTTTTAACCCTTAAGGCCACGAGCATTTTTAGACTGTTTTTTTTTTTTTTTTTTTGGTTAAATAAAATCAAGTACTGGCTGATAATTAGGAGTTTGTGTTGATGTGCGCCCAGTGCAGTTGACGAAGCATGCACAGCTAGTCTATTTCTCTGATCCGATAAATTATTAGATGGCATCTAATAATTAACTCAAAACACTTTATCCAAATAAAATAACAAACCAAAAGACACAAAAACATCCACGTTGGGACAAACAAAATGAGCACATTTCTTTTGGGCACTGTGCACCAAGCCACAATCATAAACAATTTTGCCTTCCTAACTACCAACAACTGTGTCATGATTAGCTGTCTTTTTAAGCCGGGGTCAGCAACCCGTGGCTCTAGAGCCGCATGCGGCTCTTAAGCGCTGCCCTAGTGGCTCCCTGGAGCTTTTTCAAAAGTGTTTGAAAATGGAAAAAGATAGGGGAGGGAAATATGTATTTTGTTCTAATATGGTTTCTGTAGAAGGACAAACACGACACAAACATTCTTCTAATTCATTAATATTGTAATGGACTTAAACTTGAGGTGACACCGTAGAACAGAGTCGTCACGTGGTGCATCATTTTTTATAGGATGCACTGCAGGAAAATTATGTATTTATAGCCAACTTAGTCATTTCAATAGTAGGCCAATATAAATATAGCATGTGTTGTTGCCTTCATTATAAGGCTTAGTATAAGGTGTTTTATTTTTTTGTGGCTCCACTCCAATATGGCTTTCAACATTTTGGGTTGCTGACCTGACCTAAATGATCTATAACCGCAGCCCTAATCAAGAGTAGTGCAAAATCAACAAGTAACTTTTGCAATCACATATCTTATCCTGACATATTTCAGTATAGATACTTTTGACAACCCTGGTCGGCACACGGACGCTGGGAATTCTCAAGGCGAGGCTACTTGGGGATGGATGGAGTACGGGCTCCAGAGGAAGCCCCAATCAAGCAGGAAAGAAAAAGAGGAGGAATTGAGTGGAATTGACTTGGTGGTCACAAAAAAAGTGAAAAGAGGAGCTCCTTGGAAAGGAAAATGCAGGAGAGATGGAGACCAAAAAAGAGGTAGAGGAGAAAGGACCAAGGGAGAAACAGAAAGAAGGAGAAGCGTTGAATGGAGGTCACAAGAGGAGCAAAAAGAATGGGAGCAGACAAAGAGGGTGAAGGAGGTTTTGAGCTCAAGAAGGAGTTGCAAGCGCCAGAGGAGGCAAAGGCACAAATTTAAAAAGTGGATGACGTCAATATTTCGACTTTTGGCTCTTGGACTTCTGTCAATCAACGATAAATGCACTTGAGTGGCACCCACCTGAAGAAGAAGAGGAGGAGGAGGAGGAGGAAGAGGAAGGAACTCGCGCTCAGCTGAGGTGCTCCCAACTTGTGTTCGGAGCTCTGCGGGCGTCGGCCGGTTTTCCCAAAAGTGGGCCGAACCACCCCTACTTAAAAGGGGGGGAAGCGGGGAGGGGGCTGCCCACCCTGCGGACCACAAAGTCACTCGGAAACTTTGACACTTTTCGGCAATTCTTTTGCGCTGAGCCAGCAACGACAAGTCACGTGACTTGAAACCGCGTCCCAAAATGTCCTCGTGCAAACAATCCGCACCTTTCGCTTTTTTTCCCCCCCGATCGGTGCGTCTTCACGTGGCCGTCGCAGGTTCAAGGTAGGAAGACGAAGGCCGTGGGCGCCCTCTTGCGGCCATTTTGGAAACGTGCCACAAAAGGTTAGCTAAATGCCAGTTTTAGTCATTGCATTTATCTCGTTCTGCCATTACAGACGTCCAATCCGTTTGGAGTGGGAAGGCCCAACTGAATGTCGATCACCGTCAATTAGCGAATTATAGACTTTTTAAATGTACGGAATTCTCTATTAATTACTATTTTTTTACTTGATTAAATGAAGGTCATTCATTTTTTTTTTCATAAGCGCAAACAAGAGTTAGGTTAGCGTAGCCCTTGTACCCAGAGGTGGGTAGAGTTGCCAAAAATTTTACTCTTTCAAAACAATATTACTCAGGTACAAGTAGTCATCCAAAAAATGTACTCAAGTACATGTATCCAGTGTAAAAAATAGAGTAAATGCTTATTTTTGTTTGATTTTTTTCAAACTTTTTTTTTCTCTCAGCACAATCTATATGAACTGTTATTATAATACTGTACAGTAACCCATTCCATAACCACATTAAGCCAAAGAAATACAAAAAAAGTGAATTCTAGCAAGAGAAAAATAAAGGACAGAAATGAAGCATTATTCGTCCAAAGAGCATGAGTGCCTTCTCGTGCAGAAAATAGTTCCTAGTTTAAATAATTGCTTCATAGTTACTATCATAGACTTCATAATGTATTGACGGAACACTGCGCCGATAAATAGGGGGCCTGCATTGTTGGTGGGGCTGTCAAAGCTGACCAAGTGGCATCATAGACAAAGCACCTTTTTGCTGAAAATTCTTGTGAATAAATTAGCGCTGTCAAAATTATCGCGTTAACGAGCGGTAATTAATTTTTTAAATTAATCCCCGTTAAAGTATTTGACGCAATTAACGCACAAATGCCCCGCTCAAACAGATTAAAATGAGAGCACAGTGAAAGGTGTACTTGTTGTGTTTTTCGGAGTTTTGTTGTGTGCGTTGTGTGTTTGTTTGTTCTGTGCGAATTATTTATTCGGTTACTGTTCCAGTTGTTTCATTAATTCCTTGTTATGGTATTTGGTAATACTATTTCACAGCGGCGTCATAAGACTGTCATAAGATCATCATAACTGTGACATGACACTATCATGTGCATTACTGAATGCTTATGACAGATGTCATTAAGTGCCATCCAGCAAATTATGTTACTAACTCCATTCATGTCCACATCGGCTCTTTTACAGCCATCAAAAGTGAGATAATTGGCTAAATAACACTTAATGACATCTGTTATAAGCATTTATAAGTGCACATCACAGTGTCATATCATAATTTTGAATGGCTAATGACAGTCTTACAGCGCCACTGTCAAATAAAGTGTAACCAAATACCATAACTAGTAATTCAATGAAACAACTGGAAACGTAACTGAATAAATAATTAGCACAGAACATGAATTTTGACATATACAGTAAGTTTACATTTTTATTGTTTTTTAAAATCTATTGTGCTGCAATGCATGCTAGGTGGCATGTTGGACAACAACAGTGTTGACAGCAGGTGGCAGAAGAGGTTGACCGTCTCCCCCAAGGGAGCAGTGATGGCCAAATTAAGCTGTTTGAAGCAAGCCAATTGGTTCAAAGCTTCATGGTGGTTCATTTGATCTTCTGACCGTCGTATGACGCCGCTTATTAATGATGTGTTACCGGTTAATATATTTTGGCGTAAATATCCCATAATACAGTAAGGACAGCGGCTTATGGTCCAGTGCGGCTTATCGATGAACAAATGCCGTTTTCGTGTCACATTTGGTGGGTGGCGGCTTATAGTCAGGTGCGTCTTATAGTGCAAAAATGACGGTAGTCTAATTATTTCTTTCATCCCAGAAAATAGGTGATTTAGTTACCTAACATGTTTCAGGGAAGTCTTCCGCCTTCGTCAACACCAGTGACCCTCTGGCGAAGGCGGAAGTGTTCGCCGAAACATGTCAGGTAATTAAATCATCTACTATTGTCTGGGATAAAAGTAGTAATTCGACTAATCTATAAGTGTAGGCAAAATGAACTCAATACAACTTTTATGTAAATATGCCGAAGTACAATGCTAGTGTTAGTGTATGTAGCTAGCTGCTGCCTGATGTAAACAGAGGTTTTCTGGTGAAAATTCTTGTGAATACTTAAATCCCCGATTTCTTAATAGATATGGACTAACAGTCTCGATTCTTGGTTAAAGGCAAAAAAAAAAAAAAAAAAACTGTGCAGTTAGCATTTATTTTATGTAAATATGTCGAAGTAAAGTGGTAGTCTGTTAGTAAATGTCGCTAGCGGCCGCCTGATGTAAACAGCTTTTCCGGTAAAATTTCAAGTGAATATATCCTTAAATCACTGAATTCTTTATAGATATGGACGTAAAAGTCTCGATTCTTGGTTGGAAGCAAAAAACAAAAACAAAAACAAAAAAAACTGCCGTTAGCATTTATTTTACGTAAATATGTCTAAGTACAATGCTAGTCTGTTAGTGAATGTAGCGAGCGGCCGCCTGATGTGAACAGAGCTTTTCCGGTGAAAATTCATGTGAAAAAATGCTTAAATCCTCACTTTATAGATATGGACATAAAACAGTCGATTCTTGGTTTAAAAAAAAAAGTGCAGTTAGCGTTTATATTATGTAAATATTGTGAACTATGATGCAAATGCAGTAATGGCTAATTTCTCCCATTGATTTTTTTCACGTTTCAAAATGCATGCATGGTACGAAAGATAGAATTACCTTGAATCCTGGAACAAATCACCCCTGAGAATCCTTCCTGTTTGTATGCAGTACAGCTTTCGTGCCTTTTCAACAGAAATCCGGCGTTAGATCGCTGCGTGCGTGTTTGTGAATAGCTCCTCTTGATGTGGGCCGCCGCATTGCATGACCGATCTGACCAGTCACTAACATTATGACGTCTATGGTTACTATTATGAGATTAAAACGATAATATCTGGTTTTCCGTGGTCAATCGGGGCCAAATAATAACTGGGAGAGAGGTTTAAATTAGGGCTGTCAAACGATTAAAAATTTTAATCGAGTTAATTACAGCTTAAAAATTAATTACTCGTAATTCATCGCAATTAATCGCAATTCAAACCATCTATAAAATATGCCATATTTTTCTGTAAATTACTGTTGGAATGGAAAGACAAGATGGATATATACATTCAACATACGGTACATAAGGACTAATTGTTTATTATAACAATAAATCAAGATGGCATTAACATTATTAACATTCTGTTAAAGCGATCCATGGATAGAAAGACTTGTAGTTCTTAAAAGAAAAATGTTAGTACAAGTTATAGAAATTTGATATTAAAACCCATGTTAATGTTTTCGTTTTAATAAAATTTGTAAAATTTTCATTCAAAAAATAAACTAGTAGCCTGCCATTGTTGATGTCAATAATGACTTACACAATGCTCATGGTTGCTGAAGCCTATAAAATCAGTCGCACCCAAGCGCCAGCAGAGGGCAGCAAAACTCCATGAAACACAACAAGTGAGCGTTTCACTGTGTACTGTCATTTAAATCTCTGCGCGGGGCATCTGCGTTAATTGCGTCAAATATTTTAACGAGATTAATTTAAAAAATTTAATTAACGCCCGTTAACGCGATAATTTTGACAGCCCTAGTTTAAATCCGCGCTTTAGAGTCAAATTGAGGGCCGCGATCTATGTTTAATACTACAGGCTGGCGTGATCATAGACTGGGAAACGGGAGTCATGATTATTGTTGCAACATCTCATTGGTGAAATTGGTAGAGCTACTCTTGGCATCGCTGGCAAATAAGTAATAAATCTAATAAGAAGAATAACTAAGAAAAATGTCACAACTCTTGTGTAGCCCAAAGGAGCGGACTAAGAGTAGAGTTTCTTCAACACAATTCTATTCGCTACTCACACCAGCTGTGATAATACATAATCACTTTTGCCACACACATAGCCAAAACAAAATGTTCCACAGCAAACAGATGCAAAAATATCAGGGACATGATAAAGCCATAACCTTGTACGCCCTGAAATTAATCGAGCTGCTTGACTGGTCGCTAAGTTACTAAACCCAGATTGTTGATTGTGTTATTGTACAGTTTTGATGTATGTTCCATGCCTGAATGTGCGTCTTTAGATGTGTGGGGGATGGGAAACTGATAAGCATATGCTTCATCCCATCCGCCTTTGTCTTCTTCTTCGGTTCCTTCGGGCAAATCATATCACATTTTGTAATTGTCAATGATTGTCAATGATACCGATGATGATGAGAATAAATTCCATTCAATTTAAGTAAAAAGTATGGCTTAGTAAAACTACTCTTAGAAGTACATTTTTCTGAAAAAATTAAATGTAACGGGGTACATGTAACGCGTTACTACTAGAGGCGTACAAAATTTCCGATTCTTAGACTATTCGCGATTCGGCCGTGGAAGATTCGAGAACGATTCACAAATATCCAAATTCCGATTATTGATCGGTAATCAACCAGGTAAAGCGAAGTAAAACACAGTAAGCGCCGTCTTTGGGACACAATGAGGAACGGACCGAGAGTAAATATCATGTTCAACTCATGCCGCTAGATTAAAAAAAAAACAATCATATCTGACTGCGGCCGACAGCCGCTACAAACAACGCCCAGTTGCTACAAACATACGGCTACGGTAGATATTATATATATGTAGAACTAGATGCAAAATGACAGACGACGTCAGTGTTAGAACATGTATTATTGAACAGAGATGCGAAATGACAAACTTTCCGGTGTAAGTAAACAGCCGCCATCTTAAAGCAGTAGAAGGCTCTGTTGTAGCGAACCTAATTAACTTTTTATCTAAAATACTCCTAAATCGGCAGAATCTTGTCTTGAATCCATCTTTAAATGATGAAATAGTTTTAAAACTTTGCCAAAAGTAGACAGAAGAGAAATTATGGAATAACGGGAGCAATTTTAACAACTGTAACAGTTGATTCACAACATTAAATTAATTGAATGTAGTTTAAAGCTGCTGATGCAGAATGGGGACTGGAGTTTTTGTTTACTGTTATTTTTGTATATTTGTTTACTGTTATATGTTAACTTGATACTGAAATAGTAGTTTGGTTTAGCTTGAGAGGATTTTTGAACAATTTTGGAACTAATGTACAAAACATTACAAAAAAAAAAAAGGAGGGGGGTGCATCAATAATCGTTATATAATCGAATCGGAGCCTCTGAATCATAATCGTAATCGAATCGTTAGGTGCCCAAAAATTCCCAGCTCTATTTACCACCCACCTCTGCTTGTGGCATATAAACTGAACCAGATGAAAACAAAATTTGCTCCAAAAAGTAGTTTCCTCTAAGAAAAAACAAGGTTTTGTTGGAGCTCAAAATATTTTTGAAAAGATTTAAACCCAAGTATAGTTGACTCCCAGCAGCAAAATATGTGGGGGACTCTTTTGTTTTCACTTAGCGAGACCCCTTTAAATATTTGTAAATCAATGTGCTTTTTCCATCTTACTTTTTGAAGCAACAACCCAAAAAAGTTGTCTTTTGCCTCTTTTCTGCTCCAAAAACAAGTTTAAATGGACATCAAAAGTCCAATTTGCCTTTGTTACCCTTGTGTCCCTCCCGCTATAGCGCCCCCCTCTGGCCAGGAAGCAAAGGGATTGAGGAAAAATGGCTCATGACAAGTTTAATTGATCTGTCTGAGAAATAAATATTGATCCCACGAACATGACAGGAAACAACACTCTCATATCTTCATCACTCGGCACGCCATCATTATTTCTTCTGGGGGTTAGCCGCCTTCACCAGCTCGTACAGCACGTAACCTACCCCTGTAACGAGAGTCATTCCACAATCGTTGTCAGCGCAATCCATTTTGACCTCAATAATAAATGAGATTTCTATAAGAGCTGAAAAACAGACTGTAGCGACATGTGAGCACTCACCAAACACTGTCAGCGTCATGGTGGCCCTGTAGAGAAGTGCGTCGGCGGTGCCGCCTTTTAGATGCACGGGGATGCCGTTGTCCTCCTCAAAAGCGCAACACAAACAAGGTCAACGTTAAAAAAAAAAAACAATGCTAATGCAACCAAGTCTCAACTAGACATCTGTCACAAGGACAGATAATCATTTGGCTCTGTAAGCCCTCATACAGACAGCTGATTTTTGATAGTAAGTATTGTGCCGAATCTGTAAAGACATGGAACTGGTCAATTGGTCACTGAGCATTGTAAGAAACTCATTGATGGATACCGGAAGCGGTTGTTCGCAGTTATTTTATCTAACTACCAAGTATTAGGCTGAGGGTGCCAATACTTCTGTCCCGCCCATTTTTGGAGTTTTGTGTAAAATGATCATAATTTTAATTTTTTTCCCCATTCACACGGACATATTTCTCCAACAACGTAATCCCCGACATTTATGAAATGGCACGCAAAGCCATCGGAGATGATGTCGCTAAAGCACATAGTTTCGCCCTGACCACTGATAGTTGGACGTCGGATCTTGTCACCGTTTCGGCAACGAGACAATGTCCGTTGAATGACGCGAGAAAAGTCAGACATGGAGAGGGAAGACTGTTTGTTGTGACGCTGTAGCAAACGCGATGCTAGGCTAGGTGGCTCCAATATTTCCTGACTGTAGCCGACAGACTACAAGCTACGCCTAGATATGCTAATTCCCATTAGCAGTCCTGGGGCTTCCTGGTTAACCGTCCTGGGAGTGGATCTCTCCAGACTGTAGTACTCCCCAAGGTTTCTCATTTTCTCCCTAAGACTCTGGAGTTTGTGGAGTTTTTCCTTGCCGACATGGAGGGTCTAAGGATGGGGGATACCCAGGACTTGGAACTTTATTTATTCATCTTTGTTGCTTCATTTGCTGTTTCTGATTGTGTATCATATTGCCTCTGCAAAGCCCTTCGAGACAACCTTGTTGTGATTCAGGGCTATACAAATAAAACTGAATTAAATTGAATATCTCATGCATATAGAACTACATGCGAAATGACAGACTCTGTAGCGTTAGTAAACAGTCGCCATTTTAGAGCAGTAAATTTCTCAGAAAGGCTCTTTTGAAACGAACCTTCCTAGCGAACCTAAGTAACTTTTTATCTAAAATACTCCTAAATCGGCAAAATCTTGACTCGAGTCTATCTTTAAAGGATGAAACAGTTTAAACATTTTCACATGTCGAAAGTAGACAGAAGGGAACTAATGCAAAAATGGCAGCAATTTTATCAACTTTAACGGTTGATTCACAACAATAAATCACCTCCGAACATAGCAAAGGTTACTCGGTTTTTGTTTTTTTTTAAAAATGGAAGAAAAAAAAAACATGAAAGCAGAATAACACCAGTTACTTTGCCAAGTAACTTTTTTACTAGTGTGTGTGTATTTCATGAGTCAGTCACTACCCTAGCCAAAGAGCTAAGAGGCATTTTAACAGTCGAAAATGTTTACATTTTAAGTAGGGCTGTCAAAATTATCGCGTTAACGGACGTTAATTAATTTTTTAAAATTAATCACGTTAAAATATTTGACGCAATTAACGCATGCACTGAATGACCTGCTCTCGCCTTGCCTCAAGTAGATTACAATGACGCCGTTTATGGACATTAAAAGTGAAGAGAATGCCACCAACCGCTTGGGGGCAGCGCAGCGCCGTTCCATACGAATGTTATTCCTTTTTAACGTGGGAGAATTAGTAGTTGTGAGACGTTTATGCTGTTGCTTTGTGCTCCACACATATTTCTGTAATTTTCCTTTCTTTTAGTTGCAATTATGTGTCTCTTGTTGTATTTTGGGTAAGATATGTAGAGATCTATATAGGCAAGTGGACACAGGCGTTCTTTGGACCGCGCCGTTTATTGGCATACGCTTCGGCAACTCCTTCACAACAAACATAGGTATCATTTAGTGAAAGCACAACAAAAATAATATTCCTATCACTCCAAAAAAATAATGTTCACAAAAAGAAAAGCACTTCAGTCTATAGTAATGAGGCCCTATTCTCACACAGTTAAACAACAATGCAAAATGAACTGGCATTCCATATCAAAATAGCTATGCAAAATACACGTAAAACTTACTCAGACTTTGGTCACTCTATTCTTATTATTGTTATTTTTATTCTTATTATTACTATATGAACTCTACTTTTGATTGAAAATTTTACAAATTTTATTAAAACGAAAACATTAAGAGGGGTTTTAATATAAAATTACTATAACTTGTAACTATAACATTTATCTTTTAAGAACTACAAGTCTTTCTATCCGTGGATCACTTTAACAGAAAGAATGTTAATAATGCCATTTGTGGATTTATTGTTATAATAAACACATACAGTACTTATGTACAGTATGTTGTATGTATATAGCCTTCTTGTGTCTTATCTTTCCATTCCAACAATAATTTACAGAAAAATATGGCATATTTTAGAGATGGTTTGAATTGCGATTAATTACTATTAATTAATTTTTAAGCTGTGATTAACTCAATAAAAAATTGTAATCGCTTGACAGCCCTAATTTTAAGTGTTTATTTTCTTAAAAGCAAAATAAAGGCAGTTTAAAAAAAATAAAAAATGCAAAACGCAAACCGAAACCATGATCCCAAAACCGAGGTTCAAACCGAACCGTTGGCTAACTGAACCGTTGCACCCCTAGTCACTAGTAGCTTTGGTTTTGAAAAAATTTCTGAAAATGGGCTCCCTACAGATCGGCCCAGGTTCCCGTCAACTGATAGCAAAGTCTTTGATTCAGGCATTTTAGTAGCCTGGCTCTGCCAGACTATTCTCCCTGTATTTTTCAAACACTGATAGTATAGTCTGGAAACCATCCCATTAACGGCCTTTTCGAGCAGGTACAAAATCAATCGACAAATCAGATTCGTTTATTTGCGTGACGTGTTCTTCACGAGCAACGTCACTCTTGCGCGTCGAAAGTCGTCTCTTCAGCAGCACAGATGGTGAACGGCAGAGCCGAGAATATGTTCCAATCCACGGTAAAATCAGTTTTAAATGACCAAAAACACATCGACACGAGTCATTGACAACAGTCTGTCTCGCGCTAGCCATGTCGAATAAACTCCGCTCTCTTCGTATGTCTACTTCCGCGCGCAAGTCCATCGTCCTGCGGTCGCCATTTTACTAACGTCACGTCTGCCCGTCGCTGATTGGTCCACTCCGCTGTCTGTTTGCTGTGGCTTGCTCCGCCCTGGAAATTGTTTCCGTGGGAATGGTGGCCAGACTCAATAGCTGGAACAGCGTTGAGTCTGGTGTACCAGGCTAGCATTTTAGGACTAATTACTATTTCTTATGACTCATGTATTTGCCTGTTAAGTGTTTCTGATCATAATATGATTGAAATAGGACCATATTTTTTGAATGTCAACTGTGTGTTTTGGGAGTTTTAAAGCATTTGAAAAGAGTGACCACAACAGTCGCACGTTCCAATTCGACACGTGTATAATTCTTTGATATTTGACTTGCTGGCTCATCAAAATTGGCATCCGACATTAATTTCGCTCGCATTACAAGCAAACGGCAGAGAAAACACGTGGATCTCATTTCTTTCTGCTCGGCGTCCAACGCCAGCCCGTCGGATAAATAACGGCTTACGAATTGACGGCAGAGGTGAGGCGGTCGTCTAAGAATGTCGCTCAAAAGGTTGAGATGAAGGGGGTGGATTTTTTTTTTCCCCTCATCTATCAGGCGCTCTTGGCCGCGCGCGCTCGACACCGTGGCGGAGTTGATTCGCGCCGGCGGTTTTGGCCGGCGACGCAGCACGACCGGCAGCCAAGCACACGTGTCTGCGGCTCGCTTTTTCGCTCATTTCAATCGACGCTAATGACTTGACTAGTCAAAATCACCTATATTTTATCACTAGTCCCGTCCGTTTGGACCCGCGGCGATCGTCAGCTACGAGAGACCGTCGACTGTCGCCGGGCTGAAATTCCAACGGTGGCATTTTCCGCGGGGGCCGCGCAACTATGCTAACCTCAACTGCCTTTAATTTATTTCCCGTCATCAGAGAAGGCATTAAAATGCCTCGTTTAAATCACTCGTTACTTGTATGCATGTGGAGCATATTGTTATAATTAGTGTTGCAAAGATACCGATGCTATTCTCCGTATCCGTACAGATTAAGAAGTACCATGTGCCAAAACTGTGCAATACCAACTTTTCGAGATCGATTGTCAAACTTGTAAAAAAAAAAATCTCAACGTGTGATGTCCAATCATCCTTTAGCTGTAAATATCAGTGCGTTTATCACTAGCATATATCCAATCCGTCTGGAATGGGAGGGAATGAACATTTGCTCATGCCAGCCCGCTGTCAATGGAATGAATTAAGTGTCTAAGCTATGATAGCAATAATTTTACAGTCAAGTGAGGATAGGGTCATTAAAGTGTTGCAATTAGGGTTTCCCCTACGATTTTTTTGAAACTGTGGTGGTGGGTTGCATCGGAGTCGGACAGCCTCACCATGTCCTGCCGCGGCGAAATTTTTACAGAAGATATAAAAGATATATTTGAAATTAGCCAGGCTAATGTCATAGCTCTCAGCTACGGTACATGTACGTAAAATGCGTAGCTGATTACAGCTACGTTACCCTACGCGATAATACTTTTTTTTCTCGTAGCAATAGTACGACTCACATCTTGTAGTGACCCAGAGGTTGGCAACCCAAAATGTTGAAAGAGCCATATTTGACCCAAAAAACAAACTGATACAGTATGTCTGGATCGGCAAAAGATTAAAAGCCTTGTATAAGCCTTATAATGAAAGCAACACCAGCTGTATGAATCGATATTAGCTACAGTGGGGCAAATAAGTATTTAGTCATCCACCAATTGTGCGAGTGCTCCTACTTGAAAAGATTAGAAAGGCCTGTAATTGTCAACATGGGTAAACCTCAACCATGAGAGACAGAATGTGGGGGATATAAAACAGAAAATCACATTGTTTGATTTTTAAAGATTTCCAAATTAGAGTGGAAAATAAGCATTTGGTCACCTACAAACAAGCAAGATTTCTGGCTGTCAAACTTCTTCTAACGAGGCTCCACTTGTTATCTGTATTAATGGCACCTGTTTTAACTCATTATCGGTATAAAAGACACCTGTCCACAACCTCACTCAGTCACACTCCAAACTCCTCTACGGCCAAGACCAAAGAGCTGTCGAAGGACACCAGAGACAAAATTGTAGACCTGCACCAGGCTGAGAAGACTGAATCTGCAATAGGTGAAACGCTTGGTGTAAAGAAATCAACTGTGGGAGCAATTATTAGAAAATGGAAGACATACAACACCACTGATAATCTCCCTCGATCTGGGGCTCCGTGCGAGATCTCACCCCGTGGCGTCAAAATGATAAGAACAGTGAGCAAAAATCCCAGAACCACACAGGGGGACCTAGTGAATGACCTACAGAGAGCTGGGACCACTGTAACAAAGGCTACTATCAGTAACACAATGCGCTGCCAGGGACTCAAATCCTGCACACCTGCTGAAGAAAGTACACGTCCAGGCCCATCTGCGGTTTGCTAGAGAGCATTTGGATGACCCAGAAGAGGACTGGGAGAATGTGTTATGGTCAGATGAAACCAAAATAGAACTTTTTGCTAGAAACACAGGTTCTCGTGTTTGGAGGAGAAAGAATACTGAATTGCATCCGAAGAACACCATACCCACTGTGATGCATGTGGGTGGAAACATCATGCTTTGGGGCTATTTTTCTGCAAAGGGACCAGGACGACTGATCTGAGTAAAGGAAAGAATGAATGGGCCATGTATTGTGAGATTTTAATTGAAAATCTCCTTCCGTCAGCAAGGGCATTGAAGATGAGACGTGGCTGGGTCTTTCAGCATGACAATGATCCCAAACACACAGCCAGGGCAACAAAGGAGTGGCTTCGTAAGAAGCATTTCAAGGTCCTGGAGTGGCCTAGCCAGTCTCCAGATCTCAACGCCATAGAAAATCTGTGGAGGGAGTCGTAAGTCCGTGTTGCCCAATGACAGGCCCAAAACATCACTGCTCCAGAGGAGATCTGCATGGAGGGATGGGCCAAAATACCAGCAACAGTATGTGAAAAGGGTACATAAAGTATTGAGATGAACTTTTGGTATTGACCAAATACTTACTTTCCACCATAATTTGCAAATAAATTCTATAAAAATCAAACAATGTGATTTTCTGTTTTTTTTCCCCCCACATTCTGTCTCTCATGGTTGAGATGTACCCATGTTGACAATTACAGGCCTCTCTAATATTTTCAAGTGGGAGAACTTGCACAATTAGTGCTTGACTAAATACTTACTTGCCCCACTCTATGTTCAAAATGACACACATTTTAACAACAAAACACTTTACGCAGAACAATTGGTGTTCAAACGTCGCATCTAGTCTGATCAATGTGTAAAATTGGTAAATTCAATTGGCCTAATTGGCCAAACAAAAGTCCGCTAGCTTAAATGTTACAAATTCTAACATTTATAATTCTCATAGCAAATCGCTCACACGTAACTCCACCAACTGTAGCAGTAAACGTCAATACTAATGCATACACCAGGGTTCACTAAATCCGGACCTTGGTGCCGCCTTTTCCTGTCGTGTTTTCCACCTCTCTCTCCCCTAACACACCTGAATCAAATGATTATGTCATCAGCAACCTCTCCAGAAGCCACCAGAGGGCAGTGTATCCGTCATCATTAAACAAAATACAATACTATTGGATTTTATGGATAGTTATTTTGGGGTACGTTAAGGGTTCATTCAGACTTACGCGGAAATTCGGTTTATGTCGCCAACGTAAGAAACGGAATTCGTTCGCAAACCGTTCATTCCTTAATGCTCTTTTGAAAGTGTAATCTTAACAAGCCAAAATATTATTGCACGTATAAACACATTTTATTTTACATATCCTAAAATGTATTCAACGCATGAAATATTTGAAATCTGATGACCCGATTATTCACTCACAAATCGATAGATTAATCGATTACCTAAATAATCGATAGCTGCAGCTTTAAGTCGTTAAGCCGTTACCGCACAGCCAGGAGCCAAAGTATGGGAGCAACAATAGTTAGAATTAACGAGGCATTTCCCTCCAAAATAACAGGCAAGCAGTTACCATAGTGGCATATAAACAAATTAGGGATGTCTCGAATCCGATCATGGGATTGGAAATCGGGCCGATCGTACCATTTTTCAGAAGATCGAAATCGAGTGGTTTTTAACTGTTAAAATTTTATTTTATAAGGGCTGAAAAGTAACAAATCCAGAAATACAATGTCCTTCTCAAAAAAAACAAAAATACATGTTTTATACACTGTAACACTCCAAGAAAAAGCATAAGAGCAAATATTGTAAACAGTACAGTCTGGGGTGAAAGTGGGCCGAAATGGTCAGGAACGCAGTTCCTGTATAAGATTCAGGGCCGGAATGCTGTTCCGGTACACGGGGCTTTGATTCCGAAAATATGACGGCAACTGGCAAAACGCTATGTAAAAAAAAAAAAATGCTAAGATGCCACACATGCATTTCATCTCCAAGAAGAAAACAATCTACCAACATTAGATTTACATACACATGTGTTAACAACAAGCATAATAAAGTGCTCGTGTACCGTAATCAGTTTCCACCTATATTTATTTTTTATTTTATTCCACGGACGGCATGGAGGTTTCTCCAACTGCTGCAGTTATCCGAGTCTGACGAGTCACATCAATGTGCAAATACATGCAGCAAAGCAAAACGCTTGGACTCATTTATCCGTTCAATTGGCTGACATACTGACATGTTATCACCAGAGATAGTTAGCTCTGATTGGTTCAAATGTGCATGTTTTCTGAAACAGCAAAAAAAAAAAAAAAAAAAAAAAAAAAGGGGGCAATGCAACAGAAAATGGATCAAATCTTTAAGAACAAGCAAAGAGTTAAAGAGGCTTATTTATGATATTTAGTTTTATTTGCTCTGATGGGGAGGTTCAGAACATCTTAGCTGTCAATGTGCTCTTTGGACTAATATTTGTTCAATTATGTTAGGCTACTTATTCATTTCCTTATGATTTTAAAAAAAAAAAAGTCAATGTTTGCGTGATCTTCAAAATAGATTCCATTTTACTCTACATAATATCATCTGTAAATAATTTGTACTTAATTTTCTTAATTATATCTTTATTATTAAAAGCACAACAAAAAGTAAATGTTTACATTATCTTTAATTTTCATACCGGTATACATCTCATGTTCTTAAGTAGTTAAAATTGAGATTTGACATTTAGTATGTGAGGAAATGAGGGAAAATAAAAATTAGGAGATGGAGGTTGGGGTTATAGTGGTTTTTGTTAACTTTTATTTTGCAAATCATTGAAAAAAATACAATTTTGTATAAAAATCAGTTTTTGTATATGTTATAGAAATAACTGACCAAAACAATTTTCTTTGCATTTCAGTAGTTTTAACCCCCCCCAAATAAAATAAATAAATAAATAAAATTTCTTCCTCCGTGGCGACCTTCACGTCGGGGAGTTCTGGCAAGAAATTCTAACCACTTTCACCCCTGAGTACAGTACTGTAACATGTTTGGAACTTTTGCTCAAATTTAAAAAAAAAAAAAAAAAAAAAAAAAAAAAAAAATTTAAAATAAAATATATTTTTAGATTTTCGTTATCAGATCAAATTTTGAGAATCCCGGACTCTAAATAAGAAGAAAAAAAATGCAATCAGGACATCCCTTAAACAAATGACATACAGGCTTTTTTGCACTCGTTAACAACGTGAGAGATGTCATTTTTCCATGGTTAAGTATATTTAGTTGTGACTTTTCGAAGCATTCGTTCAACGGAACCATCTTTACTTTTGGGGGGCACGTGACATGCGAGTTACCTGGAAGACCTTCTGATTCTTGGGGACCTGGTTCTCCACCGACCTCCGTGCAGAACCGCAAAAGCTCCGCCGCGCCACCTGCTGGAGAGCCTGCCGAAAACAAGAGGAAGGCGGCTCATTTTTGGGTGCTCTTCTCCTAAGAAGCGCCAGAAAAACATTCAAGGAAAAATTGTGGATCAGCTTACGGCTGCTTCATCAGCCTTTCATCAATATGACACTCAGCCCCTGGAAGTTTAGAAGTGGCACATGACTGCCATCTAGTGTTAATCAATAATAGATTGAGGATAGCAACTTTTTTTTTTCTTTTGAGAGAGGACTTACTAAACCAACTTAAATTGTTTGAAAAAAGAGAACAAATGATGGGCCTTCCCATCGATCACATCCAAGACTTTGCAATATATAGAGAAATCATTTCTCCAGTGAGCCATACACGGTTTGGTTTTTAAAAAACTACATTTATGAATAAAAGAAACTTCTCCATCAGCAATACCACATTTAAAACAAATTCTAAATTTTTATCCTTAAGATAAACTCCAAATAAAATTGTTTCTTCTGTCAGGGGTACATCTATATTTTTAGATTGCAGCCATGTTTTTAATTGACTCCAGAAGGAAGGAATTGATAACATTGCAGTGAAAAAACATATGATTTAAATTTTCCAAATCTACATCACAAAAAGTACAATTATTCGCTTCAAAACCAAATTTCAATCTTAAAAATTCTTTCGTTGGGTAAATTTCGTTCAAAATTTTGAATTGCACCTCCTTAGCTTTAGGAGGCACCGGAAATGAAACAATTTTTTCGTATACTTTTAATCTTATCAATCTCAAATAATTTCAAAATATATATTCTCTTAATTGGCTTAGGATAATATTCATTTATCAACAATTTCCTGATAAATTTGTTATTACATTTACAATCCCAAAAATCCTGCCCCCCAATGTATAATTTCCTCAGATTGAGAGAGACTCGAGAGTTCCTTCACCATTGTTTTTACTGCCAGTGGGATTGCAATCATCAACTTTGTGATTGAGGATAGCAACTCGTTGAAGGGAAAAAAAAACTGTCATTGAGTCCCACATCATAATTGCGTCACACTGACCATCTTCAAAAAAAAAAAAAGGGGGGGGGGGAATAAAGGTTTAACATAACACAATCAATGAAATCAAACTTTTTCCTCTTTTTTGAAACTACACAGGGAAAAAAGAAACATTTCATTTCAATTGTTTAAACACATCAAATTGAAATGGGGGTGAAACATTTATTTGCCCAAGTAATAGTATTCATTTTCACAAGATCTGTCAAAAAAAAAAAACAACAACTTGTGTTTGTGTTGTGTGTGTTCAAATTATTGATGGTTGACTGCTAACAAAGCTAGTTTGATTGCAGAAGTCAAGGAAATCCTATCAGCAAAAAAAAATAAAATATATATATATATATATACATATACTCCACTGGCTTTGAATATTGTTTTATTTATTTGCGCTATATATTTATTTTTATAATTTATTAGACACAAATAATAAAATAACCTCCCCGTCAAACAAAAACAAGGTAAAAATGCTGCTAAAATGTTTTGGACGGGAAATGGTTTATTCAATACATTATTTCCCGCCCATTTGACAATGTAGAAGCTTTAAAAAAAAAAATAATGTAGCAAAAAGTTTCCGAGACGTTTCTCGTGTTAGCACGACGACATTAGCCGCCTTTGACCCCTAAGCAACACGAGAGCTCCACGGACGCTTCCTACCAAATGGCAGTCCACCCAGAAACAAAATCAAAATTTACAAAGCAAAACAGGCTCGTAAAAGTACGAGAAGGACTTACAAATATGCTTCTATTCATGCTGTGTGCTGGTCGTCTTCTCACAAGGACGCAAAGTGCTTCCGCTTGGCGTTCTTCTCTGAGGCGATTTTCTGTGTCTCATTCAGGCTGCCGCACTCTGCTGCCTCCCCACCTCAGGACCTAGTCGGAAGCGCAGGTTTGTGCTCACAGTGGTATCAAAAATAGCCATTTATGAGCGGCGCACACAAGTGAAAAGTCATTACTCAACTTTTTGAATGACTTTATTCGAGGGCTGTCAAACGATGAACATTTTTAATCGAATTAATTACAGCTTAAAAATGAATTAATCGTAATTAATCGCAATTCAAACCATCTATAAAATATGCCATATTTTTCTGTAAATTATTGTTGGAATGGAAAGATAAGACACAAGAGGGATATATACAACATACGGTACATAAGTACGGTATTAGTTTATTAGAACAATAAATCAACAAGATGGCATTATCAATATTCTGTTAAAGTGATCCATGGATAGAAAGACTTGTAGTTCTTAAAAGATAAATGTTAGTACAAGTTATAGAATTTTTATATCAAAACCCCTCTTAATGTTTTCGTTTTATTAAAATTTGTAAAAATTTTCAATCAAAAAAATAAACGAATAGCTCGCCATTGTTGATGTGAGTAATTACACCATTCTCACTCATGATGCTGAACGCCATAAAATAAGTTGGACCCAATCGCCAGCAGAGGGCGCCAAACACCAAAAAAACAATCTGTTAATCTGTTTGAGCGGGGCATGTGCGTTAATTGTGTCAAATATTTTAACGTGATTAATTTTAAAAATTAATTACCGCCCGTTAACGCTATAATTTTGACAGCCCTACTTTATTCATTTCTTTCTAACTCAATAGCTGTTGTTGATGGCAAGAGTTGCTTTTAAATTTTTTAAATGAGCTGAGTTGCTTTAAAAATCAATTTTGACATATAACTACTTAAACACATCAACAACCTTCCTACTTTTTCAACGGCTTTAATGTTTTTTGTGTTTTTTTTAATAAATTGACTCATTGACTGCCACTGATGGTGATAGCTGTCCAATCTATTTGGACTCAGGGGGCTAGAATGTGTTGGCATTAAGTCTTGGCATAGACTTCATAATGCTATTGATGGGACACAGGGCGCGGGGCCGGTTAATAGGGGGCCTACATTGTTGGCGTGGCCGTCAAAGCTAACCGAGTGTAATCACAGACAAAGAGCTTTTTTCGTTGAAAATTCTTGTGAATAAATGCTTAAATCCCTGAATTCTTTATAGATATTGACGCAAAACAGTCTAGATTCTTGGTTAAAAGCAACAACAACAAAAAAGTGCAGTTAGCATTTATTTTAGGTAAATGTTAAAGTACGATGCTAGTCTGTTAGTCAATGTGGCGGCCGCCATATGTAAACAAAGCTTTTTCTGTGAAATTCTCGTGAATGAATGCTTAAATCCCTGAAATTCTTAATAGATAAGGACGTAATGGGCACAAAACAGTCTCGATTCTTGGTTAAAAGACAACAAAATGTGCAGTTAGCATTTATTTTACATAACTACAGTATGTCGAAGTACGATGCTAGTCTGTTAGTCAATGTGTCGGCCGCCGATGCCTGAATTCTTTGTAAATATGGACGCAAAACAATCTTGATTCTTGGTTAAAAGCCAAAAAGACGTGCAGTTAGCATTTATTTTACGTAAATATGTTGAAGTACGATGCTAGTCTGTTAGTTAATGTGGTGACCGCCATATGTAAACAGAGCTTTTTCTGTGAAAATTCTTGTGAATAAATGCTTATATCCCTGAATTATTTATAGATAGTCTCGATTCTTTGTTAAAAGAGCAAAAAAATGGGCAGTTAGCATTTATTTTACATAAATATGTCGAAGAATGATGCTAGTCTGTTAGTATGTTGGCAGCCTTACAACAAAAAGCTTTTTACGTTGAAAATTCTTGCGAAAAAACAAAAACTATATTGTATATACAGTATGTATTGTTTGTTTGTATATTAAATATATTGTGGACAAATCAGTAGGGTCATAAGACTGTTATAAGAACGTCATAATTATGATATGACACTGTCATGAGCATTAATGAAGCCTATTGAAAGATGTCATTAGGTGTCATTCAGCAAATTTTGTAACTAACTCCATTTATGTCCACTCTGCATCTTTTACATGCAGTCAAAATAGACATCATTTGCCAGATGACACTTAATGACATCGATCATAAGCGTTTATAAATCCTCATGACAGTGTCATGTCATAATTATGACGGTCTTATGACAGTCTTATGACAGCACTGTCAAATAAAGTGTTACCCAAGTCTTAAATGATCTTTTCTCCCAATGGAGTTTGGTTAGGCGACGTACTTATTTCACCTTGTTGCTTTGAACTCGTTGGCTGCAATTGACAGCGATAGACGTCCAGTCTTTTTGGACTGGGATTGCTAGCAGCGATTGTTCAATTTGGCATGTATCACTGTCTATGGCAGTGACTGAGGCAAACCTTTAGGTCTTGAGCCTCATTAAAAATACTTTTGGTTTTTGTCTGTGTATATCACGTGAAAATGCTTAACACGCCCTTGCGTACAGACAATTACGACATCCACTGATCTGACCTTAGAGTGTAGAGTCTTTTATTAATCCTCACCAAGGAACAAGCAATCACATTAGCAGTACCTTTTTGGAGTGTCTCTATGATAAAAACAGACACGGAGTAACACTGATAACACACAGACACCCTCACGTTCTCATTCCAACACACACAAACATTCCAGTATCCTCCACCACCTCCACAAATGCACACGGAAACATAAACTCGCATTTGAATTGGTGATAAAGGCAACATTGTGATTTCTTTTGATTTGTTAGCATCACGTGCTTCAGATTCATTTTAAAAGAAGCATCTCGAGGGCTGCGAGGTGTCACCGATAAGGAGCATTTGCGCTCTTCCAAATATGGCGTCCTGACCGTCCAAGGTCACCGCTGCGACCTCGCCGCGTCTCCGTGGACGAATTTAGCATCCACCTTTTCTCCGTTTTCCTGCCTCGTCTCCTTACTTGGTGTGGTCGATGGTTTTAAAAGCGCGTCCCTTTGTCCCTCCGTCACAGTTTGATCTCGGTCTCTCAAAATCTGCTCTCAAAATGTCCGACGCGACGATGGGCGAGTTTGGTAAGGCGGCTCCCTACCTCAGGAAGTCAGACAAGGAGCGTCTGGAGGCTCAGACCAGGCCGTTCGACATTAAGACGGAATGTTTCGTGGTGGACGACAAGGTGGAGTACATGAAGGGGCAAATCCAAGGCAAAGAGGGCGGCGCGGTCCAGGTGAAGAAGGAAGACGGCACCACGGTGAGCGTGAAGGAGTCCGACGTCCATCCGCAGAATCCCCCTAAGTTCGATAAGATCGAAGACATGGCCATGTTCACCTTCCTCCACGAGCCGGCGGTGCTTTTCAATCTGAAGGAGCGCTACGCCGCCTGGATGATCTACACCTACTCCGGCCTGTTCTGCGTCACCGTTAACCCCTACAAGTGGCTGCCCGTGTACGACGCAGAGGTGGTGGCGGCTTACAGGGGAAAGAAGAGGACCGAAGCTCCCCCTCATATCTTCTCCATCTCCGACAACGCTTACCAGTACATGCTGACCGATCGGGAAAACCAGTCGGTCCTCATCACCGGAGAATCCGGTGCCGGCAAGACCGTCAACACCAAGAGAGTCATCCAGTACTTTGCCAGCATCGCCGCGGTGGGCGGGGCGGGCAAAAGGGACGCCAGCAAGGGGACGCTGGAGGATCAGATCATTCAGGCCAATCCGGCTCTGGAGGCTTTCGGCAACGCCAAAACACTGAGGAACGACAACTCGTCCCGCTTCGGAAAGTTCATCCGGATCCACTTCGGGACCAGCGGCAAGCTGTCGTCTGCCGACATCGAGACGTACCTGCTGGAGAAGTCCCGCGTCACCTTTCAGCTCAAAGCCGAGAGGAACTACCACATCTTCTACCAGATCCTCTCCAATCGGAAACCGGACCTGCTGGATCTGCTGCTGATCACCAACAACCCCTACGACTACTCCTACATCTCCCAGGGCGAGGTCACGGTGGCCTCTATCGACGACTCCGAGGAGCTGATGGCCACGGACAGCGCTTTCGACGTGCTGGGCTTCACCCCCGAGGAGAAGGCGGGCGTCTACAAGCTGACGGGCGCCATCATGCACTACGGCAACCTAAAGTTTAAGCAGAAGCAGCGGGAGGAGCAGGCCGAGCCCGACGGGACGGAGGCGGCCGATAAGTCGGCTTACCTGATGGGCCTCAACTCCGCCGATCTCATCAAGGGCCTGTGCCACCCCCGGGTGAAGGTGGGGAACGAGTACGTGACCAAAGGTCAGAGCGTAGACCAGGTCTACTACGCCATCGGCGCCCTGGCCAAGTCGGTCTACGAGAAAATGTTCAACTGGATGGTGGTCCGGATCAACCAGTCGCTGGACACCAAGCAGCACCGCCAGTACTTCATCGGCGTGCTGGACATTGCCGGCTTCGAGATCTTCGATTTCAACACCTTCGAGCAATTGTGCATCAACTTCACCAACGAGAAACTGCAGCAGTTTTTCAACCACCACATGTTCGTTCTGGAACAAGAGGAGTACAAGAAGGAGGGGATCGACTGGGAGTTCATCGACTTTGGCATGGACCTGCAGGCATGCATAGACCTCATAGAGAAACCGCTCGGGATCATGTCCATTCTGGAGGAAGAATGCATGTTCCCCAAAGCCAGCGACCAGACCTTCAAGTCCAAGCTCTACGACAATCATCTGGGCAAGAACAAAATGTTTGAGAAGCCCCGGGCCGCCAAGGGCAAAGCGGAGGCCCATTTCGCCCTGGTCCATTACGCCGGCACCGTGGACTACAACATCACAAACTGGCTGGTGAAGAACAAAGATCCGCTCAACGAAACGGTGGTGGGTCTCTACCAGAAGTCATCCCTCAAGCTTCTCAGTCAGTTGTTTTCCAGCTATGCGGGCGCCGACGGCGCAGACAAAGGCGGCAAAGGAGCCAAGAAGAAGGGGTCGTCCTTCCAGACAGTGTCGGCCCTTCACAGGGAGAACCTCAACAAGCTGATGACCAATCTGAAGACCACGCATCCGCACTTTGTGCGCTGCCTGATTCCCAACGAGCGAAAGACTCCGGGAGTAATGGACAACTGTCTGGTGATGCATCAGTTGCGGTGCAACGGCGTTCTGGAAGGCATCCGAATTTGCAGGAAGGGTTTCCCCAACCGCGTCCTCTACGGAGACTTCAAGCAGAGGTACCGAATCCTCAACGCTTCCGCCATTCCCGAGGGTCAGTTCATTGACAGCAAGAAGAGCGCAGAGAAGCTGCTCTCGTCCCTAGACATCGACCACACGCAGTACAAGTTCGGCCACACCAAAGTCTTTTTCAAAGCCGGCCTCCTGGGGACGCTGGAGGAGATGAGAGATGAGCAGCTCTCTCGGATTATTACCAGAATCCAGGCCAACGCTCGCGCACTCCTCATGAGGGCCCAGTTTGCCAAGCTAGTGGAGCGCAGGGACGCTCTCATGGTCGTCCAGTGGAACCTCCGCTCTTTCCTGAGCGTCAAGAACTGGCCGTGGATGAAGCTCTTCTTTAAGATCAAACCCCTGCTCAAGAGTGCAGAGTCCGAGAAGGAGATGGCCAACATGAAGGACGAGTTCAACAAGCTGAAGGAGGCTCTGGAGAAATCGGAAACGCGCCGCAAAGAAATGGAGGAGAAGATAGTGACTCTCCTTCAAGAGAAGAACGATTTGGCCCTTCAAATTCAGTCCGAGCAAGACACGCTCACCGATGCCGAGGAACGGTGCGAGCAGCTCATCAAGAGCAAAATTCAACTGGAGGCGAAGCTCAAGGAGATCAACGAGAGACTGGAGGACGAGGAGGAACTGAACGCCGACCTCACCGCCAAGAAACGCAAGCTGGAAGACGAGTGCTCCGAGTTGAAGAAAGACATTGACAACCTCGAGCTGACGTTGGCTAAAGTTGAGAAAGAGAAGCACGCCACAGAGAATAAAGTGAGGAACCTGACCGAAGAGATGGCCTCCCAGGACGAGAATATCCTGAAGCTGACCAAGGAGAAGAAAGCTCTGCAGGAGGCTCACCAGCAGACGCTGGATGACCTTCAGAGTGAGGAAGACAAAGCCAACGGCCTGAACAAATCCAAGGTCAAGCTGGAGCAGCAGGTGGACGACCTGGAGGGCTCCTTGGAACAGGAAAAGAAGCTCCGAATGGAGCTGGAGCGCTCCAAGAGGAAGCTGGAAGGGGACATCAAGCTAACACAGGAGAGCTTGATGGATTTAGAAAATGACAAGCAGCAGCTGGAGGAGAAGCTGAAGAAAAAGGACTTTGAGACAGCGCAGATTGCGTCCAGACTAGAGGACGAGCAAGTGGCCTCGGGGCAGCTTCAGAAGAAACTGAAGGAAAACCAGGCGAGAATCGAGGAACTGGAGGAGGAGCTGGACGCCGAGCGCGCGGGGCGAGCCAAAGTGGAGAAGCAGCGCTCCGACCTTTCCCGAGAGCTGGAAGACCTCAGCGAACGTCTGGAGGAGGCGGGCGGGGCATCTTCGGCGCAGGTGGAGCTCAACAAGAGGAGAGACGCCGAGTTCCTCAAGCTGCGTCGAGAGCTGGAGGAGTCCACCCTACGACATGAGGCTACATCCGCCGCGCTAAGGAAGAAGCACGCCGACAGCGTGGCTGAGCTGGGCGAGCAGATCGACAACCTCCAGCGGGTCAAGCAGAAACTCGAGAAAGAAAAAAGCGAGCTGAAGCTCGAGCTGGACGACTTGGCCTCCAGCGTGGAGAGCATGGCCAAGAACAAATCCAACGTGGAAAAGATCAGCCGATCAATGGAGGACGGCATGACGGAGTACAAGAGCAAGTACGAGGAGGCGCAACGCGCCGTCAACGACCTGACCACCCAGAGGGCTAAGCTCCTCGCCGAGAATGGCGAGTTGGGACGGCAGATGGAGGAGAAGGACTGCTTGATCTCGCAGCTCACCAGAGGTAAGAACTCGTACAACCAGCAGGTAGAAGACCTCCGCAGACAACTGGAGGAGGAGGTCAAGGCCAAGAACGCGCTGGCGCACGCCGTACAGTCGGCGCGCCACGACTGCGATCTCCTCCGAGAGCAGTTCGAAGAGGAGCAGGAAGCCAAGGCCGAGCTGCAAAGGGCGCTGTCCAAATCCAACGCCGAGGTCTCGGCATGGAGGAACAAGTACGAAACCGACGCTATCCAGAGAACCGAGGAGCTGGAGGAAGCCAAGAAGAAGCTGGTTCAGAGACTACAAGAGGCCGAGGAGGCCGTCGAAGCTGCCAATGCCAAATGTTCCTCGCTGGAGAAGACCAAGCACAGGCTCCAAAATGAGATCGAGGACCTCATGCTGGACCTGGAGAGGTCCAACGCTGCGTCTGCCTCGCTGGATAAAAAGCAACGGGCTTTTGACAAAGTCCTGGCAGAGTGGAAGCAAAAGTTTGAGGAGTCCCAGTGTGAGCTGGAGGCTTCCCAGAAGGAGGCGCGGACCCTCAGCACCGAACTCTTTAAACTGAAAAACGCGTACGAGGAATGCCTGGACCATCTGGAGACGGTGAAAAGAGAGAACAAGAACCTGCAGGAGGAAGTCTCTGACTTAAACGACCAGCTCGGAGAAGGTGGAAGGAGCGCTTGCGAACTGGAGAAGATGCGGAAGCAGCTGGAGCAAGAAAAGACGGAGCTGCAGTCGGCGTTGGAGGAGGCGGAAGGATCCCTGGAGCACGAAGAGAGCAAGATCCTACGAGCCCAGCTGGAGTTTAACCAAGCCAAAGCCGAACTGGAGCGGAAAGTGGCGGAGAAAGACGAGGAAATGGAGCAGGCCAAGAGAAACTACCAACGCGTGGTGGACTCGCTGCAGTCCTCTCTGGAGTCGGAGACCAGGAGCCGCAACGAAGCGCTGCGAGTGAAAAAGAAGATGGAGGGCGACCTCAACGAGATGGAGATCCAGCTAAGCCAGGCCAACAGGCAAGCGGCCGACGCCCAGAAACAACTCAAGAACCTCCAGGTCTTCTTGAAGGACGCCCAGTTGCAACTGGACGACACGCAGCACGGGAACGACGAACTGCGCGAGAACGTGGCCGTCCTAGAACGTCGGAACAACTTGATCCAGGCCGAGCTGGAGGAAGCGAGGGCCGCGCTGGAGCAGACGGAGCGAAGTCGCAAGCTGGCCGAGCAGGAACTGAGCGACTCGGCCGAGCGCGCGCAGCTCCTGCACACTCAGAACACCGGCTTGATCAACCAGAAGAAGAAGCAGGAGGCCGACATCCTCCACCTGCAGAACGAAATGGAGGAGGCGCTCCAGGAGAATCGCAACGCCGAGGAAAAGGCCAAGAAGGCGATCACCGACGCGGCCATGATGGCCGAAGAGCTGAAGAAGGAGCAGGACACCAGCGCCCACCTGGAGCGCATGAAGAAAAACATGGAACAGACCATCAAAGACCTCCAGCACCGCCTGGACGAGGCCGAGCAGATCGCTATGAAAGGCGGCAAGAAACAGCTCCAGAAACTGGAGCTTCGCATCAAAGACCTGGAGAACGAGCTGGAGGCGGAGCAGCGCAGAGGAATCGAGTCCCTCAAGGGCGTGCGCAAGTACGAGCGGCGCATGAAGGAGCTGGCCTACCAGACCGAGGAAGACCGCAAAAACGTGGCAAGACTCCAGGACCTGGTGGACAAGCTGCAGCTCAAAGTCAAAGCCTACAAACGCGCCGCCGAGGAGGCCGAGGAGGCGGCCGGCGCCAACCTGGCCAAAGTGCGTAAGCTGCAACACGAGCTGGAAGAAGCGCAGGAGAGAGCCGACGCGGCCGAGACGCAGGTCAACAAGCTGAGGGCAAAGACCAGAGACGGGGGCGCCAAGAAGAACCTGGACGACTGAACGTGCTAGCATGCTAACATGTGTTTTGCATTCAAGCTAATCTTTTGTTGTTTTCTTCTTGATATGGCTTATTTTTGTTTTTCACCGAGATGGCAAAATCACCAACAGTACTAGTTATGGCTTGATATCAATATGCTAATAAATGTTCAGTTAGCACTTACAGTTAGCGCGGCTTCTGAAAATCTCACAAAGGACGTTGTACTGCTTTTCACAATTAAATCCAATTGAATTTACCAGTGAGTTAGCACAATTTCTTGCCTGTTCTCTTCAAAATAAGATTTAACTCATTGAACTCACTGGCTGTCGTTTGGATTGGATGTCGCTAAAAGATATCGTCCAAAATGGATTGGACGTCCATCACCGTCAATGGCAGTCAACTAGTTCATAGAAAAAAAAAATGTTTTGTAATACTTGAATATCTGAATCCATGAGTCTGAATCCTCTTCAAAGAACAAAGACTTGTTTTATTAACTTTTTTTTATTCTATGTAATACATTTGTTATGTATATTTATAGTTAAATTAAAATTTAAAAATGATTATCCTTATTCATATTTACTCTATTTTTTATTGGGGGCCAGAACCAGAATTTATGACAGTTTTTTCATTGGTTTTTTTTTTCATTTTAATTAACTTATTTTTATTAACATGTTATTGAAATTTCAATTTAGTCCTTAAAAAATAATAAAATAGATGAATAAAACAATAATGTTTAAAAAATACAATAATGTTCACAATGAAAAAAATATTCATTTCGAGGGTATTAATTTATGAATTTATGTATTCTTTAAGAAAAAAAAATAATAATAAAATTCTGTTATTTCAAATAGTAAAAAAAAAAAAAAGTTCAAGTTCCGCTCTAAGACCCTAATTTGGTCAAATTTTAAAATGGTCCTATATGGCATAAAACACAGACAAGGCTGAAAAAGCAGTTTCTGCTCTTGCACCCCTCTTTAAAATAAACGGCTGTATTTTAAGCCAAAAGAACTGTTGTGTTTGATAGAACAATATGTCTATATGCTGCCATAGCAGTTTCATGGCGCATGAAGCCCTTGAACTATTTTTGATTTGTCCGTTATACCCTGGAGACTCCCATTTACAGACACCACGCAACCGCTTTCGTTTCAACCCAGCCATAAAACAGGTAATTAATTATATTTATTATTCAAAATGTCTGTCGTTTTTAGCTTTGAATCATTAATTGATGTCTCATTTTTCGTTTTAAAAAAAGACCTTATAAAATTATTCACTGGCATATTTTAAACTTTTAAACAAATTGCGTCAGAATGAAAAAAATACTGTCTGTGAATAGGTCACGGATATCTACCCCATAACTACTTGCTTAATTGACTTTTTTTTTTTTTTTTGGTTACTGTCGCATTTTCCCCGATGTTTTAGATGATAAATAATCAATCCAGACAAAGAAAAATGGGGGGGGGGGGGGACGTTTAAATGGGTAAATATTTGAAAAAGAAAATCTCGACCACCCCTTGATGTCTGCGATATCTGCATTGCGACCCTTGTTATATTACCGTGTTTCACCCATAAAATCCTCAAAAAGTTTGGCTGTGGCCTTTCACAGCTGTATTTTGACACTTGGCGATACACGCTACACAGAATTTTTGGTTTGAAACGAGGTAATTGCGCGATAATATTTCGTTAAAATCAGGGTGTCTCTCACCTCCAGTTAGGGTTTTGCTGTTTGAAAAAAAAAATTTAAACGCCACCCGGTTCAAAACTTTTCTTCACCCAGAAAATTGAGATTTTCAGCTTTCCAATGATGTATCACACATGCATATGGTGGAAAACACTCAGGTGACTTGAAGTTCTGCTCTGAGACCCCCAATTTGGCCAAATTTAAAAGTTGTCCTATATGCATGTGTGATACCTCATTGGAAAGCTTAACATCTCAATTTTCTAGGGGATGAAAAATTTTAAACACGAGGGCATTTAAAAAAAAATCTTTAAACAGCAAAACCCTAACTGAAGGTGAGAGCACGCGAGTGCATAATTAAAGACGCCATGATTTTAACGAGACGTTATCGCGGATTTACCTTGTTTCGATCCAAAAACTCCATGTAGCATGTATCATCGAGTGTCAAGACACAGATGTGAATGGCCACAGCCGGATTTTGGGGGGATTTTATGGGTGAACCATGGTCATATAACAAGGGTCGCAAAGCAGGAATTGCAGACATCAGGGAGTGGTCGAGATTTTTCATATATTTACTAGGGCTGTCAAAATTATCGCGTTAACGGGCGGTAATTTTTTAAATTAATCACGTTAAGATATTTGACGCAATTAACGCACATGCCCCGCTCAAACAGACTAAACTGACAGTACAGTGTAATAATGTCCGCTTGTTATTTGTTTTTTGGTGTTTTGTCGCTCTCTGGTGGCGCTTGGGTGCGAATGATTTTATGGGTTTCAGCACCATGAGCAGTGTGTAATTATTGACATCAACAATGGTGAGCTACTAGTTTATTTTTTTGATTGAAAATTTTACAAATTTTATTAAAACGAAAACATTAAGAGGGGTTTTAATATAAAATTTGTATAACTTGTACTGACATTTTTCATAAAGAACTACAAGTCTTTCTATCGATGGATCGCTTTAACACAGTGTTAATAATGTTAATGCCATCTTGTTGATTTATTATCATAATAAACAAATACAGTACTTGTGTACCGTATGTTGAATGTATATATCCGTCTTGTGTTTTATCATTCCATTCCAACAATAATTTACAGATAAATATGGCATATTTTATAGATGGTTTGAATTGCGATTAATTACGATTAATTAATTTTTAAGCTGTAATTAACTCGATTAAAAATTTTAATCGTTTGACAGCTCTAATATTTACCCTTTTAAATGTTTCTTTCTATCAAATTTTCTTTGTTTGGATCGATTATTTATTATCTAACATATCGGGGAAAATGCGACAGTAAAAAAATAATAAAATGGAGCCATAGTTATGAGGTAGATATCCGTTACTTATTTACAGTCACCATTTATTTTCATTGTGATGCAATTTGTTTAAAAGTTTACAATATGCGAGTGAATCATTTTTTTTAAGTCTTTTTTTTTTTTTTTTTTTAAAGAAATATTAGACATCGATTAATTATTCTAAGGTAAAAATGACATTTTGAACAATAAATATAATTACTTACGTTTTTTTATGGCTGGGTTGAAACAAAAGCGGGTGCGCGACGTCTGTAAACGGGGGTTTTCAGGGTAAAACGGACTAATTAAAAATAGTTCGGGGGCTTCATGCGCCATGAATCTGCTATGGCAGCATATGGACATATTGTTCTATCAAACACAACAGTTATTTTGGCTTAAAATACAGCAGTTTATTTTAAAGAAGGGTGTTGGAGCAGAAACTGCTTTATCAGTCTTGTCTGTGTTTTCCGCCATATAGGACAATTTTAAAATTTGGCCAAATTGGGGTCTTAGAGTGGAACTTGAAGTCACTTGAGTATTTTCCGCCATATACTGTAAATAGAGAGATGTTTGCCATTAATTGCGTTAGTCCAATCAATTTGAAGTCGGCGGGTCTAAGCGTGACAAACTCAATTCAAATCACAGCAGAAGGATGATTGGACATCAAGGGTTCATGTCAGATATTGATGACATCATCACCACGTCACACAGGCACTCCGTTTAAAAAGAAACACACAGATAGTGCTTTAGCATGTTTTTTTATTCTGTAATGGTTGTCTTCACATGGATTTAATAAGGAAGCCGCTAAAGGTGGTGAGTCGGCTCTGGTCGAAGACGCTCTTGTTGGCCCACAAGGTGACCCACAGCTTGTCTCCCGCTTCCAGGACCAGGGGCATCCCGTTGCTGACGCCGCTGACCGTGCCCTTAGTGTCGTAGACGGCGAACATGTTCTCCCCGTTCTTGATCACCGCCGCGTTCATGCTCCCCGAGCTCCCCACGTTGGCGTTCAGGAGGATGAAGTAGAGACCTCTGACGGGGGCTGTGAAGATACCTTTTCGGGCGGAAGGAGACGGTGGTCGCATTTTGGGGTTCCCGCTCGTGTGGTATCGGCCAATTCCAAATTCTTTGAATACTAAATGACTGCATACTCACTTGAATGTGACATCGTCAACACTGCTTAGCTCATCCGTGGTGCTAGACGTCCAATCCATTTGAAGCGGAGGGTTGGCAGCCAATGAACACTGGCTGCCAACCCTCCCGCTTCAAATGGATTGGACGTCTACTAGTGGTAAACAAGCGACAAACTCATTTCAAATGACGACAGAAGCACGAAAAAGATCTTTCATGGCCCCTACCAACATGGCCGCCCTGAGGCAACATTCTCATCCAAGTCAATGCAGTGATATTAAAAAAGGGAAATGATTGGACACCACACGATTGGTCACTCCTTTTCTTGATGGCAGAGTGACCAGACCAGTAATTTGGTTTATATGTATATTTAGCCGTTTTTGGTGGGAATATGTGTTTGGACCATTTGTTAGGCGCATTTGTTTAAAAAAAAAAAAAAAAAAAAGTAAAAATTTATTAGCATTTAAGCTGGCGGACTTTTGCTATGTAAGTTAGTCAAAGTGGTGTTGTAATGGTTTGTTTTGAAAGTGTTTGAAATTTGTTTCTAATTGATTTGGGTGCCCTCTAGTGGTAACGGTGACTATAACATAACTCATTTCACATGGTTGAATCCATCTGCTCCCTGTTAAGACCAACATAAGCTAGGTTTTTGTTTAGCTAATGTTTTTTTAACGCATTCGTAATTTAGTTCATAGGTATATTTAGCTGCTTTTTTTTTTTGTGGGAATATTTGTTTGGACCATATGTTAAGCACATTGTTGGAAAAAAATATAAGCATTTTATAGAATTTAAGCTAGTGGACTTTTGCAATGTAAGTTAGCCAAAGTGGTGTTTTAATGGTTTGTTTTGAAAGTGTTTGCATTTAGTTTTATTGATTTGGGTGGGTACACTGTCCTCTAGTGGCAACTGAATGAATATAACATAACTCATTTGACATGGCTAAATCCAGCTGATCCCTGTTAAGATCAACATAAGTTTTTGTTTGAGTTAGTTTGTTTTTTTTAAAGCATTTGTAATTTAATTTATTGGTATATTTAGCTGTTTTTATGTGGCAATATGTGCGTGAACCATTTGTTAAGAGCATTGTAAAAAATGCAATAAAAATTAGCATTTTATAGCATTTAAGCTAGCGGAATTTTAGCCAATTGTCCTCATTTATTTATCCGGTTTGAAGCTCAACTGAGGTATATTGATTTTTTATGTTCCTTATCCGATTACTCCATTATTCGAACTAATTAGTTCATCGATTAATTGACAACTAAAATAATCGATTGCTGCAGTTCTAGTTCCAAACCGTATGAACTTTGAACACCAGGAAATGTTTTTTTTTCTTCCCCTGACTGAAGTAGTGGGAACCTCTTCCCGATTTTCATCCTTTGTTGAGCACCCTCAGGGATAGACCAGCTATATGGCAGTTTATAATCGGTGCCGTGGATTTCACGGAGGTGAGGCCGAGTACCTACCTGTGTTGGCGTCGTAGCCGTTCCCCAAGTTGGTGATCACTCTCTTGAAGATCAGGGTAGTGTCTGTGTTGAAGGGACCCAGGTGGGTCCACTCCGTCGTGGTGACCAGCGCCGCCGCAAAGGACACCGGCGCTTTGGCTACACGGGCAAACCACAAAGAGCAATGTCAACTGTTTCTTACCGATCCGTAACAATGAACTTAACCGACCTGCTTCAACGGCGTCCTTCTCCAGCTTCTCCACACGCGCTGACAGCTGGTACAGGAGCACGTTTGTGTCCCGTTCTGGCTGGTCGACGAAAAACAGCTGAGCCCGGAGCCCGCCGACGGCGCAGGCGATTAGCAAAGCCGTTGTGAGGGTGAAACGCGAGAACACCATCTTTAAAATGACGCCGTGACAGATTCTCGCCGTTATTTGAACACTTGAACTTTGTTTGGGCTAGATGTCCCGGCAAAGTTTGTTCAAAACATGGACTTTGTTCACAATCATTTGCAGACAAACATTGGCGAGCCTCACCAAAATGTTTGCTAGCACCTTCAGTAGCACGCAAGAGGGAATAGCCAGCTAGCTGTATGTTATTAGGCCAATGTACCACCCGTGGAAATGCAATTCATTAAGTCTGTCCTCTTTATTTTGTAACATTTCTCTCAGTTGTGCTGCTTGGCGAAGGTCTTTTTTTTTCTGGTCCAATCAGACTTCAGCTCCCCCTTTTTGCTATGTCAATAGAGTTGTCCGATAATGACCTTTTAACTAATATTGTCCAACTCCAAAAATCCGATACAGACATGCGGTCGTGGACTTAACATAGTATGGCTAAGGGCCCAAATACACCAGACGCATGATCGTTGCGGTTCTGGTAAAAAATAGCGCCGGAGCCAATCCGTTCCCATTATATCCTATTGTTCAACGTATACCGGCCGCGCCAGTGCTCCGGATTGCCCGCGGACTATCTCGGATGGTAGGCTATTTTCTATTTTTGCCGGACACGCATCCGACAAAATGGGCGGAGCTGGGCCTGGACGTAACAGCCCAGTTGCTTATTCACGGTTTAAACACCAGCAAACATGGACGAAGAACGTTTCATCATGGAGGTGGAAAGTCACAAAGTGATATACGATGCAGCAGATTGTTATCATAAGGACAGCATTGAAAGGGAATCTGCAAGGTGTCCTATTATGTGTGTTTTTCTGGCAATGATATCAAACACACGACGTGCTGACAACTTTGAGCGGAAAAACAAAAAAAGCAGTGTATCTGAAAGTGGCTCCACTGCAGAAATTCTCGTGCCCGGCGCACACACAATGTCGGTTTGTATACAGAGTCGAGGGGGAAAAGTACGAAAGAGAATAAAGAGACACCCACGAGTTTCGACCTGGTGGTCTATTCAAGACGTTTCTCTTTCTTTCCTACATTTTACTTGACTTTTCATAGAAAACCCAACAGTTTGCGCAGGGCACAGGAATCTGAAATGTTGAGACACCAATTCCAAGTACGCTGTTTTTAGTTCATGTAGTATATAATTCCCTATCCATTTTATAAATATTACAGATTATTTAGCAGTTGTTTATAACATTTTCAAAGTATCGGATCGGCAAAAAAATATCTGGCTTGCCTTTTTTTAATATATATATATTCTAGTTAAATCGTTTTCTCATTGTATGTAACATTACAAATATAATATATTACACTCATCCAGAGTCTTTAGGATTAGTGTAGGGTTATTACAAATATCCAATTAATGGCGGCAATTAATCTGAAAATAAATATGTCACGTTAAATTATGTATCATTATTGAAGAAGCAGAGAAGGTATATACATTGATAGCACGACGCACAGTCATGGTTTTACTTCCCATCATGGTTCCACTCCCATCATGCATTGGGGCATGCCGCTATCATTTATTGAAAGCTCAACAAATACACTAGATGGCAAAATTTAGTCACAATACACAAAGTCACAAGTCTTTCTATCCATAATGGTTTCACTTCCCATCATGCATTGGGTCATGCCTGCAGTATAATTTAGTTACAATACACAAAGTCACAAGTCTTTCTATCCGTGGATCCCTCTCACAGAAAGAATGTTAATAATGTAAATGCCATCTTGAGGATTTATTGTCATAATAAACAAATACAGTACTTATGTACTGTATGTTGAATGTACAGTATATATTCGTCCGAGTTTTATTCATTTTTATCTTAATGAATTGCCAAAATGTATATGATCGGTAAAAATTATCGGGAATGATTGGAATTGAATCGAGAGCAAAAAAAAAAGCAATCAGATCGGGTAATATCGGGATCGGCAGATACTCAAACTAAAACGATCGGGATCGGATCGGGAGCAAAAAAACATGATCGGAACAAACCTATTTATAACAGCTCTATCAGATGTTATGTGCCATAAATTTTAAATGTGCACAAAGATATAAACCCACCGACACAACCAAGGGCATAATAGGGCCCCGCCCCCTTACCCCCCCACACACGGAGCCCTGATCTCAACATGATTCCATCAATCTGGAATTAAGAGACAGACATAACTTGAATATCAATATGCAAAGAAAAAATGTGCTCTCTCTCTGCTTCTCTGATGAGTATAGACTCCGTGTGTTTTTCGTTGTTTTAAAAGGCACATTATAGCGCGCGATCACGTGACCGCTCACGAGGGAACGGAGTTGGCGGACCGCAGCCGTGCGCAGCCGGTATGATTTGCCTGTTTGTGGCGTACTGCGTGGCACGCAGTAAACACTGAACTGGACCAGAACCGCAACGATCATGCATCTGGTGTATTTGGGCCCTAATTGTATCGTGATGCCCCATTGGATGCTTCAATCATGATCAATGTAACAACTTTAATGTTTTCCAAATAAACATTCTGTGAAAAATAAGAGAAAAACTTGAAGTTATGGAAAAAAGTGCCTATATGCGCCGCTATATTTAGTTTAATTCATCATTTTTCAATCATTTGTTGTACATTTTTGAACCAGGAATTCAAATTATCTGCTGACATAACAAAACCAAAGAATCTTAGTTTAGAAACATCTAATGGTCAACAAGCATAACTGCTATGCTAAGCTGTGACCAGCCCTTGTACAAAGGCAGAAGGCTTTTACATTCACTTTGAAGACCACATGCATATTGGACCAAAACCGATGTTAGTATTAGATTTAAGATCTTGAACCCGAACCCGACCCGACCTGAATTTCAGGCAGGGTCGGGTGGATAAAGTCAATTATTTACATTCGGGTCAGGCTGGACTTATCTCTTGCTAATTTTTTAAATAAATATATATTTATACAGTGGGGAGAACAAGTATTTGATACACTGCCAATGGGTTTTCCCATTGACTGTGTATCAAATACTTGTTCTCCCCACTGTATACAGTGTATCACAAAAGTGAGTACACCCCTCACATTTTCTGCAGATATTTACGTATATCTTTTCATGGGAC
Source organism: Corythoichthys intestinalis (assembly GCF_030265065.1). Classification (NCBI taxonomy): domain Eukaryota; kingdom Metazoa; phylum Chordata; class Actinopteri; order Syngnathiformes; family Syngnathidae; genus Corythoichthys; species Corythoichthys intestinalis. The sequence goes on from NC_080413.1 coordinate 1,285,836, forward strand.
AACACTGACAAAATGACACTTTGACACAATGAAAAGTAGTCGGTGTGCAGCTTATATAATAGAGTTCATTTATTTTCCCCTAAAAATATAGCCATTAATATCTAAACCCCTTGCAACAAAAGTGAGTACACCCCTTTGAAAAAACATCCATCCCTAAATGTCCAAATTGAGTACTGCGTGTCATTTTCCCTCCAAAATGTCATGTGACTCGTTACAGGAGTGCTGTCAATATTGCTGCACAGATTGAAGAGGTGGGGGGTCAGCCCGTTAGTGCTCAGACCATACGCTGCACTCTACATCAAATTGGTGTGCATGGCTGTCACCCTAGGAGGAAGCGTCTTCTGCAGACAAGTCAACAAAGCACATGGATTAATGGAACCATGTCCTATGGTCTGATGAGACGAGCGGGCATAGAGGGCATAAGAGTGACAAACTCAATTCAAATCACAGCAGAAGGATGATTGGACGCCACACGACTGGACATCAAGAGTTCATGTAAGGTATTGATGACATCATCGCCACGTCACACAGACACTCCGTTTACAAAGAAACACACAGTTAGTGCTTTAGCATGTTTTTTTTTTTATTCTGTAATGGTTGTGTTCACATGGATTTAATGAGGAAGCCGCTGAAGGTGGTGAGTCGGCTCTGGTCGAAGACGCACTGGTTGGCCCACAAGGTGACCCACAGCTTATCTCCCGCCTCCAGGACCAGGGGCATCCCGTTGCTGACGCCGCTGTGCGTGCCCTTAGTGTCGTAGATGGCGAACATGTTTTCGCCGTTCTTGATCACCGCCGCGTTCAGGCTCCCCGAGGTCCCCACGTTGGCGTTCAGGAGGATGAAGTAGAGACCCCTGACGGGGGCCGTGAAGATACCTGTTCGGGAGGAAGGAGACCGTAGTCGCATTTTGGGGTTCCAGCTCGTGTGGTATCGGGCAATTCCAAATTCTTTTAATACTAAATGACGGCATACTCACTTGAATGTGACATCATCAACACTGCTTAGCTCATCGATGGTGCTAGACGGCCAATCCATTTGAAGTGGGAGGGGTGCCACCCCTCCCACTTCAAATGGACTAGTGACAAACTCATTCCAATTGACGACAGAAGCATGAAAAGACCTTTCATAGTCCCTAAGAACATGGCCGCCCTGAGGCAACATTCTCATCCAAGTCAATGCAATGATATGAAAAGGAAAATGATTGGACGCCACACGATTGGACGTCTATTGTCGTTCCTTTTCATGACGGCGGCACAGCTGGCCATCTTGGGCAGAGTGACCAGTGGTTCGAAAATAGATCTCAAAAATTATATATTGCAAAATATCGGTGCATCACTTCCCAGTACCCCCGATATCTATGATGTCATTTTAGTGCCGTATCGGTCCAACACGAGACAAAACATCCTGAAAATAACAATCTAAAGGTCAAAACCCAGATAGCAGACCGACATGGAACAAACGTTGATTTTCCATCAAAATGATCAGTATGGTTGACATTAGAGATGTCCCGATCGATCGGGATCGATCGGGTCCAATCACGTCATTTTCAAAGTATCGGAATCGGCCCAAAAATATCGGCCATGCCTTTTTTTAATATATATATATATTTTAATTAAATCCTTTTCTAATTGTATTTAACGTTACAGACATAATATGTTACACTCATCCAGAATTTTTAGTTTAGGCTTAAGGTAGGGTTATCAAACTTATCCCGATAACGGCGTTAATTAATTTTTTTAAAAATGTATCACGTTAAAATAATTAATGCAATTATCATGCATTGTCGCGCTCAATCTGTAATGGCGCCGTTTTGCCTATAAAGAGAGATAAAAGGCAGCGTAAAATGAGTAGAGTGAATTTTGTCAGCCATTGGAGCCCTTTTTTAATTGGCTAAAGCCTTACAATCCCTCTTCCTGCGATGAGAACTATCATGGGAAGCAATGTGGGGAAGCAAGGTAGCAAATGAACATTTACTTAACACCTTATGTTAATTCCCAACGCAGAGAAGATGTATCAATTGGTAGCACTACGCACAGTCATGGTTCCACTTCCCATCATGCATTTGGGTTGAATGGCTGCAGTATCATTTACTGAAAGCTCAACAAATACACTAGATGGCAATATTTTGTCACAAGTCACATTTATACTTTAAGAATTACAACTCTTTCTATCCGTGGATCCCTCTCACAGAAAGAATGTTAATAATGTAAATGCCATCTTGAGGATTTATTGTCATAATAAACAAATACAGTACTTATGTATGTTGAATGTATATATTCGTCCGAGTTTTATTCATTTTTTTCTTAATGCATTGCCAAAATGTATATGATCGGGGAAAATGATTGGGAATGATTGGAATTGAATCAGGAGCAAAAAAAAGCAATCGGATCGGGAAATATCGGGATCGGCAGATACTCAAACTAAAACGATCGGGATCGGATCAGGAGCAAAAAACATCATTGGAACAACCCTAGTTGACACTGAAATTTTCGACAATAAACAATGTTGAATCAACATTACAAATACCGATGACACCTGACAGTGACGTTGAAACAACATTGTTCTATGGTGTGTCACACGATGGTTGGGTTAACATTGTTTTATAGTTGATGAAAAAAGGTTGACAAATGTGATTTTTGAAATATGATTGAAAAGTCATCAAATCATGGATGAGCGGGAGTTATGCTCAAAAAAATAGTTGTGCTTGTGGTTGAGCGGGAAAACAGTATATCACCTTCAACGAACTCCACAGGAAACGCCTCATTTAAGCATAGCCATATTTAAAGGTAAGCCTGTTGCTTTTCTTCAGAGCCTTTATCAGAAATGATGTCTTATGGTAGAATAAAACGTGTTTCTCATCAAAGTTGTACATACAGTACCTGATAAAAGTCTTGTCGCTTGCATACACACAGTGCCCCTCTCATATATTTGTGATCAATATTTTCTTACATGAAATGGATCAATTTAATCACAACAGGCTTTGGAATAACATTTCGGTGCCAAACAAAACTTTGATCGATCAATTTTTGCAAAGACATAAGTCTTGTCGCCTTGTCAAATGATGCACACAATCCCAGATTAGAGTTTCAACTATTACCAATAATTGATCAATTAACTCTCAGGTGTGTATAAAAAGAACCTCAGTGCACTAGACCAGGGGTCCCCATTTGCCGGGCCGCGGACCGGTAACGGTCGCATTTTGCTACCGGGCCGCACAGAAATAATATTTTAATAACGACCGTATTCTCGCCCAATTAACCCTGTGCCCCTGCTTAACACACCAATATCTCTGTCTATTCTAGATATAATTCTATGGGATAGATTACAATGTTGTCATAGAAGTCCATTGATTGGACTGCTAGCAGTACATCTTGTTTGTGTGTATAATATATCTATGTGCGCTTGTCCTCGATAATAATGTATTACTAGGCCCTGGGCGCAGCACATTTGCTCCCGGAAATAATTAGCCCCCACAGGAGCGAAGATAACTGGAAAACAGACGTCTTTGGAGATATTTTTACGGCGAAAAGGGCACCTGACGAGCCTACAACCTCGAAGACCCAGGAACTGCGAAGGAGTGGATTCGTGACCCGTTTGTGAATAAACAGAGAGATCGCAAATGACGGGGACCTTATTAAACGTACATTCGAGATAACAACTCTACCGAGGTTCTGGATTAAAGTCATTCTGGAATATCCTGACATCGCGCCAAGAGCATTGAAAACCCTGCTACAATTTCCAACATCGTATCTTTGTGAAGCGGGCTTCTTAATTAATGTTTAACGACAAGGCGAAGTCGTTAGTGGTGAGCGCGATGTACAGCTGTTGTATGCAGCTTACATGGCAAGATGAATCTGAGAACTTTTCTACAAGTCATTCCATGAGCAAACGTAAGTTAATATTCCTTTCTTTCAAGAAAGTTTGTAGTGTTTACTTTGGAATCGCTGCATTTGCGCATTTTGCAGCTATGTTTAACGTTACGCGCATGCGCAGAACCGCATCGTAGCAATTTTTGATGGGTTGCAAAATTTGTCAGAACAACGGTCCGTGAAAAAAAAGACCAAAATAACACGGGTCCGTGGTGCAAAAAAGGTTGGGGACCCCCGCACTAGACTGCCACATCAACTGCAACCTGACCTCTGACAAGATGCCTAAGATTCCTCTTGAGACTAAAGTTTTAATTATTAAGAGCCTGAGGACCAGATCCACTGCAGATGTGGCAGACACCTTCAATGTGTCTCAGCGTCATGTACAGAGGATAAAAAAAAGATATGAACAGACCGTAGACGTTTTTGACAAGCCCAGGTCAGGCAGACACCTCAAGACAACTGCTCGGGAGATCCGGTTGTTGGCCGGAAAATCCAAAGCCAGCCCTTTTTCCACTGCAGCAGAGCTCCACGAGACCTGGTCACCTGAAGTCCCTGTGTCAACCAGAACAGTCTGTCCAATTCTGTCTAGAAATGGCCCCCATGGTCGAATCGGTGCTCAGAAACCAGCATTAAACCAAAGGCAATTAAAAAAGCGTGTGGTATTTGCCAAGGCCCACAGCTGGATGCTGGAAAAGTGGCAAAAGATGGATTTTTCAGATGAATCTTCCATTGAATTACACCACAGTCGCCGCAAATATTGCAGGAGACCTACTGGAGCCCGCATGGATCCGAGATTCACTCAGAAAACGGTGAAGTTTGGTGGGATACCCAGGACTTGAACTGTATCTATTCATCTTTGTTGCTTCATTTCTAATTATGTATCATATTGCCTCTGTAAAGCCCTTTGAGACATCTGTTGTGATTGAGGGCTATACAAATAAAATTGAATTGAATTGAATTGAATAGTGGCAACAGTGAATATAACAACTCATTTCACTTTGCTGAATCCAGCTGCTCCCTGTTAAGACCAACATAAGTTTTGTTTTTTTTGAGCTAATGGTTTTTTAATGCATTCGTAATTTAGTTTATAGGTATATTTAGCTGTTTTTTTTGTGGGAATATGAGTTTGAATAATTTGTTAAGAGCATTGTAAAAAAAAATAATAATAAATGTTAGCATTTTATAGCATTTAAGCTAGCGGACTTTTGCTATATAAATTAGCCAATTGTTCTTTTGTTGTACTTATATCCTCATTTTGTAATTTTTTTTTATACTGTTTGAGGCTCAGCTGAGATATTTTGATTTTTTTATGTTCCTTATCAGATTACTCGATTATTCGAACTAACTAGTTCATCGATTAATCGTCAACTAAAATAATCGATAGCTGCAGTTCTAGTTCCAAACCGTATTGAACTTTTTAAATGGAAGGCAAACCTTTCCTAGTGACTGAATTATAGGGAACCTCTTCCCGATTTTCATCCCTTGTTTAGCACCCACAGGGGTAGACCAGCGATATGGCGGTTTATAATCGGTGCCGTGGATTTCACACAGGCGAGGCCGAGTACCTACCTGTGTTGGCGTCGTAGCCGTTCCCCACGTTGGTGATCACCTTCTTGAAGATCAGGTTGGTTTCCGTGTTGAAGGGACCCTGGTAGGTCCACTCCGTCGTGGTGACCAGCGCCGCCGCGAAGGACACCGGCGCTTTGGCTACGCGGGCAAACCACAAGGACCAACGTCACAGCCCGCCAGAAGGTTTCTTCCCAATCCGGAACAATGAACTTAACCGACCTGCTTCAACGGCGTCCTTCTCCAGCTTCTCCACGCGCGCCGACAGCTGGTACAGGAGCACGTTGGCATCCCGCTCCGGCTGGTCGACGAAAAACAGCTGAGCCCGAAGGCCGCCCGCGGCGCAGGCGATTAGCAGAGCCGTTACAAGGGTTAAGCGCGAGAACGCCATCGCTAAAATGACACCGTGGCGGATTCTCGCCGTTATTTGAACACTTGAACTTTGGGCTCGATGTCCCGGCAAAGTTTGTTCAAAACATGGACTTTGTTCACAATAATTTGCAGACAAATATTTGCGAGCCTCACCAATATGTTTGCAAGCACCTTCAGTAGCACGCGAGAGGGAATAGCTAGCAATTTTTTTTGCTTCAGTGTAAAAAAAAAAAAAAAAATTGGGGGGCTTGGATGTAAAAAAAAAATTTTTTTTGTGGGCTTCGATGAGCGGAATTATGTGTTTGTTTGTTTTTTTGTGTGGTTTTTCGCTGCGACCTCAACTTTTTTTTTTTTGCTTCAGAATAAAAAAAAATGTCGCTTTGATGTAAAAGAACAAAATTTTTGCTTCGATGTAAAAAAAATTTATTGGGGGCTTGGATGTAAAAAAAATTTTTTTCAATATGTTTGCTAGCAACTTCAGTAGCACGAGAGAGGGAATAGCTAGCTCCCACTTAATGAAATTGAAATTCATTAAGTCTGTCCTCTTTATTTTGTAGCATTTCTCTCAGCTGTGCTATTTGCAAAGATCTACTTTTTTTCTGGTTCAGACTTCAGCTCCCCCTTGTTGCCATGTCGATTAGAGTTGTCCGATAATGACCTTTTAACTGGTATTGTCCAACTCCGAAAAAATCTGATACAGACATGCAGTCGTGGCTAATTGTGTTGTGATGCCCCACTGGATGCTTCAATCGTGATCAATGGAACAACTTCAAGGTTGTCCAAATAAACATTCTGTGAAAAATAAGAGAGCAACTTCAACTGAAGTTATGGAAAAAGTGCCTATATTGCACTACTATATTTAGTTTAATTCATTATTTTTCAATCATTTATTGTTCATTTAATTTTTGTACCATGAATTCAAATGATCTGCTCACATGACAAATCCAAAGCATCTTAGTTTGGAGACATCTAATGGTCAATAAGCATAACGGCTATGGTAAGCTGTGACCAGCCCTTGTACAAAGGTAGAAAGCTTCTGTATTCACTTTGAAGACAACATGCATATTGGACCAAAACCGATTTCATTTTTATCTGATATTGTTTTTAAAAACTTTTGTCGGCCGATAATATCGGACAACTGTAAAGTCAGTGTAAACAGCCCAGGGCATTGGGAGGGTTTGGCGTTTGATAAATGCCCACGCAGGACCTCATTCAATTTTTCTGTCCTTGGATAGGCTGGTCAGAGCAAACCCAGTCGATTTTTTGAGCAATACATTCATAATATGTAATAATAATTTGTTATTGGTAATATTGCATAGCATCAGTATATCGAGGACGACAAAGACCATCCCAACCAACCCCTGAAACACCCTTAAATGAACAAGAAGTGACCCTCGAAATGCCCCCAAATCAACAGGAAGTTAATTACCTGCCAAAGCAAAGCTACCATTGAAATTTCTCCAAAAAATTGGCTTTTCTTTTTCTAATAAACCCCAGCCCAATACCCCTTTTTACGGCTTTATTCTACCAATGGGGACATCTCCCATCGTGAAAATCTTATTTTTGAAATGTAATGTTATTATAACTTAATGATTTCATCTTGGCTGACAACCTCCTTCCTTCAGTGAGAGCCCTGAAGATGGGTCTTCCAGCATGACAACGACCCAAAGCACACAGCCAAGGCAACTAAAGAGTGGCTCCGTAAGAAGCATCTTAAGGTCCCCGAGTGGCCTAGCCAGTCACCAGATCTGAACCCGATAGAAAATCTATGGAGGGAGCCGAACGTCCGTGTTGCCCGGCAGCAGCCCCGAAACCTGAAGGCTCTGGAGAAGATCAGCATGGAGGAGTGGGCCAAAATCCCTGCTGCAGTGTGTGCAAACCTTGTCAAGGACTACAGGAAACATTTGGTATCTGTAATAGCAAACAAAGGTTTCTGTACCAAATATTAAGTTCGATTTTTGTGATGTATCAAATACTTATTTCATGCAATTAAATGCAAATTTATTATTTAAAAATCATGATTTTCTGTTTTTTTGTGTTAGATTCTGTCCCTCACAGTTAAAGAGAACTTATGATAAGAATCACAGACCTCTACATGCTTTGCAAGTGGGAAAACCAGCAAAATCGGCAGTGTATCAAATACTTGTCCTCCCCACTGTAGACATATTGTTCTATCAAACACAACAGTTCTTTTGGCAGAAACTGCTTTTTCAGCCTTGTGTTTTCCGGCACATATATTTCCATTTAGCCACTTGAACATGTACAGTATCTGTTCATTTCACATAGTTGCAACTAATCATTCTCTGTTCTCGTCACTGTGTGTTTTTATCTACAAAACTGCTCGCGTAAAAGGACTTTTTCTTCCATTGTTTTGTCTAGGTATGGGCCAGCACTCGGTTGGCGCCTGGATTTTTCCACTGTTTGTTACGAAAAGTACAAACGGTATGATTTCGAAGGTCGAGGCACTTCTGCTCGAGACGTCTCGGTGGAATGTCCTGGCTAGCCAGCGTTTTTCTTATCTTTCCTTCATAAATGTATATATCTATGATCAATCGGGTCTGATCACGTCATTTTCAAAGTATCGGAATCGGCAAAAAAATACCGGACATGCCTTTTTTAAATATATATATATATTTTAATTTAATAGTTTTCTAATTGTATTTAACGTTACAGACAAAATGTCTTACACTCATCCAGAGTCTTTAGTTTTGGCTTCAAGTAGGGCTATCAAATTTATCGTGTTAACGGCAGTAATTAATTTTTTAAAATTAATCACGTTAAAATATTTAACGCAATTACCGCATGCAGTGCAAGACCCACTCACGCATTGCCACATTCAATCTATAATGGCGCCGTTTTACCGATACATAGAGCTAAAAGGCAGCGTAAAAATTGTTCAAAATGCTGCTGCTCGATTTTTAACAGATACACCTAGACGTGAACAAAGGCTACGTTCATACTACAGGTCTTAATGCACGAATCCGTTTTTTTGGCGTGCCCGTTCAGACTGCCTTTATCCATTGAGACCGTTCAAATATTACGCATGCGCACTAATTCGCAGTCGGACACGCGCTAAGCAAGAAGACCCGCATGCGCAGAAGCATCAAAACAAATGACAGACGTCCTCCGTCATTCCAGGGATATCATATTTTGCTTTTCAAAAGGTGGACACAAATAACAGACATAAATAGTCCCCGTTTAGGCTTATATTCAAAGTTTATATGGATCGATAGCATGCACGCACTGTCCGTGCACGTCACACACACATACGGGCAGTTTGTCCCGACTTGGCCGTGGAGGCAATGTTGAAATATTGCTCACTTGGAAGAGAGAGAAAACTGAGCATTCTCAGGCTTATCCTCAACCCATTTTTATTTTTTATGACTGTTGTCAAGCGCAGCCCTTCCCCAAAAGCTAATAACGCACAGGTGCATCGCTACGGTAACGACTCTCTCGCTATTTGATGACGTAATTGCTGCATTAAATCCGATTTGCGGGACTGGACAGTACAGACCGCCGAGACAGTCTGGAAAAATGTGGCCCAGATCGGATTTAGACCACATACGAAAGTGACCCAGATCGGATTTGAAATGGTCCCGTTCTATGCGACTTGTCACGTTCAGACCGTCAAGTTAATGCCTCACTCGAGTCGGAAAAACACGAAAAAATCGGATTCGTGCATTAAGACCTGTAGTATGAACGTAGCCATATTACCCCCGTGCTATCATCGCTCCACTGGCTTCCAGTCCATTTTAGAATTGATTTCAAACTTTTACTGTTTGTTTTTAATTCTATTAATGGCCAGGCTCCTTCTTACTTATCAGAAATTTTAACCATCCGTAACTCTGGCAGGAGTCTTCGCTCTACCGCCCAACTTCATTTGCAAGTCCCAAGGTCCAAACTCAAACAGTGGGGAGACCGATCTTTTGCGGTTGCTGCACCCAGGTTATGGAATAGTCTTCCCCCTGAAATCCGCACCACTACAAATTTGGGCCTTTTTAAATCTCGTTTAAAGGCACACCTTTTTAGACTCGCCTTTCCCCAAGATTAGTTTAGCCTGGTTCTATTTCTATAGGGTTTTTAATGTTTTCGGATTTTATCAGTTTTATTGCTTTATTTGCTGTCTGACTTTAATCGTGACGCGTTGCTTCGTTTCTTTTTTCTTTTTTTTCTTCCTAATGTTATTGTATAATACTTTCTTGCCTTTTATTTACTATGTGCCATGTTTGTTTTTGTTGTAAAGCACTTTGGGACCTTTCGGGTTTTGTAAAGGGCTATATGAATACATTTGATTTGATTTGATAACGAGTAGAGTGAATTTTGGCAGTCTTTGGAGCCTTTTTTAAATTGGTTAAAGCCTTACAATCCCTCTCTCAACAATTTGAAATATCGTGGGAAGCAATGTGGGGAGGAAAGATAGTAGATGATCTTTTTCTTAACACCCTATGTTATTTCCCAACGCAGAGAAGATATATCAATTGGTGCCGCTACACACAGTCAAGGTTGCACTTCCCATCATGCATTTGGGCAGAACAGTTAAATGGCTACAGTATCATTTACTGAAAGCTCAACAAATACACTAGATGGCAATATTTAGTCACAATATACAAAGGCACATTTATCCTTTAAGAATTACAAGTCGTTCTATCCGTGGATCCCTATCACAGAATGAATGTTAATAATGTAAATGCCATTTGAGGATTTATTGTCATAATGAACAAATACAGTACTTATGTACTGTATGTTGAATGTATATATTCGTCCGAGTTTTATTCATTTTTTTCTTAATGCATTGCCAAAATGTATATGATCGGGAAAAATTATCGGGAATGATTGGAATTGAATTGGGAGCAAAAAAAAAAAGCAATCGGATCGGGAAATATTGGAATCGGCAGATACTCAAACTAAAACGATCGGGATCGGATCGGGAGCAAAAATACATGATCGGAACAACCCTAATGGTGATTATAACTTTCTTTTTGTTCCGGAATATTGTGTTGTCATCTGTTTGTTAAGAGAATTAAAAAAAAACTGTAAAAAGAAAAAAAAAAACGACTTTTTTTCCCCTTCAGTACACAACCAAGTGCTTGAGGCAGTTAAGGGAACATTGGAAGAGGTTAGGGGTAGGATTTTGGCTAGGTTAGCTTTGTGATGACATCGACACACATCCACACGCGTCAAATTTGAAGGTTTTTATTTCTCGGCTCGAAGTTCGGAGACTAGGGGAGGGGGCTGATGAGGAAGCCGCTGAAGGTGGTGAGTCGGCTCTGGTCGTACGCGACCTGGTTGGCCCACAGGGTGACCGACAGCTTATCCCCGGCGTTCAGTTCCAGTGCCATGCTGTTGGTGGCGCTGCTGAATTTGTTCTTGTTGTCGTAGATGGCGAACATGTTGACGCCTTCCTTCATCACGGCGGCATTGAAACCGCCGTCCGACGAGGAGGCGCCGGTGAGGGTGACGAAGTAGAGACCCTTGACGGGGGCCGTGAAGATGCCTACGGAAGACGAGCGCCGGCGTGACTCCGAGACGACAGAAGGAGGACTCGGTTTTGCGGCGTCCTACCCGTGTTGGCGTCGTAGCCGCCCCCCAGGTTGGTCACCACTCGTTTGAACACTAGCGTGGTGGGCGAGTCGAAGGGGCCGTAGTTTTCCTGTTGATCGTTGTCGGCCTTCAGCGCCACTGCGAACGCCACCTGCTGGCCACCTGCTGCAAGTGCGTCGGGACACAATTGCTCCAGTGGTTATGTTAGCCCTTTTGACGGGGAGCGATAGCTCCACTGGACTACTTTTAACCCTTTGAAGGGCAAGTGACTATTTTTGATCATTAAATAAAAATGGAAATATTCGTATTTATTATTGATTAGTAAATGGTTATTAAAAACAAAAGTAGATGTAGTAGTAGTAGTATTTCACTCGTTGGCTGCCATTGATGGCAATAGACGTCCAATCCATTTGAGACTGTGTAGTCCAATTGGATTGACAATCTTAACTCTAAAACTATACATTTCCTAAATGTAAATCTTAAATCTAAATCTTGAAACGGGTGAAACTAAATTTTTAGCTAATATGCAAAAACAGTCTGAGCTGCTTCAGCTTTGATTCTTTTACTTCTGGTCACCAGTCATGTGAATTTGCATGTTAGCTAAATATTTAGTTTCACCCGCTTCAAGATTTAGGATTTGATCTGCATCTAGGATATATATTTAAGATTTAAATTTAAGATATCTATTTTAATTGAAGATTTAAATTTAAGATATCTATTTTAATTGAAGATTTAGACTTACGATTTATATTTAGCATTTAAGATTTAGATTTATCATTTAGATCAAGGACTTATATTTAACATTTAGATCTAAGATAAATATAAATCTTAAATATAAATCACAAATTTAAATCTTATGTAAGGATTTATCTTTAAGATTTTTATTTTTAACATTTAAATATAAGATATATAACATTTAGATTTATATTTAAGATTGAAATTTAACATTTAGAAATCTAAGATTTATATTTACGATTTATTTATATTTCACATTTAGATTAAGGATTTATATTTAACATTTAGATTTAAGATATGTGTGTTAGATTTATATTTTTGATTTATATTTAACATCTAAATGTAACATTTAGATTTCAGATCTATATTTCGGAATCATCTTTAAGGTTTAAATTTATCATTTAGATTAAGGACTTATATTGAATATTTAGATTTAAGATACATAAGATTTATATTTATATTTAAGTTTTAGATCTAGGATTTATCTTTAAGATTTAGATTGACTTATATTTAACATTTAGATTTAATAAATATATAAGATTTAGATTTATATTGAAATTTAACATTTAGAAATCTATAAGATTTATATTTATGATTTATATTCAACATTTAGATTAAGGATTTATAACATTAAAATTTAAGATATGTATGTAAGATTTATATTTATATTTAACATTTAGAATAAAGATTTAGATTTAAATTAAATTCTGGTTTTAAACAAATTAAGTCTAATAATCATTTAAAAATAAATATTTAAGTTGCCAAATAATGTTCAAAAAAGTGGCAAAAGTTTTCACACCAAATTTGAAACACTGTGTGGCGCTAAACGTGAGAAAATGTCGTGTGCCGCTTTACAAACGGCGCCCAATTCGTCAATGGCACTGAAACACGATCATTCAACGCCAGCCATCAGAGTTCAAATGTATTTGACGTCTATTACTGTCACTTGTGGCAACGGAGATGAAAACTACACGTGTACTCACTCGTGACTTGTTGAGCCCACAGTGCGACCGGGCCGCATAGCAGCAACACACCAATCACCCACTGGTACGCCATCTTCAGATGTGCTAGCGTTCTGCCGGGCGCCTTGCTTGCAGTGGTCCTACTTAAAGGCCCGCCATAGCGTCGACGCCCTCCGACGGAGGGACAAATATTTGCCAGGTAAACGACCAAATATCTGTCAGGGACGATGTCACGTAACGCGACACGTCCCTCAAATTCTAAAGGGCACGTCGCTAGCAAGGACACGGACGGGCGGGCGACCACGGCCGCTAGCGTTGCGGAAAGCGGGTCGGCTTCCAAAATGGCTGCCATTGAATGACTTCATTTGCCTGTTTTACCTGTTCTTTGATGAAGACAAAATGAGATGGAAAGACATTTCTTATTTGACACCACAGGTGTCAATGAAGCGACGCCCGCGCGGTTTTGCGTGGCTGACAAAAAATCATTTGCATTCATTTCATATTTCTTGCTCAAAAACCAAAAAAATCAATTACATTAATTAATCAATTACAGATAGTCATCTGTTTCCTGCTATCATTGATGTTTGCTTTGAGAAGCAAAAAGCTACAGTACCATACAAAATTTGACAAAAATACTTTCCATTCATATCCAGTGGCCTTGTCCCCATTCATTTTAATGGTAAAAAAAACAAAATCTCTCCTATTGATTTTCAACCATCTGCAAAAATCTACATTGGCGCACTCACAAAAATAACTCGACAGGTAGTTATGGTTTTTACTAGCCTGAGGGTGCCAACGCTTTTGTCCGGCCCATTGTTGGAGCTTTGTGTCAAATTATAATGATTAACTTTTTTCCCTTCTCTTTTGTGTTTTTTCATTGCAAGTAAAATAAATGAACCGAAGCATTTGGAATTGCAATCATTTTCTGGGAGAAATTAAGCATTCCCGGACAGAATTGCAGGGGTGCCAATACTTTTGGCCAGCACTGTACATTGATGCCAATAAGGCCTTTGCGCATCCATGCCATTGACACTCATGTACGTCTATTCCATTGACAGCAATATACTGGGATGCTATTGATTACCATGCATGTCGGATCCCATTGACAGTCATTTATGTCAATTCCACGGACAGTAAGTGACCCATTATAATTTATCTGAGTTTGCTCTACATCAGGGGTCCCCAAACTACGCCTGCGGCCATATTTGGTCCAGCCTCCTGAACAAAAAAAAAAACAAAAGTTTCCCCCCCCCCCCCCCCCCCAATAGTGTTATTTATTTCCTGGCTTTTTTTGTGAAGAACCCAGAGAGGGTTATTTGGTTATTATCTGTTTAATTAATAGTGTTATTATTATTATATATTATTATTTTTATTTTATTTACTTTTGTTCCGTGAAGAATTCAGAAAGGGTTATTTGATTATTGCTTTCTGAAAAACAATAAATTTTTACTAGGGCTGTCAAAATTATCGCGTTAAATTTTTTAATTAATCACTTTAAAATATTTGACGCAATTAACGCACATGCCCGGCTCAAACAGATTAAAATGACAGCACAGTGCAATGTCCACTTGTTACTTGCGTTTTTTGGAGTTTTGTCGCCCTCTGCTGGCACATGGGTGTGACTGATTTTATGGGCTTAAGCACCCATGATCATTGTGTAATTATTGACATCAACAATGGCGGGCTACTAGTTTATTTTTTGATAGAAAATTTTACAAATTTTATTCAAACTAAAACCTTAAGAGGGGTTTTAATATCAAATTTCTATAACTTGTAGTAACATTTATCTTTTAAGAACTACACGTCTTTCTATCCATGGATCGCTTTAAGAGAATGTTAATAATGTTATGTAATGGCCTTCTTCTCTTGTATTTCTTTTCTTCTGTCCCCCCATAATCCCTTCCTGTTCGCTGCTTTGTCATAATAAAAAGGTATTTTGAATGATCACAATGGGAGTATGTCAGACTCTCAATGTGAAACATTAAAACTGTTCAGAATCTGGGCACTTAGACTTCCATTCTCTGTGTCAAACAGCTGAACAGGACAGGTTTTAAAAAAAAAAAAAAAAAAAAAAAAAAAAAAATGTTAATAATGTTAATGCCATCTTGTGGATTTATTGTCATAATAAACAAATACAGTACTTATGTACCGTATGTTGAATGTATATATCCATTTTGTGTTTTATCTTTCCATTCCAACAATTTACAGAAAATATGGCATATTTTAGAGATGGTTTGAATTGTGATTAATTACGATTAATTATTTTTTATGCTGTAATTAACTCGATTAAAAAATGTTATCGTTTGCCAGCCCTAATTTTTACATTTAGGCACTCCTGCAATTGTCACACCTTTTTGGTTACAAACTGACCCCGGCCCCCTATTAGAGAAGAAAAAAAGTTATGTGGCCCTCACAGGAAAAAGTTTGGGGACCCCTGCTCTACATGATAAAATGTCTGAGTGAGTGCTCGTCCGAGACTGGTGATTCCATACTTTTTGCTCGGGGTTATATTATCTCCATTTTCTTTTCATGGCATTTCTTCCTAGCCAGAACCGTTTGACGCACCGATGCCGTTTACACGCCAAAATGAGCGGAACTCTGCCAACCTCTTGGCAAATATGTGGTTAATGGTTATGATGTGAGTTTTGCAATTGGGAGATAACTGAATATTTCCACATTTGATTCAAAAAGTGAACTTCGTTCGCAAACATTGGATATCAAATTTTTGAGTTTATTCAACTCGGATCTCGGCTTCAAAATGAGGCCAGCGCAAATAATGACATTTGAACCAAAGGAGAGTGTGCAGTTGTTTATTCAACGAGTGTAGTTGCTCAAAGACACAATCCGGATTTAAGTCATTGCCATCATGGCCTTCGTAAGACGAGGCTTAATTCCTTGGCTGCCATTGACGGGGTCATTTCAATTCACGGCAGAAAAATGAAAAGACCTTTCCTTGACCCTAGCAACATGGTCGCCCTGAGTCCCATCAAAGTCAATGCGTTGACATTCGTATCAAGTCATAACTAGCTTAGGCCTCAACTCCTTTTTAAAAGATTGTTTCTGCTATTTACCATAGATGACCAATCCAGTTCTGCCACCCTCCCGTTTCAATTGAAATGGACGTCCATTAGGGGTAAAGTCACAGCCTGGAAGAACGCCGATTGGGCTTCCCTCAGAGTCTTCTTGTGAAGGGCTCCGTTTTTTGCCGGCCATCTTGGGTAGGGCGACCGGCGTTCTCGGAAAGTAGATGTTATGCAGCACGGGCACGTTATTTCTTAGTACTCCCCGTTACCCAGTTTTAAAACTAGTACGCGAGAGCCTAAAGCCTCTTAGCGTGCTTGAGGTTGTAGTGCGTGCGCATGTCCTTGCGCAGGCGGAACTTGTCGCCGCAGACGCCGCAGACGTAGAGGTGGACGTCCATGTGCTCCTCCAGCTGCCGGCCGCCCGGGAAGATCTGGAAGCAGACCTGGCAGATGGTCTCGCCGGCCGCCAGGTGCGAGATCATGTGTCGCACGTGGTCGTGTTTGAGGAAGGCGCCCTGCTCGCACACGGGGCAGACGTAGCGCGCCACGCCGCGGTGCATGTCCGTGTGCAGCCGCAGCTGGCGCTCGCGCAGAAAGCGCTTGCCGCACGTCCCGCAGGTGAACTGCTTCTCCTTGGTGTGCACCGTGTAGTGCTCGCGCAGGTGGCAGCGCTGGTAGAAGCCTTTGCCGCAGATGGCGCAAAAGTGCTTGCGCCGGTGGTCGGGCCCCGACTCGGGCCCCGGCTCGCGGGCGGAGCAGGAGAGGGCGTGCTCCAGCGCCAGGCTCTCGCTCCGGAAGGGTAGGCCGCAGCGGGGACAGGCCGCCGCCGTCGACTCTTCTTCATCGTCGTCCTCCTCGTCCTCTTCCTCCTCGCCCCCGCCGCCGCCCCCGGCCGCCTCGTCCGACTCGCCGCAGCGCTCGGCGTGCTCCTGCAGCTGACGTCCTTTGACCAGCACGCGGCCGCATCGCCCGCAGGCGCAGATGTGACCGAGGTGGCGCGACAGGTAGTGCGCCGAGCGCTCGTCCTCGCTCAGCGGCGCCCCGCACACCTCGCACGGGGCGCCGTCCGCGCTCTCCTCTTTCACCTTGAAGAAATGGGGCGAGGCGGCCGAGGCCTCGCTTTCCCACGCGGCGCTTCGGCAGCGCTCGCCCGAGACGCCGGCGAGAGCCCCGTCGTCCCCTTCGGCCGGCTCCCGGTCCGACGCCTCCGGTTCCCTCTTGACGGAAACGCCGGCGTCATCCGAGCTCTCGGCCCCGGCCGAGTCATCTCGGCCGCGGGGGCCGGCCGCGTACGTCTTGCGGTTGGTGCAGGTGAGGATGTGCTCGATCAGAAGCTTCTCGCAGCTGAAGACGAAGCCGCAGTCGTCGCACGTGAAGGTGCGGCCGAAACGGGGGCGTTCCCTCGGGGCCGAGCTCCGCCCCCCGCCGCGCTTCCTCAGGTCGCAAGGTCGCTCCGCCGCGTCCGTGCTCGGGAGCGCCGCCCCCAGGACGGACGCGCTCGACTCGGCGTCGCTGGCGAGGTACCTGCACGCCAGCGAAAACCCCGTTACGGATGCGCGGACCATCGTTCCATTTCAATTGGAATTTTCTAACACTCGGCAATGAAATTCAGTCTAAAAAAAATTTTTCAAATGATTTGTTTGTTATTTTTTGCCACTTAACTTTTTGGGATTGAATTTATTTCAAACGAATGTAGGTGACTGAATTATGCGTGACACAATTTTTGGCCAATCAATTTTTCCCAAGTGGACTTGTGTCACTCAATTTTTCACGGAGCCCCAAAGATAAAACAGAGAGGGTAAAAGAAATGCTGACGTTAAAAAAACAAACACACAAAAAAAAACACCGCCACTAAAGCAGTACTTCTCAAATAGTGGGGCGGGCCCCCACAGGGGGGCGCGGAACGATGCTGAGGGTGGCGCATGTGACTTGGGGAACATACTTTTTCGCCATACTAGAATAAAGTGTAATTGCACATCCACTGATTGGGTGGTAGTGACGCTCTCATTTTCAGCATAAACGCAGTATTTTTGAACCAAACAAGAGCACACAGCAAAGAGCACTGGAGATATGAAAAGCTAAGACGAAGAAATATGATGAAGCGTATGTACAGTATGCGCTTTTTAAAAAATATATCAGCCTCAAGTATCGGCTTACAAAATTGGTTTTGGATATTGGCAATTGGCTAAAATTTAGCAATCGGCATTTGAAAATCCCATATCGGTCAACCTCTACTTTAAACAGTGAAAAAAATTCAATTCGCTTCCGACAGTATTTTGCAGCGCTTACCTGGCAGAGCCGCCGAGGTCATCGGCGGGGGCGCCGTCGTCGTTGTCGTCGTCGCGGGCCGGCCTCTGCCGCTCATACATGCGCACGCCGAAGAGCATCTTGCCGGCGCCGGTCCCCGCCGACCGCTCTGAAGAGGACGGCGTCAGGCCGGAGGCGGCGCCGAGGTCACGCAGGTCGTCCGGCGAGTCGGGGATGAAGTACATCTGCAGGTAGACCATGGACGCCCGCAGGTCGTCGAAGTCGAAGGCGCTGGCCGCCACGCGCCCCAAATACATGAGCTGCAGGATCAGGTCGAAGCACTCGGCGCTGATCCGCATGTTGCTGAGGTCCAGGCGCGCCGCCCCCTGCCGGTCGCGGATGAACATCATGCGAAAGTAGGAACTGCAGGCCGCCAGCACGGCCTTGTGCGCTCGGAAGTAAATGTCGCCGATGGCGATCAGGCAGTCGCACAGGAAGCCCCACTCCCGCTGGTTGTTTAGCTGCCGGAGGACGTGATCGCTGTGGATCGGCCTCGCCATCGCCGAGATCTGAAAGGTCAACGCACCCTTCTTTAAATGCCAGGAAAAAAAATGTCAATAAAATTCAAACTTCAGAGATGTGACACAATAATGATTGTTGCTTTTTGTCAATACCTTGTCGAGCCAGAAGTAGTGTTGGACCGCAACGATTATTCGATCGACTTGAGTAATTCGATTGGAAAAAAGCTTAGGGACAGCGAGAACCAAAAGTGGTATTTGCCATGTGGCAAAATGAATTTTGCCACGCAGCATTTTTTTTTTTTTGCCATGTGTTGTGGCAAAATGGATTTTGACATGTGGCATTCAAGTGTATGTTCAAAATTCACAGCCACACGTTTTTCTGCCATTTAAAATGAATGGAAAATTTGGAAGTGCATGGCTGGCTAAACTACCACATACCCCCCACTCTCCCCAAAAAATGCGACGAACCAAAATTGATTTTGCCACACGTAAAAAAAAATACCATAATATGGCAAAATCAATTTTGCCACATGGCAAAAAGAAATGCTATATGGCAAAAAAAATGCCCCATAGCAAAATCTATTTTGCCACATTGCAAAATCAATTTTGCGACATGGCAAAAAAAAAAGCTAGATGGCAAATTAAAAAAAAAAAAAAATGCAATCAATTTTGCCACATGGCACAAAAATGCCACATCGCAAAATCAATTTTGCCACATGGCAAAAAAAAAAAAAAGCTAGATGGCAAAATCTAATTTGCCACATGGCAAAATCTAATTTGCCGCATGTAAAAAAAAAAATGCCACATGGCAAAAAAAAAAATGCCACATGGCAAAATCAATTTGGTCACATGGCAAAAAAAAATGCCACTTGCCAAAATCAATTTTGCCACATGGCAAAAAAAAAAGCTAGATGGCAAAAAAAAAAAAAAAAAATGCCACATGGCAAAATCAATTTCGCCACATGGCAAAAAAAATGGCACATGGCAAAAAAGAAATGCCACATGGCAAAATCCATTTTGCCACATGGCTTTAGGTGGATACGCTGCCCTCTCGTGGCAACAGTGTGTACGCTATAACTCGTCAACGTATAACTTGAATTTCAAACAAAACGGCTTTTGGCTCGGCTAACCCTGGGCACTTGACCGGAAGTCTTATGGCGACTACTCCACCAAACGAAAAGCACAGGCACCATAATAAATGGCGCGGAACGATAGACAGTGATATCTCGCTACTTTGCGCTTCAAGCTACAGTTAACTATGATCGACAGATCTTAAGGTTTGATCTTACCGGAGATATGGAAGCAGAAACTTCAAAGTGCCTCATACGTCAATCATCATTTAACTTGTTAAACAGTTGCTGGGGCAACCGAGGGTGTCGGTTTGGTCTCAACATTGGTAGTAACTGCATAACTTGCATGTACACATATGCTGAGGACGGGACATTAATAAAACAGATTGGGTGAACAGGGGTCAGGGCTACTGCGCTACTTCACGGTTTTTCACTTATTGCGGCGGGTTCTGGTCCCCATTAACCGCGAAAAACGAGGGATCACTGTACATGATCACTCACGGACTCGACCCCTCTTTACCGCCACCTAACGGCTGCGAAAAGACATTTGAAATGGACGGGAAACGTATTACTCTGAAAGGCTAGCAGGAAGCCAAGTGCGGTTGCGGGGCAGGACGAAAATGTCTCCCGCAACGAACACGCAAACCCGCCCGCCCCTCACTCACTCTAGGCAGGCAGCACAACAGCGACTCACCGCAAGTAGCTGAATCCGACGGAGGCGCTCGTTGATCGGCTCGAGATGGGCGGAGGCGCCGCTAAACACGGCGGGGGAAAGTTGAGGGAGGATGCGAAGGGGAAGAAGAAAAAGAGAGACGAAAAGAAACGACTGGCTTTTCTTTTTTCCCCTTCTTGTTGTTCTTCAACTAGGGCTGTCTGGCTGCTGGCTGTAACTTCCGCACAAACCGCCTGTGGATCACGAGGAACAAAATAAAAGACTTCCACATCACGTAGGCGCCTTCAAAATAAAGTTGCTTCATGGCCTCGCCCCGGAATGCACAATTTCAACAGATTTTGCAGCATCCCGTTTTTATTTTCGTTGACTTAATTCATGACAGTTATTCCTAGTATTTCAAATATTTTAGGAAAAAAATGGTCATTTAACAAAAAAAAAAATTTCACAAAAAAATTTTGTTATTTCATTGTTCGGTTTTTGGGATGCATAAAATCTATTTTTAATAAATTGGGGAAAAAAATAAGAATGAAATCCCATTTGAAAGAAAAAGCTGCAGTTGTAGGACAACGTATTTTTTTTAATTAGATAGGGATTTGCAAGGCAAAAGCCCAATAGTATAATTTCTTTTTTTTTTTTTTTTAATGGCGTTTCTTCGGTGTGCCGCCCAGCCCAAACCGTTAGTCCAACAGTCACCGTTCGCATGTCAAAATGACCGTAATATTTCGCGAAGCAGAGAATTTTTGGAACGACCCCCCCAAATTTTCAGTTCGCCCGTAAAAGTGGATTTTTTTGAAAAAAAAAAAAAAAAAAAAAAACACTACTTTTCAAACAAATTTGACCGAATCCCATAATTTACACATTAAAAAAATCCAGGACGGTAAGGAGCATAAAAGTTACATACAGAATTTAGCAACAATGTACGGTTCCTCCAAAAAAGGTCCCATTCATTTCTAATGGGATGCCATTGACAGCCACGTACGTCCAAATCTCCGTTCATTTTCAATAACAGGAAAACAGGTTCTTGTGATTTTTTACCATTTACCATGAAAGCCCACTTACATTTGGTGAACTGATATCAACAGGAAGGGACACCAAAATGTTCCCAAATTAACAGGACATATAAATTAATAGGATGTATACCTGATATCAGGAGGACCATAGGCGGAATTTGATTTTTGTGGCGGGGGGATCGGGGGGACAAAAATGTTGATGACCCCAAAACAGTGTCAGCAATAAAATCAACTTACTAGATATATGCTCGGATAGTAGCTTAGCTCATGCTCGTACATACAGACATCCCTGCTGTTTGTGTTTTTCTTAGGGCTGTCAAAGGATTAAAATTTTTAATCGCGTTAATTACAACTTAAAATGTAATTAATCGCAATTCAAACCATCTATAAAATATGCCATATTTTTCTGTAAATTATTGTTGGAATGGAAAGATACCACACAAGACGGATATATATATTGAACACACGGTACATAAGTACTGTATTTGTTTATTATAACAATAAATCAAAAAATGGCATTAACATTATTAACATTCTGTTAAAGTGATCCATGGATAGAAAGACTTGTAGTTCTTATTAGATAAATGTTAGTACAAGTTGTAGAAATTTTATATTAAAACCCCTCTTAATGTTTTCGTTTTATTACAATTGGTAAAATTTTCAATCAAAAAACAAAATAGTAGCTCGCTATTGTTGATATCAACAATTACACCATGCTCACTCATGGTACTAACCCATAAAATCAGTTGGACCAAAGCACCAGCAGAGGGCGGCAAACACCAAAAAACAAGTGACAAGCGGACACTGTACTGTCATTTTAATCTGTTTGAGCGGGGCATGTGCGTTAATTGCGTCAAATATTTTGCGTCTTACCTCGTGGATAAGTAGACGCCGAAATCAGTTTTGACTGAATATTCCAGCCAGGAAAATGTATAATAATACGTTGAAAAGTAGTTGTTTTTGTTCCCCAGAATTTTTGAGGGTTAACATCTTTAGTGGAGCAAACTGAAACTCCGCTCACCATTTTGGCGGTGCTCTGCGGTGTTTCGTGGTCCACATCTTCAATCCTTGGTTCTCGCTCAGTAGTTGTTGTCGCTTTTGAAAGCTTAGGTTTGAAAAAAATCACGTCATTATCCGTCTTGCTTCTTCCGTCCTCAGGCAAGGGTGTAGGTTTGGTCTCAACATTGGTAGGGACAATATGGCATAATCTGCATGTACACTTTGAAGGGAATAGGTACCGTTCTCGCACACACCGTATAATTGTTTGCATTAGTCTAACACATTCATCTAACCATAGTTTAGGCAGACTTCACTCCATGCCCTCTTGAACACAGTAAAGTGAATCACCTTATCGGGGCTCCTGAGGGGGAGATGGAAAAATGGTAGTTTCTCGCAGGCACCGTCTAACTCGAACACACGTAATATAATTAATCAGGGAATAGTATCATTTCTCATATTTACTGTAGGACTGAACTACTCTAAACACACCTAATATAAAATAAACAGCACACCATAGTTGAATGAAAAGCAGAATAGATACACAACGCCATCTTATCATAGAAGCCCAACGTGTGCGTCACGAGCAAGATTGACGCACCAAACTCTTGCAATCAGTTCTGCAAGGACAAAGAGCAGCGTGCTTTGTCCCAAAACAAGTACCGTAATTTTCGGACTATAAGCCGCTACTTTTTTTCCCTTCATTTTGATACCTGTGGCTTATAGTCCAGTGCGGCTTATTTGTTGATTTTTTTAGGTAACACTTTATTTGACAGCGGTGTCATAAGACTGTCTTAAGATCATCAAAATTATGACATGACACTATCATGGACATCACTGAATGCTTATGTCATTAGGTGTCATTTGGCAAAATATGTCACCAACTCAATTTTTGTCCATCTTGGATCTTTTGCATCCATTCAAAAGTGAGATCATTTGCCGGATAACACTTAATGACATCTGTTATAAGCATTTATGAATGCTCAGGACAGAGACATGTCATAATTATGATTGTGTAATGGCAGTCTTATGGCACCACTGTCAAATAAAGTGTTAGCAAATACCATAACTAGCAATTGATGAAACAACTGGAACAGTAACTGAAGAAATATTTAGCACAGAACATGATTTTTGATTGTTATTTACATCTGTAGCACTGCAATGCATGCTAAGAGGCATGTTGGATGACAACAGTGTTGACAGCAGATGGCAGCAGAGGTTGACTGTCTCCCCCAAGGGAGCAGTGATGGCCAAATGAAGCTTCTTGAAGCAATAAAGCTTTGCAGCAAATTGGTTCAAAGCTTCATGGTGCTTCATTTGGTCTTTTGACAGTCGTATGATGCCGCTGTCAAATAGTTTTACCGGTTAATATCTTTTGGTGGAAATATCCCATGATACAGTTAGAACAGCTGCGGTTTATTGTCCAGTGCGGCTTATCTATGAACAAATGTTGTATTCATGCCAAATTTGGTGGGCTGCAGCTTATAGTCAGGTGTGCCTTATAGTGCGAAAATTAGGGTAGAACCAGCCCAGATAACAAAGTTGATAGCGGGCGCTTGGGACGTCAAGACCAGCGTCGGTCGATGTGGCAACCACGTCCCATGCACGGACGAACCTGACCGCCCAAAACCGGCCACAGAGGGATGGTCCCGAAACAACATGCAGCCACACCTTCGGCACGGCCTAATCCACCACGGACTTAAAAAACACTGGACACTGAGATAACACAGATTTCGCTGCTCGGAAACAATTTCTATGTAGCCTTGTTTTGGATCCAGACTTGTTCCTCCATCGTCTGTTTTTTTGCCTTGTTTTTGACCATTGTCGACGAATAAAATGTCAACCTGTTTTCAGTGAGCCTTTTTCAAACTTTTGGAACATGGAGTCAGTACAAAGGGTTAACACAAGAGGTGAACGCGCGGAATTTCCGCACGGAAACGGCAACAGCCCGTGCGGCTTGGCCGGGGAGGCGAATTCCAACAACTTTTTGCAGGGGACGGGACATTCTTAATCAAATTTATTTCTATAGTTCTTTACACAACCCGAAAAGTCCTCGAAGTGCTTTACAACAAAGAAAAACGATCAATGCAAAATCTGTATTCACTTATACTAACTTTTATGTGTATTGGTTCAGCCTACACAGTTCAATTCAAACCTTTGTTTTCAAAAATGACTGAAGAAGTATTTTGAAAACTTCCAGAAAAAAAATTCTGGATTTTATGAGCAAATTCAAATTGCATTATTTGAACATAAATTACAGTGCCCTCCATAATTATTGGCACCCCTGAAAAAGA